>NC_056434.1:51820040-52127540 GCF_018296145.1 Oncorhynchus tshawytscha | reverse complement strand
TGTCCAGGCCCGTCAGAAGTTTGCTAGAGAGCTTTTGGATGATCCAGAAGAAGATTGGGAGAATGTCATATGGTCAGATGAAACCAAAATAGAACTTTTTGGTAAAAACTCAACTCGTTGTGTTTGGAGGACAAAGAATGCTGAGTTGCATCCAAAGAACACCATACCTACTGTGAAGCATGGGGGTGGAAACATCATGCTTTGGGGCTGTTTTTCTGCAAAGGGACCAGGACGACTGATCTGTGTAAAGGAAAGAATGAATGGCCATGTATCGTGAGATTTTGAGTGAATACCTCCTTCCATCAGCAAGGGCATTGAAGATGAAACGTGGCTGGGTCTTTCAGCATGACAATGATCCCAAACACACCACCCGGGCAATGAAGGAGTGGCTTCGTAAGAAGCATTTCAAGGTCCTGGAGTGGCCTAGCCAGTCTCCAGATCTCAACCCCAAAGAAAATCTTTGGAGGGAGTTGAAAGTCCGTGTTACCCAGCAACAGCCCCAAAACGTCACTGCTCTAGAGGAGATCTCCATGGAGGAATAGGCCAAAATACCAGCAACAGTGTGTGAAAACCTTGTGAAGACTTACAGAAAACGTTTGACCTCTGTCATTGCCAACAAAGGGTATATAACAAAGTATTGAGATAAACTTTTGTTATTGACCAAATACTTATTTTCCACCATAATTTGCAAATAAATTCATTTTAAAAATCCTACAATGTGACTTTCTGAATTTTTTTCTTCTAATTTTGTCTGTCATAGTTGAAGTGTACCTATGATGAAAATTACAGGCCTCTCATCTTTTTAAGTGGGAGAACTGGCACAATTGGTGGCTGACTAAATACTTTTTTGCCCCACTGTATGCTTTGACCTTACATCCACTGTGTGTGTGTGTGTGTGTGTGTATGTCTATATGTGTGTCAGTCCTTGCCCTTCTCTAGTGATATAAACACAGAAGCCTAGTGAGTCATAAAACCAATGAAGGCACAAGATAAACAAACTCTCCCACCCTCTCTCACTCACACTTAACATGACAACCAATTTGAAACCTCTGTACGTGTCTACAACAAATGCTATATTACCATATTGCCAAATCAAATTAGTTAACAGCCAGCGCACAAGTTTCCAAAGTGCGGAGCTAACAAAGACAAAAAGCTGATGTGCCACATATAGTTGTCATAACACAACAATGAGCAATTGCAACGGTTCAGCATCATTATTAAATCATAAAACAGGTAGGCCTATGAATAATGCGACGCAACTGACTGGATGGTGTGAAATAAAGTTATTTACACTTTAAAATCACACCTCTTTCTTTTATTTATACACAACATGATCAAAGGTATGTGGACACCTGCTCGTCATACATCGCATTCCAAAATCATGAGCTTTAATATGGAGTTGGTCACCCCTTTGCTGCTATAACAGCATCCACTCTTCTGGGAAGGCTTTCCACTAGATGTTGGAACATTGCTGCGGGGACGTGCTTCCATTCAGCCACAAGAGCATTAGTGAGGTCGGGCACTGATTAGGCCTGGCTCGCAGTCGGCGTTCTAATTCTTCCCAAATATGTTCGATGGGGTTGAGGTCAGGGCACTGACCTCAAACCCGTCGGGGCAAGTAGTGTTCTCCTGGCATCCGCCAAACCCAGATTTGTTTGTTGGACTGCCAGATGGTGAAGTGCGATTCATCAATCCAGAGAATGCATTTTGAGTGCTCCACAGTCCAATGGAGGTGTGCCTTACACCACTCCAGCCGACGCTTGGCATTGCGCATGGTGATCTTAGGATTGTGTGCGGCTCCTTGGCCATGGAAACCCATTTCATGAAGCACCGGATGAACAGTTCTTGCGCCGATGGTGCTTCCGGAGGCCGCCTGGAACTTGGTAGTAAGTGTTGCAACCGAAGACAGACATTACCCGCTTCAGCAATTGGCAGTCCCTTTCTGTGAGCTTGTGTGGCCTACTACTTCGCAGCTGAGCGTGGTTGCTCCCAGATGTTTCCACTTCACAATAACAGCACTTACAGTTGACCTGGGCAGCTCTAGCTGGGCAGAAATTTGACAAACTTACTTGATGGAGAGGTGGCATCTTTTGACGTTACCACATTGAAAGTCACTGAGCTCTTCAGTAAGGCCATTCTACTGCCATTGTTTGTCTGTGGAGATTGCATGGCGGTGTGCTCGATTTTATACACCTGTCAACAACCGAATCCACTAATTTGAAGTGGTGTCCACATACATTTGTATATAGTGTAGATAAAAACGTTCACCGCGGGTATTCGGAGTACTTCAGCCCTGGAATTGTATCTGCGCAACATGATGGGGAATGCGGACGTTGGGCAATGCCCAAGTGTCAGAGCCGTGTGGCAAGGGATGAAAACACCCTCCCTTAGCAAGAAAAACATGGCGCAGCGTCAATTCCACGAGTCACACTATAGTCTAGAACAATTTTCTTATAGAGAATTTAATAAAAACAAACAAACATATCGTTGGAACACCGATGTTGAAGCTACAATAAAATACAACATATTAGCCTACTTTCAACGTGCTTATAATAAAACATGCACCGCACTTCAGCATCAAATAATAAACCAACTGGATAACTGTAATAATTTGACTTACATCACCAAGATTCAGCCATCGGGTTCAAATAAGAGAAGTCAAACTTGCATAATGTTCCTTTCAAACGAGAACGAAAGCAAAGTGCGACGCTTGGGTGCAGGTGTCTGGTCTCCCCGCAGGCGGATGAGGCGCGAGCATAGACAGACACTTCGCTTTATCGTATTTTTTCTGTCATTGTGCCCCTCGTGAAAACTTGCGTCTTCTTTTTTGAAAACTTAAAGCGACCTTCCACGTGGCAGAGTAGAAATGCAACAGATAGGTAGTCTACAGCAGGGCCGTCGGAAAACGTTATTGCGATGCTTTATGACTTAATTTAACGGGCAAAGTGCTGTTTTTTTATACCATTCTTTTTATGATTTGTCAACTCGCCCACAATTTCTCTGTCCTTCACATCAGAATGCTGCTGCAGGCTCTTTGCGTGTCTTGACCAATCAGATCCACTAAAATTGCAGGTCGCGCGGTGCGCGTGCGCCATCGTGCGCAAATTGATTTTGTCTCCACACAGCAAACATGATCATGACAGGCAGGTTGAAATATCAAAACAAACTCTGAACCAATTATATTATTTTGGGGACAGGTTGAAAAGCATTAAACTTTTATGGCATTTTAGCTAGATAGCTTGCAGCTGCTAGCTAATTTGTCCTATTTAGCTAGCTTGTTGTTGCTAGCAAATTTGTCCTGGGATATAAATGTTGAGTTGTTATTTTACCTGAAATGCACAAGGTCCTCTACTCCGACAATTAATCCACACATAAAACGGTCAACCGAATCGTTTCTAATCATCTCTCCTCCTTTCAAGCGTTTTCTTCTTTGGAATTTATATGGCGATTCATAATAGGGTGTATTACCGCAACCGACCGACCAACCTCAGTTCATCTTTCAATCACCCACGTGGGTATAACCAATGAGGAGATGGCAAGTGGGTATATGCTTCTTAAAGTCAATGAGGAGATGGGAGGCAGGACTTGCATCACGCTCGGCGTCACAAATAGAAGCAACTTCTAAATAAAATGTTTAAATCAATTTGTGCACAGTGGCGCACGCGCGTCCGGTTTGGGCATGGTGTAACGCACAACCCACAAAGCTCAAGGCGAGCACTCCACTTTCCTCCGGTATTTACCATCTGGCAGTCCGGTGGACGAATCTGGGTTTGGCGGATGCCAGGAGAACGTTACCTGCCCTAGTGCTAACTGTAAAGTTTGGTGGAGGAGGAATACTGGTCTGTGGCTGTTTTTCATGATTAGGGCTAGGCCCCTTAGTTCCAGTGAAGGGAAATATTAATGCTACAGCATAATATGACATTATAAATGATTCTGTGCTTCCAACTTTGTGGCAACAGTTTGGGGAATGCCCTTCCTGTTTCAGTATGACAATGCCCCCTTGTACAAAGCAAGTTCCATACAGAAATGGTTTGTCGAGATCGGTATCTAAGAACTTGACTGGCCTGCACAGAGCCCTGAACTCAACCCCATTGGGATGAATTGGAACACTGACTGTGAGCCAGGCCTAATCGCCAAACATCAGTGCCCAACCTCACTAATGCTCATCTAGTGGAAAGCCTTCCTAAAAGAGTGGAGGCTGATATAGCAGAAAAGGAGGGACCATCTCCATATTAATGCCTATGATTTTGGATTGAGATGTTCGACTAGCAGGTGTCCACATACTTCTGGTCATGTAGTGTATGTTACGTTTCATAAGGTAGGCTATGCATTAATTTGTGGATGTCCATCCACCATTTCATTTGTTATGTTATGAATTACAATTCGTATTATATGTTACTAATTTAAAAAACGTACAATATGTTACGAGTTTGCAAACCGAACTATATGTTACAAATTTGCAAAACCTATGATATGTTACGAGTCTAGCTAGGTGGCTAACGTTAGCTAACCTAGGGGTTAGGGTTAAGTTTAGGATTTTGGTTAAAGGGTTAAGTATAGGTTTAGTGTTAGGGGAAGGTTTAGCTAAAATGGTTAAGGTTAGAGGAATGATTAGCTAAAAGGGTTAAGGTTAGGGGAAGGGTTAGCTAATATGGTAATTTGTTACAAAGCAACAAAAATGTTGTAGGTAGTTGAAAGTTGCTAATTCCATAAAATGCTAAAGGTGTTTGTGATGAGATTTGAACTCACAACCTTTGGGTTTCTGACACTGAGTAGTAACTACTTAGCAAACGTGCAATATGTTGCAAATATGCTAAATGTACCATATCTCACAAATTTACAAAATGTATGTTACTAAATCTAGCTAGGTGGCTAATGTTAGCTGGCTGGCTAACGTTAGCTAGGCTAGGGGTTATATTTAGGAGTTAGGTTAAAGGTCAGGGTTAGCTGACATACTAAGTAGTTACAAAGCAGCAAAGAAGTAGTAAGTAGTTGAAACGTTGCTCATTAGCTAAAATGCTAAGGTCTGTGTTGAGATTCAAACTCGCAAAGGTTGCTAGACGTTTGCGTTATAAAAAGGGTTAAGGTTAGGGTTATGCCTTGATCACACGGACAGCGTCATTGAGCAAAATGGCACGCAGCATCATCTGGATATGTGTGCAACAAAAGTTCAACATTCACCTTCTGCTACCATTTCTGTCAAGCAGTCACGCATACAATTTGATGTGTACAATAAATCTAATGTATGCACCACAGAGAACGCACTGCAACTGCCTTTGCAATGCAATGCTGCAAGGCAAACGCAGCGCTCCATTGGGGAATTAACATAGTTTGGTGTACCAAAATGCAATAACGCTGTCGGTGTGATCGAGGAATTAGGGGAAATGGTTAGCTAACATGCTAAGTAGTTAGAAAGCAGCAAATAAATAGTTGAAATGTTGCTAAAGTCCCTAATGAGATTCAAACTTGCAACCTTTGGGTTGCTAGAAGTACACCTTATACGCCCACACATCCACCCCAACCAACTGCACTACTTGCCTTAAATAACCATTTGTCTTATGTAACCACATCAAACGTAACATATCATGCTCATTTGAGTGTCCCGGATTTACATTTGCTATACTATGTCTAGTTTATGAGACCAGGCTGAGTCTACTATGCACATTTTCCTTTTGACCAGGGTACATTAAGTGCATTTCACTGAAACTATTACGTAAGTACAATATTTTCCTTTTAATTGTAAGTGGGTCATTGTATGGAAATATACATACAGAAATATTATGCAATATAATGCAAAGGTATAGGGTAGAACTTTTTATTTCAGTAGGTTGAGAATTAATGGTGCAGTGATTCTGGAGTGTAGGAAAATGCATTTGCATGGTTTTGGGGTTTTTTCAAGACAAAGTTGCTGGACCTGCCAAGTACTATTTTGAAAGGACAAAAATCCTCCTGAGGAAATAATCCTACAATAAAATCTGAGCAAGTATCATATTCAGAATACATGAAAATAATACTTGTAACTTTTGTGTTTCACTAACATCAGTTTGTATAACATTGAGGTGGTGAACTCACTTTTTGTCATTTACTATTTCAAAATGATGCTAATCAGAGTACAGTAATATGTTTTGTCCATATACCGGTATAATACTTTTTCTGGTGTTCAATTACATGTTGACAGACACATACTTTTGAGTCACAGCTCAGCTAAACTCATATTTAGCAAAACACCTAAAGAAATACAGCTCACCAAACAAACAAAACTAACAAAACAGTAGGGTATCTCCATACAATCAGTTTTGCAAAAATCTTGCCTTGACTTATTCAGTCAACAAGGTAGTTTTTGTCAAGGTTATGTCCTTAAAATGGGTTAAGTGAGAAACCTAGTGGGAAGGCTTTTTTTCAAAGGTAATTGTCCAAGCAATGAAAACAATACATTTTTTATGATGATTCTATTAAAAACCAACCTGCTCCTACTGCAACTGCAGTAGAGAGCGAGGGGGGAAACAGGCTCCAGAGTGTGCAATCACACCCACAACAGATCTAGTCCCATATACACACACACAACAGTGCAGTCAAAGCACTCTCTTGTGACGTTGGCTCTATCTCAATTTGTCTTTCTGTGATTTCCTGCATCCTCTCACTTCTACTCCTTCTCAACCATATTGGAGAAGAAGGTCCCCCCACCCCCCCGTGGATCCTCTTCTTCAATTATTTTTGAGGCAAAGAGAGAGGATGCAAGGAATTGACGAAAGTGCTGCGTATCACTCCGCCTTCTTTACTACGTCTTTTTCTTCTTCAGCTTTTCACTTCCTCTTAACGCCGTGCAAATGCTAGTCCAGACCTCCGTGTAGATCAGGGTGCCCAGGAAGACGACTCCAGTGCCCACCCAGTGCCAGGTGGTGAAGGGATTCTTGAAGAAGAGGATGGAGATGATTAGGCTGATGAACTTCCTCAGAGTCACCACCAGGGTTACGGTGAGAGAGGCACACTCTGTGGTCAGGATGAAGACACCGCGGATGCACACGTATCTGATGAGGGTGAAGGACTGGTAGAGGATGATGGTATATGTTTCATAAACTGGTCTAAAATGTGTATGTGAGAGAGAGAGAGAGAGAGAGTGTGTTTTGCATTGCAATTTGTAAGGTGAATGTGCATTGTCTTCTAGTATACAGAGACGTCAGTAACAGTGTGTTTGTTAGCAGCGTTGTAAAAAAAACTCTGGATTAGTCTAATTTGTTTCCAATGGGATGAATTCCCCTCCAAGCATGCCAATTTGTGTTCAATGACTACTCATACAGTGTTTACTGTATTGCCCGCTCTGAGGACAATACAGTGCCACTGACACGGCCCGCAACTAAAACATGCAGACTCTCCTTCACTGCAGCCGACGTGAGGAAAACATTTAAACGTGTCAACCCTCGCAAGGCTGCAGGCCCAGGTGGCATCCCCAGCCGCGCCCTCAGAGCATGCGCAGACCAGCTGGCTGGTGTGTTTACGGACATACTCAATCAATCCCTATCCCAGTCTGTTGTTCCCACATGCTTCAAGAGGGCCACCATTGTTCATGTTCCCAAGAAAGCTAAGGTAACTGAGCAAGAGGGCCACATCATTGTTCTATGTTCCCACCCTAGACCCAAATTTGCTTACCGCCCAAAAGGTCCACAACTGCAATCTCAACCACACTGCCCTAACCCATCTGGACAAGAGGAATACCTATGTGAGAATGCTGTTCATCCCAGCTAGCATTTAACACCATAGTGCCCTCCAAGCCGTCATCATGAGACCCTGGGTCTGCCCTTTGGGAACTTCCTGACGGGCCGCCCCCAGACTAGCCACAACATCTCAAGCTGACCATCCCTCACCTCAACTCAATCATCAAGTTTACCTTGATTGACACCCGGAGTGTGGTGTCAGGAAAATAACCTCACACTCAACGTCAACAAAACTAAGGAGATGATTGTGGACTTGGAAACAGCAGAGGGAACACCCCTTATCCACATCGATGGAACAGTAGTGGAGAGGGTAGTAAGTTTTAAGTTCCTCGGCGTACACATCACAGACAAACTGAATTGGTCCACCCACACAGACAGCATCGTGAAGAAGGCGCAGCAGCACCTCTTCAACCTCAGGAGGCTGAAGAAATTCGGCTTGTCACCAAAAGCACTCACAAACTTCTACAGATGCACAATCGAGAGCATTCTGTCGGGCTGTATCACCGCCTGGTACGGCAACTGCTCCGCCCACAACCGTAAGGCTCTCCAGAGGGTAGTGAGGTCTGCACAACGCATGACCGGGGGCAAACTACCTGCCTTCCAGGACACCTACACCACCCGATGTCACAAGAAGGCCATAAAGATCATCAAGGACAACAACCACCCGAGCCACTGCCTGTTCACCCCGCTATCATCCAGAAGGCGAGGTCAGTGCAGGTGCATCAAAGCTGGGACCGAGAGACTGAAAAACAGCTTATATCTCAAGGACATCAGACTGTAAAACAGCCACCACTAACATTGAGTGGCTGCTGCCAACACACTGACTCAACTCCAGCCACTTTAATAATGGGAATTGATGGGAAATGATGTAAAATATATCACTAGCCACTTTAAACAATGCTACCTAATATAATGTTTATATATCCTACATTATTCATCTCATATATATACGTATATACTGTACTCTATCATCTACTGCATCCTTATGTAATACATGTATCACTAGCCACTTTAACTATGCCACTTTGTTTACATACTCATCTCATATGTATATACTGCACTCAATACCATCTACTGTATCTTGCCTATGCCGCTCTGTACCATCACTCATTCATATATCTTTATGTACATATTCTTTATCCCCTTACACTTGTGTCTATAAGGTAGTAGTTTTGGAATTGTTAGCTAGATTACTTGTTGGTTATTACTGCATTGTCGGAACTAGAAGCACAAGCATTTCGCTACACTCGCATTAACATCTGCTAACCATGTGTATGTGACAAATAACATTTGATTTGATTTGATTTGAAGTGAGATTTTACAGGAGCTGAAAGAAAAACAACTTCCAATCCTTACTGTGGCGGCAGGCAGGTAGTCCCTGGTTCGAATACCCGAGCCTACAAGGTGAAAAATCGGTCAATGTGCCCTTAAGCAAGGCAATTAACCCTACTTTGCTCCAGGGGTGCCATACTACTATGGCTGACCCTGTAAAACAACACATTTCTCTGCATCTATCCTGTGTATGTGACAATAAAACATAATTGAAATGTTTTATTTGTGTGTAGTGACTACACACAAATACAGTATTCACTGTGAAAGTATTGTAAAGGATACTGTGTAATGACGTTCAGCAGTAGGTACAGCCACAACACCGGCACAGCCTGGCCAATCACAGGAACCTCTACAGGAGCTGGAAGACAAATGTAAATTAGGCTACAGCCCAACTCTGGACAATGTGAATTCAACATAACATTCATAACATCAGTGAGCAAAGACTAGCCTGGTGTCACGCCCTGGTCTTAGTATTTTGGTCAGGCCAGAGTGTGACATGGGTTATTTATGTGGTGTGTTTTGTCTTGGGGTTTTTTGTAGGTCATGGGATTGTGGTTAGTGGGGTTGTCTAGAATAGTCTATGGCTGCCTGGAGTGGTTCTCAATCAGAGGCAGGTGTTTATCGTTGTCTCTGATTGGGAACCATATTTAGGCAGCCATATTCTTTGAGTGTTTCGTGGGTGATTGTTCCTGTCTCTGTGTTAGTTTGCACCAAAATAGGCTGTTTAGGTTTTTACGTTTATTGTTTTGTTCGTGTTTATCTTTTATTAAACATGTATTGAAATAACCACGCTGCATTTTGGTCTGCCTCTCCTTCACCGGAAGAAAACCTTAACAGAATCACCCACCACAACAGGACCAAGCGGCGTAGTGACAGGCAGCAGGAGCAGCGAAGTATGGAATATACGACTTGGGGGGAAATAGACAGGTGGGCGGTCGACCCAGGGAGAGTGCCGGAGCCCGCCTGGGATTCGCTGGAGCAGTGCGAGGAAGGTTATAGGAGAATGGAGTTGGTGAGACGAACACGGCGACGCGGATGGAAGCCCGAGAGTCAGCCCCAAAAATGTATTGGGGGGGGGCACACAGGGAGTATGGCAAAGCCAGGTAGGAGACCTGCGCCAACTTCCTGTGCTTACCGGGGGGGCTAGAGAGACCGGGCAGGCACCGTGTTATGCGGTAGAGCGCACGGTGTCTCCAGGGCAGGATGCTGGGCAGGCTTGGTGCTCAAGAGCTCCAGTGCGCCTGCACGGTCCGGTCTATCCAGTACCACCTCCCCGCACCAGGCTTCCTGTGCGTGTCCTCGGCCCAGTACCACCAGTGCCAGCACCACGCACCAGGCCTATAGTGCGCTTCGCCTGTCCAGCGCTGCCAGAGCCTTCCTCCTCTCCAGCGCTGCCGTTGTCTCCCGCCTGTCCAGAGCAGTCAGAGCCTTCCTCCTCTACAGCGCTGCCGGAGTCTCTCGCCTGTTCAGCGCTGCCGGAGTCTCTCGCCTGTTCAGCGCTGCCGGAGTCTCTCGCCTGTTCAGCGCTGCCGGAGTCTCTCGCCTGTTCAGCGCTGCCGGAGTCTCTCGCCTGTTCAGCGCTGCCGGAGTCTCTCGCCTGTTCAGCGCTGCCAGAGCTGCTAGTCTGCAAAGAGCCGCCAGTCAGCATGGAGCAGCCAGAGCCGCCAGTCTGCCAGGATCCGCCAGTCAGCCAGGATCTTCCAGATCCACCATTCAGCCAGGATCTGCCAGTCAGCCAGGATCTGCCGGAACCGCCAGTCAGCCAGGATCTGCCAGAACCACCAGCCAGCCAGGATCTGCCAGGGCCATCAACCTGCCTGAGCTACCCCTCAGTCCCGAGCTACCCGTCAGTCCCGAGCTACCCCTCAGTCCAGTGGGGCCCTTGGTGAGGGTTACTGGGCAAAGGTCGGCGGCGAGGGTCGCATATCTAAGGACGCGTATAAAGCGGACTAAGACTTTGTTGAAGTGGGGTTCACGTCCCGCGCCGGAGCCGCCACCGTGGACAGACGCCCACCCGTACCCTCCCCTATGGGTTTAGGTGTGCGGCGGGAGTCCGCACCTTGGGGGGGGGGGGGTTCTGTCACGCCCTGGTCTTAGTATTTTGTGTTTTCTTTATTATTTTGGTCAGGCCAGGGTGTGACATGGGTTATTTATGTGGTGTGTTTTGTCTTGGTTTTTTTTGTAGGTCATGGGATTGTGGTTAGTGGGGTTGTCTGGAATAGTCTATGGCTGCCTGGAGTGGTTCTCAATCAGAGGCAGGTGTTTATCGTTGTCTCTGATTGGGAACCATATTTAGACAGCCATATTCTTTGAGTGTTTCGTGGGTGATTGTTCCTGTCTCTGTGTTAGTTTGCACCAGAATAGGCTGTTTAGGTTTTCACGTTACGTTTATTGTTTTGTTCGTGTTTTTCTTTTATTAAACATGTATCAAAATAACCACGCTGCATTTTGGTCTGCCTCTCCTTCACCGGAAGAAAACCTTAACACCTGGTCCCAGATCTGTTTGGGCTGTCTTGCTAACTCCTATGGTTATTGTCAAGACAGCCCAAACAGATCTGGAACCAGGTTAAGCAAAGACACCAACAGACATAACTATAAATTATTAAGGTTAGTGAAGCAATTTCCCATTTCCCATCCTTCAACTGGGATTTCTGAAAAACCTGGAAACTTTGCAACTCTACTCAATGAGGAGGATACTTTGACATGTTTTCATACAAGACTGTATTTAACTCACTGCTTTGACTGAAGAGGACACCGTGGTTGTAGATGTCTGAGGACAGAAGCAGGAACCCAGGCAGAGGCAAGCAGTGCTGAGAGAGCAATGACACACATTACAACTGCAGAGCAGATACATATATAGAGTAAAGTATACATATAAAACACCCTATTATCAATGCACACAACACTGAAAATGCAGACACTTGGTTTGCACCAAATATAGATCAACAATTGTAGGGTGGCGCATTACGTTTGAGAAAAACAAAGCTTAAATATCCCCATTGTCAGGGGATAAATTACAATTACTTTTGTGAGTTACTTTGCCTTTCAAGTGTACAACATCTGACAGGTTTGGAATGCATACAGGAGTTTTGGGGCTGACACGTACATTATAGAAGAGAGCCTCCTTGGAGTGTTTGCCATACTGCTTGTATAGGGTCTCCTGGAAAATACCCATTCTCGCAGACATGAGCAGTGCAAAGGTCAACATGGCGATACCTAGAAGAACAACAACAAACCCAGAAGATCAGTTATATCATGATTGAGAAACGGATACTTTAACCATACAGGGAGAGGGAGACAGTTGTCGGTTTGTACAGTAGGGGGCCGTTTGTTTGTTTGCTGACTGCAGTCTTTTTCACCCATTTCTACATGTAGAATCGGTTTGCAAAATGACTGCCAGCCCTCTGTTCAGAGGTGCTAAGTACTCTCGGCTGGCAGACACTACAATCCTACCGGTGTGTCCGTGCCTTAAGCTTGTATTAATGATTGCATTAATCATTGCCAGGTTAAAATGGGAATGGGGTAGATTATGCACTAAGGACTTGCAAGTCCCGTAATTTCCTATAAATATGTATGCAGGGTTTGTGTGATAGTCAGAGTTGTGTGCTCTTATTTCAATCCATTGTCCACCCATTGTCAACAACAGTAACAATCCGTGTCCAGTTGTCAGATAAAGGTAGTCCCAACTAGTCGGGGCAAGGTAAAGATCTTGTTATAAAAAAATGCAAGTCATTGTGGAACAAAGAAATCTGGCTGAGAAGACTCCATGTAAAAGTTCATGTAAGACTTACCTATCAGCCAGTGCAGGAAGGCATATACACCTTGATCATCTGAACCCTTCGTACCTACATTCTGAAAAGTGGAAAACAGAGATCACTAAATAGCAGGAAATGTAACAGCACAAAAACTTACTGAATATTTCCCTGTACAATATGAACAAATATGTACTGACTACTGTATATGTATAACAGATTGTAGTAGCTGTAACAAATGTGTAACTGAGCTACTAGACATTGCAGCTGCATATGGAAACAAAGTGTGTGGTTGAATAGAAACATGTTAATATTATGAAGAGCTCACCACTTGTTTGGCGGACATGATGGTGCATATGAAGATGCCCAGAGACACCATCGCTACGGAGAGATATTTACTCATTGAATACCTGCAGGGAAAAGATACTGTACATAGTTTCAGAACCTCCTTATAACCAGACCAGGCCAGACATTTTAGGCATTTCAACAGCGGCCATCGTGATCATGCAAAATAGTGACAAAGGCAGCAATACATTCCTCTGATGCTATAGCTCATGCTGCAGAAAGGCAAAGGTAGCCTATTCATTTGGCTAACAAATTACTAACATCTCTAGAGTAACAGTAACATGTTAACATGGTAAGGGTTTGTAAGACAGCCAAGTAAAGAGAAGTTATGCGGGGGATACCTTTTCTTCAGAATTATTATACCCAGGATCATATTAGCTATTAACGATCCCTGTGAAGATATAAGCACAACACAAGGCATTTGTCAATCAAGAAGGGATATTATTAGATGTTGGTAATAAGTGGTACTAAAAGCATCAGATGTTGAGTTAAGAGCCATCAGAACATTTGTAACGGTATACTTACAGATCTGAAGATCATGTGCAGAGGCATAGCGATATTGAAGTTGAGAGCATAGTTGTTGATCACACTGACTGTGAAGAACATGGTCACCATGATTACATAGTTGCTATTAAGAAGAAATAAACACAAAGGTTGAAATGAAAACTGTGCTTCTCATCCCTGACAGGACAGGGAGAAAGACGGACAGACAGACAGACAGACAGACAGACAGACAGACAGACAGACAGACAGGCAGACAGGCAGACAGCTTAATAATTCCATCATTGTAGCTACATTTTCATACATTAGGCCAGGTGTTCCCAAAAATGTTCAGCATTGGGGAATATCCTGTGCCCCCCACCCCCCACCCCACGCCTATTTCTATAGGCACAAGCACTGTTCATGACACAAACTGTTCACACCCTTCTTTTGCAGGTTTAAGCTTATTTCCTGCAATTCTACACATTTTGTCACGGGGTGCAAAGAAAATTGTGCAGTTTTAAAGCAAATGTTCTTGCAATTCTACACATTTTTCCATGTATAATGTGTATTCATGTGATATTTGAGTGACTAAAAAATTACAACAATATCTATGGGCTAAAAAAACTCTATAAAAAAACATTAGCTGACATGGGCTAGTTGATTTGGACATTTCTGATTTATAAATAGCTCTCCAACAGTGGTGGTCAGTGCCATTTATTATGAGGTAGGCCGATTTTTATTTTCATGAGCATGCCATTATTTCTATTACAGCATGTTGGATGACTGTCATTCATATTCCATTCACCCAGTTCAACGTAACATCAATAGGTTTAGGCTACTACATGTTACTCAAATTTTCCCTATTCCCATCATGAGTTTGCTACAACGAGTGTAACCGATGTGAAATGGCTAACTAGTTAGCGGGGTGCACGCTAATAGCGTTTCAATCGATGACGTCATTCGCTCTGAGACCTTGAAGTAGTTGTTCCCCTTGCTCTGCAAGGGCCACGGCTTTTGTGGAGCGATAGGTAACGATGTTTCGAGCGTGGCTGTTGTCTATGTGTGCAGAGGGTCCCTGGTTCAAGCCCAGGTAGGGGCAAGGAGAGGGATGGAAGCTATACTGTTATACTAGCCTATGAATGAAAGTTTACGAAGTAGGTGCACACAGGTCGAGAGAAAAGTTCTCCAAGGTATGCAAAGACTAACATGACAAGAGGAACTGATGATGTATTAAGAAATTGCACCTTGTCAATTTTACTATTACAACTTTCAAGAATAAATTTAATGCCGGACTGAGTTCCTTTAAAAAGGAGGGGGACCGCTGACCCCAGGTAGCCTGGCGGGTAGGAGTGTGGGGCCAGTAACCGAAAGGTTGCTGGATCGAATCCCAGAGCTGACAAGGTAAAAATCTGTCATTCTGCCCCTGAGCAAGGCAGTCAAGCCACTGTTCACCGGGCGCCGGAGACGTAGATGTTGATCAAGGCAGCCCCCCACACCTCTCTGATTCAGAGGGGTTGGATTCATGCGGAAGACACATTTCAGTTGAAAGCATTTAGTTGTAGAACTAACTAGGTGTCCCCCACAGTTTGGGAACCACTGCATTAGGCTACCTACCTCATAGGGATGGCTGGCTTCTTTCTTCCAAAGTTCGTCTCGAAGATGAACCCCTCCAATGCAATGAAGGCAAATTGAGCGAAGGTCACAATGTTGCCACATCCTGGGAACTCTCTGGGAGTAGGAAAAATATATAAAAGTGTACATGAATATCATTAATTATTAGGAAATATGCTAGCCTAAATATTAGATTATTGGATATGAGGCATTGCAGCATCTTAGCTAGGCCTATATAAACTTGTTCTTTACAGAATGCATAACATTTCTAAAGATGTAACTAACCTCATTCAACCAAGCTAGTAGCCTAGTTGTCAATAGTTGTTGTGGAGTTCAGAGTTGATCACTGACCTTACAAGCGTTTCCAGAAACACAACATTGCTGCAGCACCCAACAAAAACAAGAAGTACTGCAAAAATGGTACTCATGTTTGCAGTTATTGGGAGAAAATAGCCTACGAGTATTCCTAACGAGGACATTGTGTAAACACTGAGGTTTTCTGCTCTAATTATGTATCTTTTTTAAACGAATCGAGTATTTTCTTGAACACGTCACCGGCTGCACTCTTCCGGATTGCCTACGCATGGATGTTGTAGTAGCTATATTTTTCAAGCAGAGAACCACATTTCCCATAAAGATGGCGATGTAATGTTAAAAGAAATCACAGTTATATTGAGTCCAGGCAGAATTGTGTTGGGGTTAAGGATACATAGTAGCAAATTTCATATCCACAACAGAGAGGAAGAGGCGAAGCGCGAGGGTTCACTCTCGTCAAAATTTGTCCAAAATAAACCTAATGTGTTTATATGGGCTTATCTGGGACCTTGTCGCCTGCCTTCCCATCT
The DNA here is from genome assembly GCF_018296145.1 of Oncorhynchus tshawytscha. Classification (NCBI taxonomy): domain Eukaryota; kingdom Metazoa; phylum Chordata; class Actinopteri; order Salmoniformes; family Salmonidae; genus Oncorhynchus; species Oncorhynchus tshawytscha. Next base: position 52,111,460 of record NC_056434.1, on the reverse strand, counting down.
TTGGGACAACGACTCCAATTGTTAGGGCGGAGACATGGGCATCTCGTCATTATATACAGATCGCTGTTCACAAATAGCAACACACACACACATCCCCCCATATCTTGACTTTTTAATCACAACTAAATCTCTACGCAGCACCGCGCAGAACTGTTTCCCGTGAACGTGTCATTTGAGCGTGCGTGAATGCATGAATCACGAAGAAGACGTGGCGTCAGCTTTTCCTCTGCTTCAACAAGCTACCGCTATCTAACGATTATTGAATGAGCACAAGTGATTTTCCAATCGCTACCCTTCCCGACAAAAATGATTTCTCTAACAGATTCACAGAGTAAGACCTTTGAATTTATAAATGACATGTTTAAAGCGTTGTTGTATCTTCTCTTTGTGAGCAGTCCTTCTAGCTAGCCAGGTTGAATGAATGGGATCAGTTGGGCCCATCGCCCTGTTTTATGAACGACCTATTATGAACTTATTTCACTGCTAGTTAAATCATGGGCGATAGCTAGTTACCTACCTACTCCTGCTCATAAAGTAACGGATGTGCAGACAAGAAAGAGTATATGGATGGATGCTTTAGGTGACAATCAATGTCAATGGAAACAATGTAGCTAGTTAGACTTTAATGTATAACATGTAAATAACATGATTAAGTCTACCTCTGATAAGCTTCCCAGTTAAGCATAAAAAACAATCAAGCAACCTAGAAAACTGCCCAAAATAGCCCATATTAACATATGTAGCCTAAGAAACAAGGTCCATGAAGGCAATAACTTGCAGATGACATTCATATTCTGACTATCTCTGAAACTCACTTAGGTAATACCTTTGATACAGTGGTAGCAATACATGGTTATAACATCTACCGAAAAGACAGAAATGCCAACGGAGGCAGTGTTGCAGTCTATATTCAGAAGCACATTCCTGTAAAGCTTAGAGATGATCTAATGTTAAATAATGTTGAAGTAATATGGCTACAGGTTCATCTGCATCACCTAAAGCCCATTCTGGCGGGAAGCTGCTATAGACCACCAAGTGCTAACAGTCAGTATCTGGATAATATGTGTGAATTGCTTGATAATGTATGTGATATCAACAGAGAGGTATATTTTCTGTCCGATTAAAATATTGACTGGCTTTCATCAAGCTGCCCACACAGGAAACAACTTTGAACTGTAACCTGTGCCTGCAACCAGGATCAGGTTGTCAGTCAAACTACCAGGGTAGTTACAAACAGCACAGGAATTAAATCATCAACATGTATTGATCACATTTTTACTAACGCTGCAAATATTTGCTTTAAAGCAGTATCCAAATCCATAGGATGCAGTGATCACAATAGGAAAACCAACGTTTCAAAGGCTGGGCCTAATATAGTGTATAAGAGGTCATACAATAAGTTTTGTAGTGATTCATATGTTGATGATGTAAAGAATATTTGCTGGTCTGTGGTGTGTAATGAGGCGCAACCAGATGCTGCACTTGACACATTTATGAAACAACTTATTCCAGATACTAATAAGCACGCACCCATTAAGAAAATGACTGTTAAATCACCTTGGATTGATGAGGAATTGAAAAATTGTATGGTTGAGATGGATGAGGCAAAGGTATGGCAATTAAGTCTGGCAGCCCAACTGATTGGCAAAAGTACTGCATATTAAGAAATCATGTGACTAAACTAAATAAAAATAAACTACACTGTGAAACAAAGATAAATTATATAAAGAATGATAGCAAAAGCTTTCGGGCACCTTAAATTAAATTTCGGGGAAAAAAGCCAACTCGGCTCCTTCATTTATTGAATCAGATAGTTCATTCATCACAAAGCCCACTGATATTGCAAACTACTTTAATGACTTTATCATTGGCAAGATAATAACATTTAGGGATGACATGCCAGCAACAAACGCTGACACTACACATCCAAGTATATCGGACCAAATTATGAAAGACAAGAATTGTACTTTTGAATTCCGTGAAGTCAGTGTGGAAGAGGTGAAAAAATGATTGTTGTTTATCAACAATGACAAGCCACCAGGGTCTGACAATCTAGATGGAAAATTACTGAGGATAATAGCAGATGATATTGTCGCTCCTATTTGCCACATATTCAATTTAATCCTACTAGAGAGCGTGTGCCCTCAGGCCTGGAGGGAAGCTAAAGTCATTCCGCTACCCAAGAATAGTAAAGCCCCCTTTACTGGCTCAAATAGCCGACAAATCAGCCTGTTGCCAGCATTTAGTAAACTTCTGGGAAAAATAGTTTGACAACAGAATTTCAGCATGCTTATAGGGAAGGATACTCAACAAGCACAGCACTTACACAAATTACTGATGATTGGCTGAGAGAAATTTATGATAAATAGATTGTGGGGGCTGTCTTGTTAGACTTCAGTGCAGCTTTTGACACTACTGATCATACCCTGCTGCTGGAAAAACGTATGTGTTGTGGCTTTACATCCCCTGCTATAATGTGGATAAAACGTTACTTGTCCAACAGAACACAGAGGTGTGTTCTTTAATGGAAGCCTATCAAATATAATCCAGTTAGAATCAGGAATTCCCAAGGGTAGCTGTTTAGGACCCTTGCTTTTTTGCAATTTCTACTAACGACATGCCACTGACTTTGAGTAAAGCCCGAGTGCCTATGTATGCAGATGACTCAACACTATACACGTCAGCTACTACAGCGACTGAAATGATGGCAACACTCAACAAAGAGCTGCAGTTAGTTTCAGAGTGGGTGGCAAGGAATATGTTAGCCCTAAATATTTCTACAACTAAAAGCATTGTATTTGGAACAAAACACTCACTAAACCCTAAACCTCAACTAAATCTTGTAATAAATCATGTGGAAATTGAGCAAGTTGAGATGACTAAACTGCTTGGAGTAACACTAGATTGTAATCTGTCATGGTCAAAACATATTGATACAGTAGTAGCTAAGATGGGGAGAAGTCTGTCTATAATAAAGTGATGCGCTGCCTTCTTAACAACACTATCAACAAGGCAGGTCCTACAGGGCCTAGTTTTGTCGCACCTTGACTACTGTTCAGTCGTGTGGTCAGGTGCCACAAAAAAGGACTTAGGAATATTGCAATTGGCTCAGAACAGGGCAGCACGGCTGGCCCTTGGATGTACACAGAGCTAATATTAATAATACGCATGTCAATCTCTCCTGGCTGAAAGTGGAGGAGAGATTGACATCATCACTACTTTTATTTATGAGAGGTATTGCCTTGTTGAATGCACCAAGCTGTCTGTCTAAACTACTGGCACACAGCTCAAACACCCATGCATACCCCACAAGACATGCCACAAGAGGTCTCTTCACAGTCCCCAAGTCCAGAAGACTATGGGAGGCACACAGTACTACATAGAGCCATGACTACATGGAACACTTTTCCACATCAAGTAACTGACGCAAGCAGTAAAATTAGATTTAAAAAACACCTTGTCGAACAGCGGGGACTGTGAAGCAACACAAACATTGGCACAGAGACATGCATACACACACATACGATAACATGCGCACTATACATACACATAGATTTAGTACTGTAGATTTGTGGTAGTGGTGTAGGGCCCTGAGGGCATACAGTGTGTTGTGAAATCTGTGAATGTATTGTAATGTTTTAAAATTGTATAAACTGCCTCAATTTAGCTGGACCGCAGGAAGAGTAGCTGCTGCTTTGGCAGCAGCTAATGGGGATCCATAATAAATAAAAATGTATTGACTTCTAATTTTGGCTCCACAGAAATCGGGATGGGGTTGACAGGCTTTGGCGTGTTCTTCCTCTTCTTTGGGATGATCCTGTTTTTTGACAAAGCTCTTCTTGCCATTGGAAATGTGAGTTATAGCCTACTACATAATCATAATGTTTGCGATAGATGCCCTGCTACATGTATGTGCACCTCCTTTTTCACGAGAATGATCCCAAATGTACCCCTTATCGGCTGTTTACGTTTTACTCATTTAGCAGACGCCCTTCTCCAGAGCGATTTACAGTAGTGGCTGCATACTTTTTCATATTTTTTTCCCCCCTCATACTGGTCCTCCGTGGGAATCGAACCCACAACCCTGGCGTTGCAAGCGCCATGCTCTACGGGACTGGCATTTACACTATACAAGCAGCCAAACCCTAATGACGCTGGGCCAATTGTGCGCCACCCTATGGGACCAATCACGTCCGGTTGTGATAGACTGGAATCGAACCAGGGTCTGTAGTGATTCCTCTAGCACTGAGATGCAGTGCCTTAGAGTGCTGCGCCACTCAAATCAAATTTTATTTGTCACATGTGCCAAATAGAGTTAAATGCTTACTTACATGCCCTTAACCAACAATGCAGTTTTAAGAAAATACTTTTTTTTTGTAAGACATAAGAATAACAAATAATTAAAGAGCAGCAGTAAATAGCAATAGCGGGGCTATATACAGGGGGTACCGGGACAGAGTCAATGAGCGGGGGCACTGGTGTCGAGATAATATGTATATGTAGGTAGAGTTATTCAAGTGACTTATGCATATATTTTTTTTGCCCCCTTTTTCTCCCCAATTTTGTGGTATCCAATTGTTTTAGTAGCTACTATATTGTCTCATCGCTACAACTCCCGTACGGGCTCGGGAGAGACGAAGGTTGAAAGTCATGCGTCCTCTGATACACAACCCAACCAAGCCGCACTGCTTCTTAACACAGCGAGCATCCAACCCGGAAGCCAGCCGCACCAATGTGTCGGAGAAAACACCTTGCACCTGGCAACCTTAGTTAGCGCGCACTGCGCCCCGGCCCATTACAGGAGTCGCTGGTGCGCGATGAGACAAACATATCCCTACCGGCCAAGCCCTCCCTAACCCGGACGACGCTAGGCCAATTGTGCGTCGCCCCATGGACCTCCCGGTCGCGGCCGGTTACGACAGAGCCTGGGCGCGAACCCAGAATCTCTGGTGGCACAGCCCTAGACCACTGTGCCACCCAGGAGGCACAGCGTGTGTAAATGTAGAAGAGTAGGGAGGTAGGCAATAAATAGGCCAAAGAGACTAAATAATTACAATTTAGAATTAGTACTGGAGTGATATATGTGCAGATGATGATGTGTAAGTAGAGATAGGGGTACAAAAGAGTAAAAGGGTAAGTAATAATATGGGGATGAGGTAGTTGGGTGTGCTATTTACAGATTGACTGTGTACAGGTACAGTGATCAGTAAGTTGCTCTGACAATTGATGCTTAAAGTTAGAGAAGGAGATTTAAGACTCCAGCTTCAGTGATTTTTGCCATTTGTTCCAGTCATTGGCAGCAGAGAACTGGAAGGAAAAGCGTCCAAAGTAAGTGTTGGCTTTGGGGATGACCAGTGAAATATACCTGCTGGAGCGTGTGGTACGGGTGGTTTTGCTATGGTGACCAGTGAGCTGAGATAAGGTGGGGCTTTACCTAGCAATGACTTATAGATGACCTGGAGCCAGTGAGTTTGGCGATGAATATGTAGTGTGGGTCGGCCAACGAGAGCATACAGGTCGCAGTGGTGGGTAGTATATGGGGCTTTGGTGACAAAACGTATGGCACTGTGATAGACTACATCCAATTTGCTGAGTAGAGTGTTGGGGGCTATTTTGTAAATGACATCGCCAAAGTCAAGGATTGGTAGGATAGTCAGTTTTACAAGGGTATGTTTGGCAGCATGAGTGAAGGAGGCTTTGTTGCGAAATAGGAAGAAGCCTATTCTAGATTTAATTTTGGATTGGAGATGCTTAATGTAAGTCTGGAAGGAGAGTTTACAGTCTAACCAGACACCTAGGTATTTGTAGTTGTCCACATGTTCTCGGTCAGAACCGTCCAGAGTAGTGATGCTAGTCAGGCGGGAGGGTGCAGGCAGCAATCGGTTGAAGAGCATGCACTTAGTTTTACTAGCAATTCAAATCAGTTGGAGGCCACGGAAGGAGTGTTGTATGGCGTTGAAGCTTGTTTGGAGGTTTGTTAGCAGTGTCCAAAGAAGGGCCAGATGTATGCAGAATGGTGTCGTCTGCGTAGAGGTGGATCAGAGACTCACCTGCAGCAAGAGCAACATCATTGATATATACAGAGAAAATAGTCGGCCTGAGAATTGAACCCTGTGGCAGCCCCATAGAGACTGCCAGAGGTCCGGACAACAGGCCCTCCGATTTGACACACTGAACTCTATCTGAGAAGTAGTTTGTGAACCAGGCGAGGCAGTCATTTGAGAAGCCAATGCTATTGAGTCTGCCGGTAAGAATGCAATGATTGACAGAGTCGAAAGCCTTGGCCAGGTCGATGAAAACAGCTGCACAGTACTGTCTTTTATCGATGATATCATTAGGGACCTTGAGCGTGGCTGAGGTGCACCCATGACCAGCTCGGAAACCAGATTGCATAGCAGAGAAGGTATGGTGGGATTCGAAATGGTTGTTGATCTGTTTGTTAACTTGGCTTTCGAAGATTTTAGAAAGGCAGGGCAGGATGGATATAGGTTTATAACAGTTTAACAGTTTGGGTCTAGAGTGTCTCCCCCTTTGAAGAGGGGTATCTCAGACAAAATGTAAGAGAGGTTGAATAGGCTAGTAATAGGGATAGCGATAATTTTAGAAAGAGAGGGTCCAGATTGTCTAGCCCAGCTGATTTGTAGGGATCCAGATTTTGCAGCTCTTTCAGAACATCAGCTTTTTGGGTGAAGGAGAAGTGGGGTGGGGGGTGCTGCAACTTGCTACAGGGGGTGCTGAGATGTTGGCTGGAGTAGGGGTAACCAGGTGGAAAGCATGGACAGCCGTAGAAAAATGCTTATTGAAATTAGCGATTATCGTAGATTTATCGGTGGTGACAGTGTTTCCTATCCTCAATGCAGTGGGCAGCTGGGAGGAGGTGCTCTTATTCTCCATGGACTTTACAGTGTCCCAAAACCTTTTGGAATTAGTGCTACAGGAAGCAATTTTCTGTTTGAAAAAGCTAGCCTTAGCTTAGCTTTCCTAACTGACTGATTATATTGGTTCCTGACTTTGTTGCATAAAGTTGTATATCAAGGGGGCTTTTCGATGCTAATGCAGAATGTCACAGGATGTTTTTGTGCTGGTCAAGGGTAGTCAAGTCTGGGGTGAACCAAGGGCTATATCTGTTCTTAGTTCTACATTTTTTGAAAGGGGTATGCTTATTTAAGATGGTGAGGAAATTACTTTTAAAGAACGACCAGGCATCCTCGACTGACGCGATGAGGTCAATATCCTTCCAGGATACCCGGGTCAGGTCGATTATAAAGGCCTGCTCGCCTGAAGTGTTTAAGGGAGCGTTTGACAGTGATGAGGGGTGGTCGTTTGACCGTGGACCCATTACGCATGCAGGCAATGAGGCAGTGATCGCTGAGATCCTGGTTGAAGACAGCAGAGGTGTATTTAGAGGGCAAGTTGGTCAGGATGATATCTAAGAGGGTGCCCATGGTTACGGATGTAGGGTTGTACCTGGTAGGTTCCTTGATAATTTGTGTGAGATTGAGGGCAACTAGCTTAGATTGTAGGACGGCCGGGGTGTTAAGCATGTTCCAGTTTAGGTCACCTAACAGTACGAACTCTTAAGAAAGATAGGGGGCGATCAATTCACTTTTGGTGTCCCGGGCACAGCTGGGGGCTGAAGGGGGTCTATAACAAGCGGCAACGGTGAGAGACTTGTTAATGGAAAGGTGGATTTTTAAAAGTAGAAGCTCAAATTGTTTGTGCACAGACCTGGATAGTATGACAGAACACGGCATGCTATCGCTGCAGTAGATTGCAACTCCCCCCCTTTTGGCGGTTCTATCTTGACAGAAAATGTTATATTAGGGATGGAAATTTCTGGATTTTTGGTGGCCTTCCTAAGCTAGGATTCAGACATGGCTAGGACATCCGGATTGGCAGAGTGTTGAGTTGAGTTGCGATGAGAGAGGTTTTGTCTCTAGAGGGACCATTTAAGCCAGGTGAGGTAACTGCATGTGTGGGGGGTGGAACAAATTGGCTAGCTAAGGCATATTGAGCAGGGCTGGAGGCTCTACAGTGAAATAAGACAAAAATCACTAACCAAAACAGCAATAGACAAGGCATATTGACATTAGGGATAGCAGTCCGATATGCTCTGGGTTGATATCGCGCTGTGCAGACTGGTAGGAATTGGCCAGGCTGAGGCTGGCTGATGTCCGAGTTAACGGTGATGACCGCTAGCAGTGGTTAACTGACTACTAGCTAGTAGCTAGTTAGCTGGCTAGCTTCTGAAGTGGGTTCTGGTTCAAAAGTATGAAAAATAACAGATCCATACCACATTGGGTGAGGCGGGTTGCAGGAGAGTATGTTCATGTACAAATTATATGCAAAGAATACGATATATACACAGGACAAGGGGCGGCAGGGTAGTGGTTAGAGCGTTGGACTTGAAACCAAAAGGTTCCAAGTTCATATCCCCGAGCTGACAAGGTCATTCTGCCCCTGAGCAGGCAGTTAACCCACTAGGCCGTCATTGAAAATAAGAATGTGTTCTTAACTGACTTGCCTTGTTAAATAAAGGTAAACTAAAAGGAAACACGAAACAGATCTTGTTGGAAACAAACATCATTATGTTGTCATCCCAAGTTACATGTATTTATTTTCCAAGTTATAGCACACGATATTGTACGTACAGCAAGAGATTGCTCTGCTTTGTGTTTTTTAATTTTTGCCATGGAAAGAATATTGCGATGGTATCGTCACAGCCCTATTTACACACAGATGGGAAAAAACTGATGTGCATTTATAGTAATATTTGTAAAACAAGAACTGTATTACTTGTAAGACATTTGGAATGTTGCGCAATGTAATTTAAATATTTTGTCACCAGAGTCTTTTGACCAAAATATCACAGATGAGACATTTTCAGCTCCCCCTTTAAGGTTACTGTGGTAACGGGGCCATTCCAGTTATCACGTGTAGTGCCTGTGAGAATCTGAGGGACGGGGCAAGTTAAAGTGGATCATCGTTGGTCACCACCTTTCAAAGTGTGTTGCATTATGGTTCTAAAAACTGTCCGGCTTGCGACTCCAAAACATTACAAAAATCATGTGATCAAAGGTCATGAAGTTGCTTCTCATTGTGTGGAGCACAATTTGCCAACCAGTCATTATGGTGCTTTTGTTTGACTCACGTGAGTGTGGCAAAATGCATGACTAAAACAGGAACCAACTTTGTCATATCTTAAAGCTACAGGTGATACAAATGAAAAGTGATATTTGAGACCTTTCTAGTCTAACTAATGAATTATACACACGCTATGATTCCAGTATATTTCCAGGGTATAGAAAAGTTTATTTTGACATTTATACAGACAAACATTGATAAACAATAGCAGCTATGTTGACACTGCCATGTTGATCTGAGCCTAGCTGTTGGAAAACCACTACATTGTCCGACTTTCGGCTGCACCTTCCCTGACTTCACTCCTTGACTTTGGTCTACATTGGGTTTGCTTTCGCCTTACCACTCAAATGAGCCCACACTCTTTTCACGCCACTTTGATTACAAAGGGATTTTCATAGCCGGTTAGGAGAGCATTTTCCCTAACCTTAACCTCAGTCTCCTAATCTGCTACATAAATTCTCCTAATCTACTATGAAAAAGTGGCGTGAAATGAGCGTTTCCCGAGAATCTGACTAGTAGCCGAGGACGTTTCTTCTTCGCTAGCACTAGAAGCAAACTCAAACATTTAAAAAAACTAGTATGTATAAAGAAAATGTAAATAGCCAAGAAACAAGAGGACAAAGTCTCACTTTAGTAAGCTTTTGAGTAAATTAGACCCATTTTATGCCTGTGCACATTTCTTCTAAAAACAAATCTTTCAGCACTTCACTCACAGTGCGCACGGCCCCTCAGCCAGGCAGTGTTGCTGTGCGAGGTGAGATATAACGTTACGATTCATAGTTCTTTGTGCAAATACCATATAGTAAAACAAAATGGCAAAAATACTTTGAAAACAGCTACTGCAGCATTTATTTTTCTACAGTATAAATCACAACTCGCATGTGCTCATATTTGACTTTTGAATATTCTTGTGAAATGCTCACACTATAGATCCCTTAGTGTGACCACCTGCCAATGTGGATGGTGAATTAGATGTTCTACCTGCCAATGACAAAATCTGTTAATTTTAGGCCCTGGTTGTGGAGGGCTTTGATGATTATCTGTTGTATTGCACTGCCTACTAAGCTACAGTACTAGTACTATCAGTGTCTCTGAACAGACCCCTGTTTTAGGACTTGTCTAGATGGTACGTGTCCTCCAGTCATTTACATAGCTAAATTAAGTGAAATAACATACTGTACTGCACTAGCCTTGCATCCAAAATGCTTTCACTACTACGTTTCACCGTTGAAGTGAAACGGCAGTGAGATGAAGCTAAATCAATTTGGATGCCGCCAGGCTAGTAGTGCAGCATACTGTCATGGGATTCTAAAAATCCTCTAAGCTTTATTTCTCACCCCTGTGTTTGTGTGTCAGATATTGTTTGTAGCAGGCCTGTCCTTTGTCATCGGTTTGGAGCGTACCTTCAAATTCTTCTTCCAGAGACACAAATTTAAAGCCACAAGTTTCTTCCTGGGAGGGGTGCTGGTGGTTCTGATTGGCTGGCCTATCATTGGAGTGGTGCTGGAGATCTATGGATTCTTCCTTTTATTCAGGTCAGTTGGGTCTGAAATGGACAGTTAGCCAAACATTTGAACCAACTTGTTTTTTGGCCATGTTTTTTTCTTGATTCCCTGTTTCCTATCTCTCTCACTCATCTCTCAAAACCTCAGAGAAGCAAGGAGAACATTGGAGGAGAAGGAACCTCAGATCTTCTCCAATGCTCTCCTCGCTTCCCTCTAACATTTTGTGAAGTAGGTGAGGGAACAGGATTTGAAAAATCAAGAAATACTTTTGAGATTCACCCCAAATGTCACTCTTCTCTTTCCCAGGGGCTTCTTCCCAGTAGCAGTAGGCTTCATCAGGAGGTTGCCTGTCCTCGGGTCCATACTGAACCTCCCAGGGATTAGTGGAGTAAGTATCTCAAGTTCCATGTGTAATGTGATAAAGTTCATAGAATTGCCAAAGTCAGCTGTTTCTGGCTCTTTGCGCCTTGCACCATTGCCATTTGTCTCCAGGGGCAAGTTTTCTACACACAAATTAAGCCTAGTCCTGAACAACAAAAAACACTTTCAATTAAGAGTATTAATTGAGCTTGCTTTTTAGTCCTTTTTAGCTTAATCTGTGTCCGGCGAACCACCCTTAAATGACAAAGATTGTGGTTTTCTGATAATACATTTGTATCTTTTTTTCAGTTTGTGGACAAAGTCGGCGAGAGCAACAATATGGTATAACAGTGAACATCTTTGGATTGGAGGATATGAAATGGCTTTACTCTATTTATAATAGTTTATATTGGTGACTTTTCTCTACTGGTCAACTACTAGCCAAGACTACCCCCATGTTAAAGGTCAAAGCTGTGAATCAGAAACCTCTTTCTGTTCAAAGGAAAACAATGTTTCTTTGGGCAGGCATATGAATACAACTGGTATCGTAAAGTTTCCTTTGACGGAAATGGTCTCATAACCTGGTTGCCATCGATGGACAATTGTTACTAAGGGACTACTTTATTTCAAGGCCCAATGGGTGAATTGGGCCCTTTTTGTGTCACTACCCGTTCCTGATCGACTGATTATGATGATTGACGTGACTGAACCAACCACTGGATTGGACATCGCTATGGAGGAGAAGTCTTGAATCTGTTACAGCAGTCTTCTAGAATGTTGTCTGTACAGTCAGAGAAGTGTTTTGGTTACCTTGATGGAGAGTTTCTGGAATTTTTGAATGGCTGTTTAGAGTTGTGTTACACCTGGGTACTGTTCAGGAGGATGTAGCTTTACAGAACATTCAGATATTGTGTAGAACAGATATGATTGTCAGATAGTGAATTATGTCAGCTGTATTTATTCCATTTCTATCTGCAATGTTCAGAATGTTTTGCATCATTAAATACTAAGCTGTTGAAGATGAATTGCCCTGTGCGCACAACGGGTCACAAATGGGTACATTTATTTAAGCTAGTCCAGGACACCAGGTGAGTTGAATTGACACATTTTAAACTATTCCTTCCTAAAGTGAAAATGTCCACCCACCTGGGGCACTGGGCGAGCTAAAACGAATGCATCCAATGCTACAGATGTCTCCACAACCCAGATATTGATGGTCTCACAGCAGCTGGGGTTTGTCACTTTCTACTTAATGTATTAAGAGGTCTGTCAGAGAGATCTTTTACTCAAATGTATCTTTTGTAAATACATAGTTGAAATAGTGTGTTTTAAAAACAAATGTGCCTGACAATTTTTTTTTAACACAAAATTCAGATTAAAATTCAGTTGCCCATTATTTTGGTTACCATGACTACAATAACATATTTGTGACTTAGGAAGAGGGGTCTCAAAGGAACATAGGGGGTTTAAAGTGTGTCAGTCCCCAGATCTCAACCCAATTCAACACTTATGGGAGATTCCGGGGCGGCACCTGAGACAGTTTTCCCCATCATCAATAAAACACACAATTATGGAATTTTCAGGGGATTTAGTTTCAGGCTTTTTTCCCCCCCACCTGGCTACGTTAAGCATTGAAGCGGTTCTGGCGACCCGTGCTGGCTCAAACGCACTATTAAGACACTTGATGGTTCCTTTATTTTGGCAGTTACCTGTAATTTGAAATCGGACATTCAAGGAATTGTCAAGATTTGCAAATTGAACACAGACAACCTGTGAAAACAATCATCCACCTGCCTCAATGCCAATGTATTCATTCTGAGAAAATACAAATAGGAAATAATTATGGGGGGGGGGGAAATCTAACAAAACATAGGCCACATTGATCAACCGCCCTTAGGTCCACACATTCTCAAACAGAAACGTGTCTTCCTCGTCAAACTAACGATGCCTTCGGGGTCAACTAACAGGCATTCACACCGAGCGAGTAGGAAACATTTTTGGTCTCGTGCACCAGTGTACAGAGCGGTTAGAATACACCCCTGTGATCATTAGGAGGAACACACTGTAATCCATGTATAACACGGGTTATACATGCTGTGAAAGAGAGCGACCCGGCTCTACGTATTTGCTGACCTAGAGTTGACACATAGGGAACTTAATTACTACACATTGACAAAGTATATGGGGATGAGAAATGGGAAAGGTAGATTCTGTATAAGGAAATTAAAGGCAATGAATATACTGTACCTATCCCAAGAGCAGTAATAAAGGATTGTATGAATATCTTCTCTGAACGTTTACAGGTTACAAGCTATACAGAGGCAACATGCATAATGCAACAAACTATTAAGAACAATATATACATGCCACACAACCCACTTTGGGCATGCAAACCATCCCACAAGTTCAGAGATATGAGTGAGTCCAGTTGTTGATGGGCAGAGACAGAGATGTTGCTCTGCCACTGCTTGAGGTGGACTGCATGTATTGGGTAACCTGTATACTCAAGAGGATGGGCAGATGTCCGTCCCCCTAGTAACATCCCTAGCAACCTACCAGGACACAGTCACACAGGTCAGTAGCCCCATTTATACCTGGTTCTAACTTGCATAATTTGTCCTGACCTTGTCGACATTCTGATTGTCTACTCCTGTATAAAAATGTGGACACAATAAAGGACACACTGTGATGAGAACATCGTGCCCACCTTTCTGAGGTGGTCAAGACGCGTCTGGATATCTTGCAAGTGTAGACATATCTACACAGAGAAAGAATTTAAATCCTCATTATTCCACCCCAAAATTGACAGGTGGCACCATTGACTGATTACATCAATATGTCTTATAATAAATACATTATTTCAAAGGAATAGCTGTGAAATAATTTGCATAAAGGAAGGGACCAGAATCTGGTCACAATGCAGAAACAGTGGATGGTTGAGACACATTTTAATACCATGTGTAGACACATTTATGGAAATGTGGGCACAATCCGAATGTAGACAAGATCAGGACAAAGGACCCATGTTAGCACAAGGTACAAACAGGGCTAGAGCGTTTGCAAGGCAGGTTTATGGTACCCCCTAAACTCTAAGGCTCTGGTTGTGGGGGATAGGGAGTAGAGTGGGCAGCTCAGGATTGTGAGGTGCTGAAAACAGTCACCAACCTTCAGGGAATTCGTAACATGCTCTATGTTTTCTATGTAATGAAACTCCTGTGTTCAGAGAGGTCGAAACATCACATCTTAGTGCCTTTCCATGACGCAGGGCAGAGTTGGTTCGGAAGAAAAAAAACGTATTTGTAAACTTTTAACTCTGAATCAGATATTTTGACCTGGTGGATGAACTTTGTGTCTAGAGTGATGAAAGACTCGCTGTTAGCGCACGGTGGCTTACGTATTTACGCACAAGGTGTGAAGGAATGTCCCCATATATTACCCAGTTCATGACTAATGGGGACCAGGGACAGTCAAGACAGTTAATAAGAAGCCATCAACTTGTACAGTCGGGGCCAAAAGTTTTGAGAATGACACAAATATTAATTTCCACAAAGTTTGCTGCTTCAGTGTCTTTAGATATTTTTGTCAGATGTTACTATGGAACACTGAAGTATAATTACAAGCATTTCATAAGTGTCAAAGGCTTTTATTGACAATTACATGAAGTGGATGCAAAGTCAATATTTGCAGTGTTGACCCTTCTTTTTCAAGACTTCTGCAATCCGCCCTGGCATGCTGTCAATTAACTTCTGGCCACATCCTGACTGGTGGCAGCCCATTCTTGCATAATCAATGCTTGGAGTTTGTCAGAATTTGTGGGGTTTTGTTTATCCACCTGCCTCTTGAGGATTGACCACAAGTTCTCAATGGGATTAAGGTCTGGGGAGTTTCCTGGCCACGGACCCAAAATATCGATGTTTTGTTCCCCAAGCCACTTATCACTTTTGCCTTATGACAAGGTGCTCCATCATGCTAGAAAAGGCATTGTTCGTCACCAAACTGCTCCTGGATGGTTGGGAGAAGTTGCTCTCGGAGGATGCGTTGGTACCATTCTTTATTCATGGCTGTGTTCTTAGGCAAAATTGTGAGTGAGCCCACTCCCTTGGCTGAGAAGCAACTCCACACATGAATGGTCTCAGGATGCTTTACTGTTGGCATGACACAGGACTGATGGTAGCACTCACCTTGTCTTCTCCGGACAAGCTTTTTCCAGATGCCCCAAACAATTGGAAAGGGGAGAAGTGGCTTCTTTGCTGCCCTTCTTGACACCAGGCCATCCCCCAAAAGTCTTCGCCTCACTGTGCATGCAGATGCACTCACACCTGCCTGCTGCCATTCCTGAGCAAGCTCTGTACTGGTGGTGCCCCGATCCCGCAGCTGAATCAACTTTAGGAGACGGTCCTGGCGCTTGCTGGACTTTCTTGGGTGCCCTGAAGCCTTCTTCACAACAATTGAACCGCTCTCCTTGAAGTTCTTGATGATCTGATAAATGGTTGATTTAGGAGCAATATCCTTGCCTGTGAAGCCCTTTTTGAGCAAAGCAATGATGACGGCACGTGTTTCCTTGCAGCTAACAATGGTTGACAAAGGAAGAACAATGATTCCAAGCACCACCCTCCTTTTGAAGCTTCCAGTCTGTTATTCGAACTCAATCAGCATGACAGAGTGATCTTCAGCCTTGTCCTCGTCAACACTCACACCTGTGTTAATGAGAGAATCACTGACATGATGTCAGCTGGTCCTTTTGTG
Source organism: Oncorhynchus tshawytscha (assembly GCF_018296145.1). Classification (NCBI taxonomy): domain Eukaryota; kingdom Metazoa; phylum Chordata; class Actinopteri; order Salmoniformes; family Salmonidae; genus Oncorhynchus; species Oncorhynchus tshawytscha. The sequence continues at coordinate 52,095,705 of NC_056434.1, read as the reverse complement.
GCAGGGCTAAAATGCAGTGGAAATGTTTTGTTGGGATTCAGTTCATTTGCATGGCAAAGAGGGACTTTGCAATTAATTGCAATTCATTTGATCACTCTTCATAACATTCTGGACTATATGCAAAATTGCCATCATACAAACTGAGGCAGCAGACTTTGTGAAAATTAATATTTGTGTCATTTTCAAAACTTTTGGCCACGACTGTAGATGCAAATACCATATTTAGTAGAGAGCAACTGAAGAAAGACATCATATAGAAATTAAAGTAAGTAAATAATTAGCCTAAATATAGGGATAATGAAGTGCTTTGATATACTGTATCAGAGAACTCTTCTAGGCTTAATGCATTATTGAATGTTATTTTCATTAATAACCGGTGGTTGAAAGTATAACAAATGGCATGATTATTCTAATTCTCATTTTGTAGGAACATGTACCCTTTTACGCATGTATATTGGTTTGCTAGGGTGCTTTTACAGTAGCATAAATATTTTCCTCACAATACATAATGATATAAAGACATTCTATTGTTAGTTCAGACCTCAACGACTCTTTTGCTCACGCTACTCTTGGTTACATTAATGTCTCATCCTTGGAGCGCGCCACAGGCAACCACATTTTACGCGCATTCTACAGACCGCTCAAAACTAGAATTTTGGTTTATTAAAAGTGCATTGAATAGAAGTTACAATAACATGTATTGTCTGTACTTAGTTTCAGCGGATAAACTGGACTCCTTGGGCGATACTGTACTTTAAAGGCGCGCGTAAGAAAGAGCTTTCTCTTTTTATGCATAAAGTGATTGTGTAACGTCTACGGTTGTCCTTATCGTTAGGCAATACAACTGTGTGCATTTGTTCCATATGTGAATGTTTAATTAATGTGTAGTGGCCTTGTGGTTAAGAGTGTCCGCCCTGAGATTGGGAGTTCGATCCCTTTGCCAAGTCATACCAAAGACTGTAAAAGTGGGACCCAATGCCTCTCTGCTTGGCATTAACGAGAAAGATTGCTGGTTAGGCCCTGCGATAGATTAGCGTCCTCTTCAGGGTCAATCTGCCTCGCGCTGAACGGCTCGCTTGTGCAAGGCTAATTACATTATTGTTGCCAAAGTTATAGGAATTAAAGGGATTTTGATAAATATGTGTAAAGAGTGGTCCACCAGTTGTATGAAAGGTTTAGCAAAAATATTTTAAAAGGACAGTCCATGTATGGGTCCCAATTTGTTAGAGCGAGGACACCATCGTTTCATATCAGAGGGCAGAAAAAGGGACGCTTTACAATTAGGTGAGCAATGAGCATGATTCTCTCCCCGTTGTAGCGTCCTCCATAGCACGTTTGTCCCATCATTTCAAATCAGCTGAATATGTGTGTAATGTATGTGTCTCTATACATTATATGGCTCGATATGAGTCGTGTGTGTCTCTTCAGGGACCCGTAGTGAAAACACAGATTGGTCTCCGGTTGCATCAGCTCTCCTAAAACTTCTGTCATACATTTGTTTTCTTTCCGGTCAGGGAAAACTCAGATCTATATTTTCAAGACCAACCAATGTGGAAAACCAACTATGTTGAACGATGATTTGTTAATGTGAGCATCTTTATATGTTCTGTTGATGCGTCTAATACCAATTGTTATTTTTGAGCTCATTGAATAAAAGTATATTCCATAACTTGCAGCAAATGTCATTTATTAAGAGAAAGCATGTAATATAGAAATATTTGATAGTCCAATTGTATTGACACAGTCTTCCGCTGGACTCGTTTTTAAAGGGGCTTCCCCTCAAGTCAACACTTACAGGTGATTAGAAGACGGAAAAAAACATGTCTACGCCTGTCCTCAGACTACTTACAGTAACTCTAGTGACACGGGACTGTCACGCCACCATAATTAACAGCAGTAACATCACTCTGAACACCATTCGGACCCACTTCACCTTGGTCACACGATGTTTACATTCTCCTCACGGTGAGGTTGCCACATCACACTGATGTGGGATGACATGACAGACACGTTTCTACTGGCCAGACTGAGGGCACATGCTATGGTGTGTTGTTAGGACAAGTACTGTGACACTCCAGTACATACGGCAATGTTTGACACCTGAGCATAAATGAAAAAAACTGATGCTGTACATAGTATATTGTGTTTGTACATGCATGTATGAATTTTTAATGAAAATACAGAAATGATGCTTTAAATCTGAACCAAATAAATTGTTGATTAATAATGGTTTCAATCATTCTGAAAACAAAGATTGCGGACTTTGTTCATTCCAACAACAATAAAAACTTTTATTTTACACATCCAACATGATTAACAACCCTTAAATAATCCTTCACTTTAAAAAGGGAAAAATGACTGAAGCATTTGATGATCCCACATCTGAATGACATGGTTTTTATATAGCCTAGCACTTTTCTAGGTATTTGTATAGCACTTTTTCAGGGAAACAAAGACACTTCAATCTGCACCTTTTCCCAGTTAAGCAGCCATGTGCAAAGTAAGCCTAACACCTAATGCTCTTGACCATGAGACCAAACACCCAGATGCCAGGAAAGCTATGAAGATTACAAGTGTATAAGATACCAGCAGTGACACCGTGAAAGTGTATTTTTGGAACCTGTGTCATTTTTTAACTGTGTGGCTCAGTTGTTAAAGGGCAACTGCACTTCCTGATTATCTCTCGTTTTAGATTTGGTTCATTAGAAATGTTAGCGGCCATGACTGAATTCAAACTGGAGTTGGTTTCGGGGTCTGGTATGATGTGGGTGTCTTGTGTGTGTTTGCAGGTGGGAAGAGTTAGTCAAATGATTTAGCCAATTAGCTTCAGCCAGCTGGTGTGCGACTATGGCAAAGTTGGTTTCTCTTTGGATAGCCTATCTCCGGGGCTAGTTATGGACTGTCAAACAAATGACAATGTAAAATACCATATTTTCACGTTGAACACCTTTTAGCTCTCATCAAATGCTTTCAATACATGTCTATACATTTATTTAAATTATAAATTAGAGATTTTTAAGTCATTGACATTTTTAGCTATTAGAATTTTAACATATTGGCCCATGTGCATTGTGTAATTTACTAATGGTCCCTAACTAGCCCAATATGGATATCCAAAGTAAACCCAAATTTACCATAGGCATTAAGATTGGATCATTTGCATCTTAACCTCCTGAATTGATGATTAATTGTGTGCTGCCAGCTGTGGGCAGGAATGAACCAAACCCAACCTTAATTTACGTTGTGATGCAGTCACAACCACAAGTCACAACATTTTGGATGAGAATGACTTTATGACCAAAATGATCCCATTTACACTTTGTAGTAAATTTGCCACATAGGCGGTTTCATAAAGGAGAAGTTATTTTTTAGGGGCAGTTGCTCTTTAAGAGCGAGGCTAGCAATGCAAAAGCTGTGGGTTTAATTCCCACATGGATCAAAAACACATATTGGAACTATATGCAATCACTGTACTGTAAGTCGCTTTACATAAAAGCGTCCGTCTGCTAAGTGGCATATGTTGAGTAATAGGTGATAAGGAGAGTTGGGGCTATGTCCCAATTATCTCTCCTTTCTCCCAAAGTGTGCACTTGATTTTAGATTTGTGGGAAGTAGTGAACGAATGCACACTAAAAGGAGAGAGGAGATATTATTGGGACACACCCGAGGGGTTGAGTGGAATGTGGCGCCCCTTGGTGTTCTGTTAGCGTTGCTACACGTCAGTCAGGTCCTTCTGGATGTCCCACAGTGTGTCAGCGCTCTGTTTTATCTGGCCGATCTCGTCGTCCGTCAGGGTCATGTTGACCACGCTGGCCACGCCCCCAGCATTCAGCACGCACGGCAGGCTCAAGTACACCTCGTCATCGATCCCGTACATGCCCTGTCGAGCAACGGCATCATCTCCTTGAGTTTTGTGCATAGGTGTGTACATGTCTATATGCCTGTTTGTTTATCTGTTACATATCTGTCGTGTAAGCATTTACATACAACAGACTGTGAGTTGTCAGGGAATAACCGCACACCTCCAGTGGTGTGAGAAGGCACAAGGCCAAGTGTGCGTGTGTGCATACAGTACGTGTATGGAGTGTGTCTCTCACCTTCACCATTGTGGAGACAGGGTGGATCCTGTTCATGTTCCTGATGAGGCTCTCAGTGAGGTCAGCTACACTCAGGCCAATGGCCCAGTTAGTATAGCCCTTCAACTTGATCACCTCATAGGCACTGGAACACACAATTACATTTATTTTAATTTTAGTAGCCTTGAGGTTTGAGAAGCGTGCCAGTAACCAGACGGTTGCCAGCTCGAATCCCAGGGCTGACAGGGGAAAATCTTGTGGAAGTGATCAGACTGCAGTTGTGCCCTTGGGCTCAATATATCCAGGACTCCATTACAGTGAGAGAGAGCCAAACAGGTATGAGAATGACTCAAATACACTCTTATAAAAAAGGGTTCCAAAAGGGTTCTTCAGCTGTCCGCACAGGATAATTGTTTTTGGTTCCAGGTAAAATTCCATGTAGAACCCTCTGTGGAAAGGGTTATACATGGAACCCAAAACGGTTATACTTGGTGCCAAAAGGGTTTTACCTGGAACAAACAAGGGTTCTTCAAAGGGTTCTCCTATGGCAGCGTTCCCCAAACTCGGTTCTGCGGATTCCAAGGAGGGCATGTTCTGGTTTTTGCCCTACCACTACACAGCTGATTCAAATGATGAACTCATCATCAAGCTTTGATTATTTGAATCAGCTGTGTAGTGCTGGGGAAAAAACCAAAATGTGTACCCCCCCTTGTGGTCCCCAGGAGGACTGAGCTTGGGAAACCATGTCCTGATGACTCCTGGCTGTCCCCAGTCCACCTGGTCGTGCTGCTGCTCCAGTTTCAATTATTCTGTCTGCGGCTATGGAACCCTGACCTGTTTACCGGGCATGCTACCTTGTCCCAGACCTGCTGTTTTCGACTCTCCCTCTACCGCACCTGCTGTCTCAAACCTCTGAATGCTTGGCTATGAAAATCCAACTGACATTTACTCTTGAGGTACTGACCTGTTGCACCTTCTACAACCACTGTGATTATTATTTGACCCTGCTGGTCATCTATGAACATCTTGAAGAACAATCTGGCCTTAATGGCCATATACTCTTATCATCATCTCCACCCGGCACAGCCAGAATAGGACTGGCCACCCTTCAGATCCTGGATCCTCTCTATGATTCTTCTAGGGAGTTTGTCCTAGCCACTGTGCATTGCTTGCTCTCTGGGGTTTTAGGCTGGGTTTCTGTATAGCACTTTGTGACATCTGCTGATGTAAAAAAGGGCTTTATAAATACATTTGATTTGTCCTATGGGGACAGCCGAAGAACCCTTTTAGGTTCTAGATTATACTCTTAGGTGGGGGAAAGTGTTTACAACAAAAGTAATAGAGGTAATAGTTTGTGTTGGTACAGTGCTGTGTACATTACCTGTCAACCACCTGTTTGTGAGTCTCCTTCCAGTTCTCCTGGTCAGCATCAGTACCGATGTCAGGGTTCAGTGTCTGCAGGTTGACACCTGCTACGTTAGTGCCGCTCCACACAGGGACTGGAACACACACCCACTTAACCTTATTACCCGTTATCTCCTTAAAGGCCCAGTGCAGTCCAAAAAACATGATCCTGTGTTTTATGTATATTTCCACACTGAGGTTGGAATAATACTGTGAAATTGTGAGAATGATGATAATGCCCTTTTAGTGTTAAGAGATGTTTGGAAAGACCGCCTGAAATTTCAGCCTGTTTTGGTGGGAGTGAGTTTTGGCCTGCCTAGTGACATCACCAGGCGGTAAATTAGTTAATAGACCAGTAAGAAACCTCTGCCCATAACAGCTAGTTTTCCCCTCCCACTCACAGACAGTCCTAGAAAATTATTGCTAAGAAGCTATTTTGGACCATTTGAATTAAAAACAATTACAGAAAAGGTACTTAATTGATACCCAGAAATGATTTGATATTGAGATTAAATAAAATAGCTGCATTGGACCTGTAGGACCCAGACAGCCCAGATAACAGATCTCTGTCCCTCACCTTTATCACAGTAACCCTCAAGAATGGGGTCGCTGCTACTTATAGTCTAAGAATTCAGTAGCACATTTGAATGGAATACATACGTTTTCAGACTTCCTGGGTGTGTATTCGTTAACACTTTTTTGGTTACTACATGATTCCATATGTGTTATTTGATACTTTTGATGCCTTCACTATTATTCTACAATGTAGAAAATAGTAAAAAATAAAGAAAAACCTTGGAAAGAGTAGGTGTCCAAACCTTTGACTGGTACTGTATGTATGTTTGTGTTTATGGTTAATAATTAGGACAAATAAAATAAATAAAAAATTATATTTGAAATTCTTCAAAGTAGCCCCCCTTTGCCTTGATGACAGCTTAGCACACTCTTGGCATTCTCTCAACCAGCTTCATGAGGTAGTCACCTGGAACGCATTTCAATTAACAGATGTGTCTTGTTAAGTTAATTTGTGGAATTTCTTCCCTTAATGCGTTTAAGCCAATCAGTTGTGTTGTGACAAGGTCGGGTGGTATACAGAAGATAGCCATATTTGGTAAAATGGCAAGAACAGCTCAAATAAGCAAAGATAAACGACAGTCCATCATTACTTTAAACATGAAGGTCAGTCAATCCGGAAAATGGCAAGTTTCTTCAAGTGCAGTCGCAAAAACCATCAAGCGCTATGATGAAACTGGCTCTCATGAGGACCGCCACAGGAAAAGAAAAGACCCAGAGTTACTTCTGCTGCAGAGGATAAGTTTATTAGAGTTACCAGCCTCAGAAATTGCAGCCCAAATAAATGCTTCACAGACTTCAAGTAACAGACATCTCAATATAAACTGTTCCGAGGAGACTGTGTGAATCAGGCCTTTCGTCGAATTGCTGCAAAGAAACCACTACTAAAGGACACCAATAATAAGAAGCAACTTGCTTGGGCCAAGAAACAGGAGCAACGGTCATTGGACCGGTAGACAGCTGTCCTTTGGTCTGATGAGTCCAAATTTGAGATTTTCGTTCCAAACATCCGTGTCTTTGTGAGATGCAGAGTAGGTAAACAGATGATCTCCGCATGTGTGGTTCCCACCATGAAGCATTGAGGTGGTGGTGTGATGGTGCTTTGCTGGTGACACTGTCAGTGATTTATTTAGAATTCAAGGCACACTTAACCAGCATGGCTACCACAGCATTCTGCAGTGACACGCAATTCCATCTGGTTTGCACTTAGTGGGACTGTCATTTGTTTTTTAACAGGACCATGACCCAACACACCTCCAGGCTGTGTAAGGGCTATTTGACCAAGAAGGAGAGGGATGGAGTGCTGCATCAGATGACCTGGCCTCCACAATCACCAGACCTCAACCCAATTGAGATGTTTTGGGATGAGTTGGACTGCAGAGTGAAGGAAAAGCACCCAACAAGTGCTCAGCATATGTGGGAACTCCTTCAACTGTTGGAAAAGCATTTCAGGTGAAGCTGGTTGAGAGAATGCCAAGAGTGTGCAAAGGGTGGCTACTTTGAAGAATCAAAATATATATATTTTAAATTTTACCCCCATTTCTCCCCAATTTTGTGGTATCCAATTGTTAGTATCTTGTCTCATCGCTACAACTCCCGAACTGGCTCGGGAGAGACGAAGGTCGAAAGCCATGCGTCCTCCAAAACACAACCCAACCAAGCCGCACTGCTTCTTAACACAGCGCACATCCAACCCGGAAGCCAGTCGCACCAATGTGTTGGAGGAAACACAGTGCACCTGGCGACCTCGTTAGCGCGCACTGCGCCCGGCCTGCCACAGTGGTCGCTGGTGCGCGATGAGACAAGGATATCCCTGCCAGCCAAACCCTCCCGAACCCGGACGACGCTAGGCCAATTGTGCGTCGCCCCATGGACCTCCCGGTCACCGCCGGCTGCGACAGAGCCTGGGCACGAACCCAGAATCTCTGGTAGCACAGCCCTAGACCACTGCGCCACCCAGGAGGCCTCTCTAAAATATATTTAGATTTGTTTAACAGATTTTTGATCTTCACATGATTTCATGTGTTATGTCATAGTTTTGATGTCTTCACTACTATTCTACAATGTAGAAGTACCCGTCAAAGCTTTTGACTGGTACTGTACGTATGCACGCACGCACTCACCACTGGTGTCTCCGTGTTCTCCCAGGATCCATCCGTTGAAGCTGGTAGCATGGATGCCCAGTTTTTCAGCCATCAGGTAACGGAAACGGGCAGAGTCCAGGTTGGTACCGCTGCCAATGACACGGTGCTTGGGCAGGCCGCTCAACTTCCAGGTCACGTAGGTCAGCACATCAACTACAGCCAGGGAGAGATTTCTGGGGTTAGACTTCCATAACAAGTCGTTGGATGAACACTACTGTATCTGGTGTGTGAGTTTGTATCTGTGTTAGTGTGTATCTACGTGTGTGTAGCTGGGATGTGTAAGCGTTTGCAGTAAGTGTGTGTAGGTACTACAGTATATGTAGGTGTGAGTGTCTGCAGAGCCATATATTTACATATCTAAATAAATGGCTCTGAGTCTATGGTGTCTGTGTGTGAGAGTGTACTTGGTGTGTGTATATTTAGGTGTGTATGTACCAGTGGAGGCTGGTGGGAGGAGTTATAGGAGGACGGGCTCATTGTAATGGCTGGAATGGAGCCAAACATGCTTTCCATATGTTTTATACCGTTCCATTAATTCCATTCCAGCCATTACAATGAGCCCATCCTCCTATAGCTCCTCCTACCAGCCTCCACTGGTATATACAGTATGCATATGTGAGTGTACCTGGGTTGGAGACCACGATGATGATGCACTTGGGGGAGTGTTTTATGATCTGAGGGATGATGTGTTTGAAGATGTTGACGTTCCTCTGAACCAGGTTCAACCTGCTCTCTCCCTCCTGCTGACGAACGCCCGCAGTTACCACGACGATACGAGAGTTCGCCGTCACAGAGTAGTCTGACCGTGGGAGAATATCAAATCAATGAGAGTACTGTATATCATTTGTGTCTAGTATTTCTTTCAATAATTTGTCACATCATTAATAGAATAATGCATTCATACATTTCCCTTTCAACCTTTTCCCATCCCCCCTTCATACACTTCCCCTCTCAGTGAGAGTACTTAATTTAACACACATACATTTGACATGCAGATTGTGTCCATCTTGGTTTTATGGTTTCCTGGTGCCCAATTGCTACACACTCACCTTTGCTGGCGACTATCTTGGGCGTTTTGAGGAAGAGGCTGCCATGCTGCAGATCCATCATCTCTCCCTTCAACTTGTCCTCCATCACATCCACCAAGGCCAGCTCATCAGCCAGCTCCTGGAGAGAGAGAGAAAGAGAGGGGGGGGTAAGATGTGATGAATGTACAATGACTGCAGTTATTCTTTCCACCTTCACTTCAACATGATGGGCATTTGGAGAATAAAACCATGTTTCAACCATTGACCCATAATGTCTTTGCATGACTTCAAAAATAAGATACTCCTAAAACTCATTGGCCACATTGCTGCAGCTGTCATCCCGAGAAATAATTATGTTGGTAAAACTGCCTAGGAATAATACCCTCTTCATAACAGATTATAAACACAATTATAATCCCTTCTGAGCTAATATCAGTCTAAGCAATGGTAGTCAATTACACATATTCTGCATGTGCATGTCTAAAAGCCTGTTTTATAGTTTAGCAACAAAGTACTGAACATGATAATAACACTGTAATAAGGAGGGAATGGATGGACGTGTAATATCGAGAGAAGATCAGTAGGCAGAGAGTAAACTTGCCTTGAGACATGACAGTAGACTCCTATGGCATCTAAGGGGTCTACAGCCATGTCTCAGAGTAAAGAGTAATCCAGTGTCAATGCAGTAGACTAAACACCATAATACTGTAGCTCTAGGGGGTAGTAATCTGACAGGAGTATAAACACAGCAGGTCTGGTCTTACCCTGAGCAGGATACTGACAGCACAGGCCATGCCGACCTGGCCGACCCCCACCACTGTCACCTTGTTCCTGGCGGGCTCAGGTGTCCCACTGAACAGGGGAGTGATGAGCTTCTGAAGGATAGAGGCCATGTTCAATGCTATGAAGAGAGAAAGGGGAAAGAGGTGGAGAAACAGAAGTGGTCTTTCACATGTCCAAAGACATACGACAAAATGGTCATCTGTTTGCTTTCCTTTCCCTCTGTTAGCTTCGTTGGTAGATCGTGGCTCTTGCAACGCCAGGATAGTAGGTTAGAGTCCTGGGACCAACCAAACATAATTTTAAAAAAATGTATGCTAGGATGAATGTAAGTCTCTTTGGATAAATGGCATACATTATAAACCCTATCAACCAAGCTGGCCAAACACGTTGGTCGACCTTGGTAGGGTGAATTTAGGTTTCACTAAATAAGTAATGCATTCATGAAAAACAGCCTCCGTTGCTTTAAAACGGCAGGCTGGCAGCACTGCACGGGGATTACGGATGAAGGTTAAATACATTTGATTCTACAGCTCGTAGTCCTATGTGACTTTCACCTCCTACACCCGTTTCTTACACACACACCAACATCTGAGCCCCAACCCTTATAACCGAGCAGAGCTGATACTAGCAGGACACCCTGAACTTCCCCAGGTATAATACAACAAATACTTGCTTTGTTTGACGATGCTCCGAGCTGCGAGATATAAATACCACCATGTAATCAACATGTCAGACTAGACGAGAGCTACGGTGCCTTCCCCCTGCACCCACAACACCTCACACAACGGCTGTATCCAAATCCAGACAGGGCAGGTGGGAGGAATCAGATAGGTGAGCTGCAGCACTGCAATCAGGGCATGTGACACAGGCCTAAAACGAGGGTGCACTACAAAAAGCGCCACAGTGACAGCACAGAGCTCTACTGTAGTTTGCTGCTGCGCTCCCTCTCCCCCTGTGCTCCAACGGCCTGGTGAAGGCTCTACTAATCGGATGCCAAATTTGACTGCAGACTGTTAAAAAGGAGTTATCCTGTAATCCTGTAATGTCACAGGCTCAATCTGGTGCACTTGTCCTGCTTCTCTGATGACTATAGACGATATGTATCCAGTATATGGGCAGTGCTAAACAAACGAGGATATATGCATAGCGCATAATGTGTGAAGAGGGTTTTATTCCTAGACAGTGTTACCAAAATAATTCTTTCCCGGGATGACAGCTGCAGCAATGTGGCCAAGTTATGAGTAACTTGTTTTTTAAATCATGCAAAGACATTATGGGTCAATGGTTGAAATACAGCTGATTCCTCAAATGCCCATAATGGTGAGGTCAATAAGAATTAAGTACAGGGTAGTGCCGCAAAATTGTCAATCTATTACAAGTGAATGTTGAATGACGTCCTCCTGTCACGGCATGCATAAATACATTGGGCGATAATGCGCTTGATCCTTATCCGCTTGGCAAGGTCATCAGTGTAGGCCAGGAACAATACATTGTTTCCATTATAATATTTGGGATTACTAGAAAAACAAATATAATTGTCCATGCCGTAAAGATGATACTAGGCGGGCCAATACAATAGTCATATGAATGAGAAGGGACGAACACCGTTAAATTTGCGCAATCCATAATCTCTTGGGTATGGCACGTCGCCAACACATTCAATTTCAAAACAGTCCCACTTTCGCAAAACAGACAGACAGTCGTTCCATCTTCGCTCAATCTGCTAAATAGACTATATGGCCGAGGGTAGACGATATCGGAGATCAAATAAGGGGATAAATTGGCAGAGACGCATAACTTTAAATAGATACCCAAAGAATATGACGAGGCGCGAGTACATATTTTAATCTTAAACTTTATACACAATTTTAAGAGTATTTTGTTTGGATAGGCTAGAAAATTCTAGAATGCGATGCGAATTTTATTTAGGCCTAACACAAATATTTCAACATCTCAGCCAATTTCATCTGGGTTTATAATAAATAGGCTTTAGTCTATTAATAATCACCACATTTTTATAAAGCACGATACACTAATTGTCCATAACATGACATCCAAAACTAATTTGAAGGAAAACATATTCAGTACACACATCCCTTTTCCTTGATAAAAAATTGCCCTCTGTCTCAGAGAGAATGTACCGCATGGGATTCTGGTTGCTCTTGTCAATACGTGACTGCCTTGTCCCAGGCGGAAGCGGTCGCCCAAGAGTAATGGATGCGACAATTAAGCCGTGCCATAAAGTACTTGAGTAAAAAATACTTTGAATTACTACTTAAGCAGTTTTTTGCAGAATCTGCATTTGACAACTTTTACTTCACTACATTCCTAAAGAAAAGAGTGTACTTTTTACTCCATACATTTTCCCTGACACACAAAAGTACTTGTTACTAGCATGTCAGGAAAATGGTCCAATTCATGCACTTATCAAGAGAACATCCCTGGTCATCCCTATTGCCCCTGTGGCACTCACTAAACACAAATGCTTTGTTTGTAAATTATGTCTAAGTGTTGGAGTGTGCCACTGGCTATCTGTAAAAAGGAAAAAAAAGAAAATGGTGCCTTCTGGTTTAATATAGGGAATTTTAAATGATTTATACTTTTTCAATACTTAAGTTTATTTTAGCAATTACATTTACTTTTGACACTTGAGTATATTTGAAACCAAATACTTTTGCTCAAGTATGATTTTACTGGGTGAATTTCACTTTTACTCAAAAAATGTTCTATTAAAAAGGTATCTCTACTTTTACTCAAGTATGACAATTGGGTACTTTTTCCACCACTGCAATTAAGTAGCCTTAAGATAGTCACACCTCACATACCTTGTGTACTGTGTTCAAAATTCAATGTTCCTTTTTACCAGTCCTTCTGTATTAGCTTTTTTTCTTGCCAATCAATGACATACCACAATTAATCAACCAATAGCCTAAATATCCAGGGTCAATAGGCAGATTGAAATTGCAGCAGTGCATCATATAGGCTCAGGTAGCCCATGTACAAATAGGTATTGCACACCATCATCATTGGTTAATAGTGCATGCTTCACATACTTTGACACCCAAACATCACTGGTTATTGGTATTGGACCCTCTCACCACTGCTCTTTCACTTGTTCCAAAATCTAAATCAAAGTATATTTACAGTAAGTCTTACCCTTGGCTTGTCGTCTTCTCTCCTAGTCCTCTCTCCTTGCCTGCTGCCTCCTGAGTGCAGGTAATCAACTCTAAGCCCTAAACTTCCATCCCCCACAGGAAGTGTACTGCCTCTAACGGGTGACCTGACATGTCAGCTGTTCATGTACTTCATCACCATAAGACACTCTTTCAAATACCAAAATGCTGTCACCTCATCTGTACTGATCTGAAAACCCACCCTAATGATGAACGTCCACCAGTTTTCACCTGTCAAGCTTTTGTCTAGGGACTCATCTTTCTGAAGGATTCAATCCCCTCCTGGATCAAGATCCCAGTTGTCTCTAAGTTGTTTTGAGCAATTAAAAATGGAACGCCTTGTGCGCACTTCCGGTAATACCATATACCCCGGTATGGTACACAAACCGGATGAAAATCTAGATACCACCCAACCCTATAAATATGTAGTTTTAGGTGATGGTGCAAAAAATCTGACTGTTGAAAGTCTTATCACAACCTCATATTTAAAACAGATAACCAAAATCACAACTACTGGCAATGGTCAGTCTAAAGAGGCATCTAAAGAGGAATCAAAACATTACCTTCCTTATCAGCCACAATCCTTGAAAAACAAGACAAAACACTGTTGTTTCCACATTTATTAGAACATTGACCAACTATGGTGGTGTGTTAAAACCTGATTGCGTTCATGTCGTAGTCTTTCCTCTATACCCCCCACAGGGGGGGAACCATCTTCCCTCTTATCTTTTAGTATGCCTAATGAGTCATTACCAATGACCAGTTGGGCTGGGGACAATTACATTTCTATTCAATCAATTCAGGAAGTAAACTGAAATTCCAATTACCTTGCATTCAATTAAGAACATTTGCATTTAAAATTAGAATTAAAGTTTACGTCTAGAACTGACACGGAATAAAAAAATTGAATCAACCCCAATCCTGCTGATCAGTAGCCCAGCCCAGGGTAGGTGGGCTACAGGCAGGACAGCTATAACTATAGCAGGTAGAGAGCGGTGTGCTAGGCGGTTGTTAACTGAAGGATGTGTTTGATAAGGCCGCTGTCTTACATCTTATATGGCTGTTGATAAGGCTGCCATTTTGAATTGCTATTTGTTGATAAAGACTATATTTCTTTCGTTACTCGGTGAGGCCAAGCTTCTTCTTGAGGGACTCGGGCATCTCTGGGGGAGGGGGACGGGGCAGGCGGAAGTAGACCTTCACAGAGTCGTAGATGAACCACTGCAGGGCGGTCAGGGTACCGATCATGATGATACGGGCCACCAGACCCTTCCACACACCTGAGAAGGAAGGACGAATAGAGGGAAGAAAGAGCAAGAGAAAAAGGCAAACTGTTTAAACTCTGATCAAATTGATATTTGAATATCCCATTACACCATTTAAAAATATCAAAGGTCAACAACTAATGATGGTTACTCTGAGACAGGTGGTAATAGGTACTGCAAGTATGCACTGGTAGTATTCGAGCGAGGCTGCCAGTGCAGGTAATGGGCTGGGGAGCAGGTAGACTGTTTGCACAGGCCATTGACTCAAGCAACTGTCCAGCCAGAAAGCTGCCTGGAGCACCTGGGCTGGAGCTGCTATCAGCCCTCAGAGATGTGGGGAGTGTGTTGGAAACGGCAGTGTTTTTACTGTGACGTTAACACAATCCATCTACATTCTAAACCAGTGGTTCTTAACTGGTTGTGCCTCAGGACCCAAATTCAACCAGGTTGTCTCAGTCGCAAACCAATATTTGCGTTGCGAAAAAAGGCCATAAAAATAAATAAATCCAGATTGTGTTATGCCATGATAGTAAATGTGACAATAATATGACAATAATATGACAAAGGAACAACATTCCCACCTTTTTCATTGTCAATAATTCAATTTTGCCCATATTATTGATTAAGAATGTTAATAAGCTTACTGGTTTGAGACCACAAAACCAACTAAACAGCGCTAATAGTTCCATATTAAAAATACTGGGATTGAAGTAAAATTGCTCAGGGATTTAATTATTCAAAAATCTAGGTTCATTATCATTTCTAAAAACATTCTACCTGGTTTTAGTTGTTTAAATTCAATGAGCATTTTAAAATGTTTATTTAAAAATCAGACACCCATTCAAAACCTCCATTTGGGTCGCAACCCACCAGCTGAGAATTGCCGTTCTAAAAACAGTTAGAATGGGCAATAGGATAGCCCACCTTTGTCTGTAGAACTTCTGGAAAGAATCCAGTACTCACCTTTGGGTCCGAGTTTCTTGAGTACTCCGATGGCACTGCTGCCACTCTCCTTGTTCAGTACAGACACCACAGAGTCAGCAGGGTGAGACACAATGGCACAGAACACACCAGCTGAAGGGGAGAGAACAAACACCAGGGATGTGATCAGGACAACATAGGAAATCTTGATTTTGACTAGGGCAGCAGTCTCAAACATACAGACAAATATGGCCTGCTAACAGATTTAACGTGACCTGATTATTTTTTTATGACCATTTCTTCAATGATTTTAAATGCAGTTCATCCACCTACAGTGCATTCGGGAAAATATTCAGACCCCTTGACTTCTTCCATATTTTGTTAAGTTACAGCCTCATTCTACAATTGATTAAATAGAACATCAATCTACACACCCCATAACGACGAAGCGAAAACAGGTTATTTGTGTGCAAATGTATTAAAAACACAAAACAGAAATATTCAGACCCTTTAGTATGAGACTCAAAATTGAGCTCAGGTTTTCATCCTGTTTACATCCTTGAGATGTTTCTACAACTTCATTGGAGTCCACCTGTGGTAAATTCAATTGATTGGACATGATTTGGAAAGGCACACACACACACCAATCTATATAAAAAGTTCAGTTGACAGTGCATGTCAGAACAAAAACCAAGCCATGAGGTCGGAGGAATTATCCGTACAGCTCCGAGACAGGATTGTGTCGAGGCACAGATCTGGGGAAGGGTACTAAAAAAGGTATGCAGCAATGAAGGTCCCAAAGAACAGTGGCCTCCATTCTTAAAAATGGAAGCAGTTTGGAACCACCGAGGCCCGGCCAAACTGAGCAATCGAGGGAGAAGGGCCTTGATCAGGGAGGTGAGCAAGAACCCGATGGTCAATCTAACAGAGCTGTGAAGATGGGCGAACCTTCCAGAAGGACAACCATCTCTGAAGCACTCCACCAAATCAGGCCTTTATGGTAGAGTGGCCAGATGGAAGCCACTCAGTGAAAAACACAACAGCCTGCTTGGAGTTTGCCAAAGGGCATCTGAAGGACTCTCAGACCATGAGAAACAAGATTCTCTGGTCTCATTAAACCAAGATTAAGCTCTTTGGCCTGAATGCCAAGCGTCACATCTGGAGGAAACCTGGCACCATCCCTACGGTGAAGCATTGTGGTGGTAGCATCATGCTGTGGGGATGTTATTCAGCGGCAGAGACTAGTCAGGATCAAGGGGAAAGATGAACGGCCCAAACAGAGATCCTTGATGAGAACCTGCTGGCTTCGAGACAAGTGAGAACCTACTGGCTTCAGAGACAAGTGTCTGAATGTCCTTGAGTTCCCCAGACAAAACATGGACTTGAACCCAAAACACTGGAGAGACCGGAATTATTTTATTTAAAAAGTGACCTTTATTTATGTAGGCAAGTTAGTAAAGAACAAATTCTTATTTACAATGATGCCTAGGCAAAACCTAAACGATGCTGGGCCAATTGTGCGCCACACTATGGGACTCCCAATCACACCCGGATGTGATACAGCCTGGATTCGAACCAGGTACTGCAGTGACACCCCTTGCACTGAGATGCAGTGTCCTAGACCACTGCGCCACTCGGGAGCCTGAGTGGAGCAACGTTCCCCATCCAACCTGACAGAGCTTGAGAGGATCTGCAAGAATGTGAGAAACTCCTCAAATACAGGTATGCCAAGCTTGTAGCATCATACCCAAGACTCAAGGCTGTAATCTCTGCCAAATGTGCTTCAATAAAGTACTGATTAAAGGGTCTGAAAACGTATGTAAATAAGGCTGATTAATAAATTGGCAAAATGTCTATTGTTATGGGGTATTGTGTGTAGAATGATGAGGAAAATTATTTAAATCAATTTTATAATAAGGCTAACTTAAAATGTGGAAAAAGTCAAGGGTCTGAAAACATTCTGAATGCACTGTAAAACTGGAAATGTCTCTCTGCTCCATGGCAAAAATGTGTAGAATTGCATGAACTTAACGCTTCAAACATTTTTTTTTTCCCCACTCAAGAGGGGGGGCCCTAAAACTATTTTGCTCACAAGGTACTTGTATTTATTTAAGGATCCCCATTAGCTGCTGTTACTCTTCCTGGGGTACAACAACATTAAGGTAGTTAAATACAATTTTTTAAAAATACGACATTACATAACAATACTTTACCCAATACATTTAGTGTGTTCCTCCCTCAGGCCACTATCCACTATCATATATTTAAAATACCGTATCATGTGTAGAGTCTTGTGTGTGTGTCTTCAGTTTCCACTGTTCCATAAGGTGTATTTTTATAACTAATTCTACTGCTTGCATCAGTTACCTGATGTGGAATAGAGTTCCATGTAGTACTGTGTGTCTCTGTCTGTTCTTGACGATTGTGAAGACCTTTGGTGGCATGTTTTGTGGGGTATGCATGGGTGTCCGAGCTGTGTGCTAGTAGTTTAGACAGACACCTCGGTGCAGTCAGCATGTCGATACTTACAAACTGTATTGAGGAAGTCAATCTCCTCTCCACTTTAAGCCATGAGAGATGTACATGCATGTTATTAATGTTAGCTCTCCGTGTAGATTTAAGGACTAGCCGTGCTGCCCTGTTCCGACCAATTGTAATTTTCCGAGGACTCTCTGGCAGCTGACCACACGACTGAACAGTAGTCCAGGTGCGACAAAACTAGAGCCTGTAGGACCTGCCTTGTTGATAGTGTTGTTAAAAAGGCAGAGCAGCGCTTTAATATGGACAGACTTCTCCGCATCTTAGCTACTGTTATATCAACATGTTTTGACCATAACAGTTTACAATCTAGGGTTACTCCAAGCAGTTCAGTCACCTCAACCTTGCTCAATTTCCACCTGATTTATTACAAGATTTAGGGTTTTGTGAATGATTTGTCCCAAATACAATGCTTTTAGTTTTTGAAATATTTAGGAAGAACTTATTCCTTGCCACCCATTGTGAAACCTACTGCAGCTCTTAGTGTTGCAGTGAATTCACTCGTAGTAGCTGACGTGTATAGTCATCCGCATACATAGACACACTGGCTTTACTCAAAGCCTGTGGCATGTCAGTAGTAAAGATTGAAAAAAGTGGGCCTAGACAGCTGCCTTGGGGAATTCCTGATTCTGCCTGGATTTTGTTGGCGAGGCTGCCATTAAAGAACACCCTCTGACAGGTAACTCTTTATCCACAATATAGCAGGGGGTGTAAAGCCATAACACAAGTTCTTCCATCAGCAGACTATGATCGATAATGTCAAAAGCCACACTGAAGTCAAACAAAACAGCTCCCACAATCTTTTATCATCAATTTCTCTCAGCCAATCATCAGTAATTTGTATAAGTGCTGTGCTTGTTAAAGGTCCTTCCTAATAAACATGCTGAAAGTCTGTTGTCAATTTGTTTACAGTAAAATAGCATGGTATCTGGTCAAACAATTTTACTAAGGGTTGATAACAGGCTGATTGGTTGGCTATTTGAGACAGTAAAAAAGAAAAGAAAAGAGGGCTTTACTATTCTTGGGTAGCGGAATTACTTTGGCTTCCCTCCAGGCATGCTATTATCCTCAGTAATTTTCCATCCAAGTTGTCAGACCTTGGTGGCTTGTCATTGTTGATAGACAATTTTCACTCCTTCCACACACACACACACACACACACTTTACAGAATTCAAAATGACAATGCTCAACTTTCATAATTTGATCAGTTATACTTGGATGTGTAGTGGCAGCGTTTGTTGCTGGCATGTCATGCATAAATTTGCTACTCATCAAAAAATCATTAACCTAACTGACAACATTACACATCGACAAATATTCTTTACATCAATAACATAGGAATCACTACAACATTTATTGTACAACCGCACACTATATTAGGCCAAGCCATTGGAACTTTGGTTTTCCTAGATTGTGATCAATACATTCAATCGATTTGGACACTGCTTTAAACCAAATTTCTGCAGCATTAGTAAAGATGTGATCAATACATGTTGATGATTTCATTCCTGTGCTGTTTTTAAATTACCCTGGTAGGTTGACTGATAACGTGAACCAGGTCGCAGGCACCAGTTACAGTTTGAAGCTTTTTCTTGAGTGGGCAGCTTGATGAAAGCCAGTCAATGTTGAAAAACACCCATAAAATATACCTCTGTTGATCACATTCACTATCAAGCATTTTACCAATTATCCAGATACTGCCTGTTAGCACTTGTTGGTCAACAGCAGTTTCCCACCAGAATGGGCTTTAGGTGAGGTAGATGAAACTGTAGCCATATTACTCCAACAGTATTTAACATGATCTTCTAAGCTTTACAGGAATGTCATTCTTAATATAAAATGGCAACCCCTCCACCTTTGGCATTTGTTTTCTGTAGATGATTAAAACATTTATTGCTACCACTGTATCAAAAGGCATTGTCTGAGTTTCAGAGATTGTCAGAATGAAAGTCATCTGTTACTAGCAAATTATTGATTTCATGAGCTACATATGCTAACGGGGGCTATTTTTAGCACTTTCCTGGGATGCTTGATTGTTTTTGTTGCTTTACTGGGAAGCTTAACAGAAGTAGACATGTTCATGTTATTTATGTTAGTGCAGGGTGAGCTGCACACAGTGGACTTCCTACTAATGGCACACCACCTCAGTGCTAACAGCATAACTCTGGTTCATAGGCACATGATTACTGCATACAATAGCTGTAGGATCTGTAGAGGCATTCAGGGCAGTTAGAGGGACATAAATTAGGTTACTTACATTGGGTCTTCCAACACCCCTGGGATAATGTACATTTGCTGAAGTATAATGACAACTCAGTGACACAATGGTAGGGATTAACTGAGCTGGGGTCATTGATAAGTCATTGTCTCATTGCAACCTTATAAGGCTGTGAAAGGATCCAGGAACCCAAATGACTTGTGAATTCCATCCTCCTTATAAAACGAGTGTTTCAAGAAGGTATCAAAATTGTCAATAAATGTTACCCCCACAGAGCTGCAAGTCTCATAGCCAGTTATGGAGGGCTAAAAATCTGCTGAAATGTTCAATCCCACGATTTAGGGAAGGGCACAGGGCCAGTTATTATGGGGCATTTGTTGGCGTCAAGCAGAGACTCAATCAGTTCCTTAAAATCCATCTTCAGCTGTTATGAGCTGCCCTTCATAGTGTAATTGAATCCCACATGAACTATGATAGCCAAAATTTCCTGATGCAGGTTTAAAATGTTTGAGAACAGCTTATTGATGTCCTGTACTCGTGGATAGCAGAACATTTTTGCTCCAGGGACTGAGACGTTTCTTACCATTGAACTACCCAATACAACAGCTGGAGAAGGGGATGGAGAAATCCGCCCATTCCCACCCCTCACATAATCCGTTGAACCTTTCACAGACCCAGGAGAAGCAGGATAGCAAACACTTTTTAAAAAACCTTTATTTAACTAGGCAAGTCAGTTAAGAACAAATTCTTATTTACAATGACAGCCTACTGGGGAACAGTGGGTTAACTGCCTTGTTCAGGGGCAGAACGACTGATTTTTACCTTGTCAGCTCAGGGATTCAATCCAGCAACATTTCAGTTACTGGCCCAATGCTCTAACCTCTAGGCCACCCCAATGAACAAAATAAAAAAACTTAGGAAACAGGAAGAAACAGGTTAAGGCGCAGGAGGTATCAGAGTTTGTGACTTGGTTGGCCCCTCCCAACATTTTGCTTAGGGCCCCAAAAGGCTAGGGCAGGCTCTAACTGCATGTCTAGGTATGGATATGGGTAAGCAGACAAAAGCCAGTACGGCTCCTCATGTTGAGTTTTTTTGTGGCCCCCACCAAAGTTGCTGCCCATCCCTGACCTATATGGTTGTAAATCTGTTAACTTCTTGGATATAGGGGGCGCTCTTTTAATTTATGGATAAAAAAACGTGCCCGTTTTAAGCGCAATATTTTGTCACGAAAAGATGCTTGACTATGCATATGATTGGCAGCTTTGGAAAGAAAACACTAACGTTTCCAAAACTGCAAAGATATTATCTGTGAGTGCCACAGAACTCATGCTACAGGCAAAACCAAGATGATACTTTAACCAGGAAATGGGCAGAATTTTCAAAGCTCTGTTTTCTATTGTCTCCTTATATGGCTGTGAATGCGCCGGGAATGAGCCTGCCCTTCCTATCGTTTCTCCAAGGTGTCTGCAGCATTGTGACGTATTTGTAGGCATATCATTGGAAGATTGGCCATAAGAGACTACATTTACCACGAGTCCGCCCAGTGTCCTTTGTGTAAATTGGTGCATAATCTACAAGCTGCACGCAGTCATCCACTGATTGAGAGGAGAGAGAGGAGGCTTTCAACGAACGATATATCATGAAGAGATATGTGAAAAACACCTTGAGGATTGGCCCTAAACAACGTTTGCCATGTTTCAGTCGATATTATGGAGTTAATTTGGAAAAAAGTTCGACGTTTTGAAGACTGAATTTTCGTTTTTTTTTGGTAGCCAAACGTGACGCACCAAACGGAGCAATTTCTCCTAAACAAATCATCTTTCAGGAAAAACGGAGCATTTGCTATCTAACTGAGAGTCTCCTCATTGAAAACATCTGAAGTTCTTCAAAGGTAATGATTTTATTTGAATGATTTTCTGGTTTTTGTGAAGAGGTTGCCTGCTAATGCTAACGCTAAATGCTACGCTAGGTGCGCTAGCTGTTACACAAATGCTTATTTTGCAATGGTTGAGAAGCATATTTTGAAAATCTGAGATGACAGTGTTAACAAAAGGGTAAGCTTGAGAGCTAGCATATTAATTTCATTTCATTTGCGATTTTCATGAATAGTTAACGTTGCGTTATGGTAATGAGCTTGAGGCTGTATTCACGATCCCGGATCCGGGATGGCTCGACGCAACAGGTTAACACACCTATTCATCTACCAGTTTCAATAA
Organism: Oncorhynchus tshawytscha; assembly: GCF_018296145.1. Classification (NCBI taxonomy): domain Eukaryota; kingdom Metazoa; phylum Chordata; class Actinopteri; order Salmoniformes; family Salmonidae; genus Oncorhynchus; species Oncorhynchus tshawytscha. Next base: position 52,073,365 of record NC_056434.1, on the reverse strand, counting down.
ACTTCTATCCAGCATTGTGGACTCACCGATATATCCTGCCACGAAGGTGACAACCAGCTGTTCAGACTTGGAGCATTCAGCACGGGGCTTTGGGACCACATGTTTGTACAGCAGCTCTACGGTCCTCTCGAAGCAGGCAAACTTCATCATGGTGTAGGGGATCTGCCTCATCCACAGAGGTACCACACCCTTGTAGAAACTAGAGGGGACAGAGGAAGAGGTGGAGCAAATGAGTGACTTGTTGGTTTTATTGACATTTCCCACACCAGTACTAAGCCTAATTTGGAACTATATTAAAAATAAATCCTAGATTATTTGCACATATCGTGGCAGTGTGGAAATTACCTCAATTGAGCAGTGGTGTAAAGTACTAAAGTCACTTTTTTTGGTATCTGTACTTTACTATTTGACAACTTTCACTTTACTACATTCCTAAAGAAAATACTGTACTTTTTACGTGAATTGGACCCTTTTCCCTGACACCTAAAAGTACTCGTTATATTTTGAATGCTTAGTAGGACAGGAAAATGGTCCAATTCACACACTTGTCAAGAGAACATCACTGGTCATCTACTGCCTCTGATCTGGAGGACTCACTAAACACAAATGCTTCGTTTGTAAATTGTGTCTGAGTGGAGTGTGCTCCTCGCTAGCCGTAAATAATCATTAAAAAAAAGGAACTTGATGCCATCTGTTTTGCTTTATAAGGAATTTGAAATGATTTATACTTTTGATACTTAAGTACATTTTATCAATTGTACTTACTTTTGATATACTTATGTATATTTAAAACCAAATACTTAAGACTTTTACTCAAGTAGTATTTTACCGGGTGACTCACTTTTACTTGAATCATTTTCTTTTAACTCATCTTTACTTTTACTCAAGCATGACAATTGGTTACTTTTCACCACTGAAATTGAGTGCAAGAAATGCAGAAATGATAAAAGTGCTGAAAATTGTTTCGACTGAAGTTGAATTGAACAGTATTTTTTTTAACCTTTATTTAACTAGGCAAGTCCGTTAAGAACAAATTCTTATTTTCAATGACGGCCTAGGAACGGTGGGTTAACTGCCTTGTTCAGGAGCAGAGTTTTCAGTTCGGAGATTCGATCTTGCAACCTTTCGACTACAAGTTCAACACTCTAACCACTAGGCTACCTGCCACCCCAATATAAAACAATCAGAATGGAGAAAGACTCATTGAAATCACTTAGAAAGTATGTGTTGCCACCCTAGGATCACTTCTACAAATGTATAACCTTTATTATTCAAAAACTAAAAATACCGTCATATTTTCTTTTTAAATACTGATGTAATATTTTGGCCATATCGCCCAGCTATTCATTTTTTGGGCCAATTTTAACAATGAAAAAGCTTTGTCTAAATTAGCCATGATACTTTATTACACACAAGGATATACCATGACATTTGAAATGCTTAGTTTAATAACACAACAAACTTCATAATGTAGTGTTTGTGTATTGGGCTACTGATGCTTCAGACATGTGGCTAAGCTCATATTCTCTCATGGGGTACAGAGTTGTGTTTAACATAAAGTAATTTACCATCATAGCACATTTAGCTCTCCAGTCAGCCTTGACAACGGTATACTATTTTCCCCACTTCCAACAGTGATCAAGGCAAAACAAATGTTTTTTTTGTGTGTTTTTTTTTTACAGAATTCATTGTGAATGGCGAACATCAAACTTCTCTTTCACTGGCAATAGTCAAGCAAATAACTGCCGGTCTCACGGTAATTAACATACACATTTAGTATCTCCTGTCTTCCACACAGAAATTTAGCAACAATGGCTTTGTAGGCTAAATTTGGAAAAAATCTAATAAATCCATGTCATATAGCCTAAAATCACAAAAAATCCTTTATTTTAGACAGGTCTAAAGAAACATGATGAAAATGTAGTCTATTTCAGAAGAACAGAACTCTGCGTAGTCCTTATGTTAGGCTCTGATCCGGCTATGCCATTTCGCTGTGGGCTACACTAATTTAGCAGACAATATTTGATTAGAATTCCGTGGCATTATTTTATAGCATGAAGAATACAATTTAACATAGCTGAACAAAATAAAAATAATATTTTCTCCAAACCATTTGAGGAAGTGCGCACATGCGTCTATTCTGTGTTGAGCGTTTAACAAAGAAACAGGTCCTCCTATATGCTTCATTTAGAGTTATTTATGTAACTAGTCCAACATTTGTATAAACTGTTCTGATTTTTAATACAAATTAATAAAACCACTAGCAAACCTGTTTTAAGCAATCAGCCTGATGCAACAGATGAGAATATTTAGCTTAAAATGTTGATAAACTAATATGCTATTTCTACACATTATAAGCGCAGCAATGCGCACACGGCAGTAGGATATATGTGCGACTGTTCCATAAGCAGGATAACCCCATTCTCAAAACTAAGCACAAACACGATTATGCATGTAATGCTTTTATTATAAAAGGTGCATTTTTTAATGGTGAAAATGAATCATCCCCCAACTTGAAACTCAAATGCTGCGTATGTATGCCAGTTTGGCTCGACACCCTTTGTAAAGCGGATAAATGTGTTTAATTTTAAGACGTTATTTGGCCACTTTAGTGGTGATGGAAACCTTATAAAAACATATAGGCCTATGGGCTAGTCTACATAAGGTGTGCGATGATGATTTTAAAAAGTTGCAAAAAAAGCATGCACTGTTTGCCTTAAGCCGGGCATCGTTCACAAGTGATGGGCTAATATTGTCACCCACCAAACTATTCTTGATTTAATCTTGTCTTTACATATACTAAATAATATATGTGTTACATGTCTTTTGATTTAGAATGGACCATTATCATGCACCTGTCTTGAAACAGGGACAGCGGGAAAAAAATACATATTATCTATGCACTTATGCACTTAAGTGGGTGGGCCTATGTTTCAGCCCCTGCCCAGTCATGTGAAATCCATAGATTAGGCCGTAATTTATTTAATCAGACCGATTTCCTTATATGAACTGTAACTCAGTAATATCTTAGAAAATTGTTGCATGTTGCAGTTATATTTTTGTTCAGTATAGTACTTCACTGATTATACAAATCCAGACCAACATCTAAGGGTTACGGCTAAGCAGAAGGTAGTGATTTAGTTGGGATACTCACGCCCAGATGCCCTCCTCTGCGAACATCTTGGGGGCACACTGTCTGAGGTTGCTGGCGTAGCCGGGGCAGGTCTGGATACGTACTTTACACGCCTCCATAGGGGCCAGGGCGATGTCAGCAAAGAACTCAGCACTGGCAGACGCAGCCAGGTAGAGGGAGGTCCTCCACAGATAGGTGTTTTCCTGGGGAAGGCAGACTGGGAGGTTAGGAGTTGAAGACAAAGTGTACATCCCTAGACACAATGTAAATCATAATGAGTTGTCAAAATGGGAGGAGATGAATAACTATTATTCAGCTCTTTCTCAATTCATCTTTACTTGATTGCCTTGCATTCTCACCCCACCTCCTTTTCAAAGCATATTATTAAAAGTTCTGATACAGTTGGTGTCAAGGAGATAGGATGCGATGAATCACGGTAAACAACTCATTGAGATGGAGCCTTTCTGTGCCACCGATGACAACCTTATTTCAGTATTAATAAATTAGCTGGAACTGGGAAGTGTTTTGGTTCGAATGGTAACATTGACTTCAACGGCGTGAGGCTGAGAAGTGCAGCGAGAGGATTGCGGAGATAGCAGAGGCCCATAGTGATGAGAACTACAACTCTGACAATTACAGATGTGTGGTGGGATTTCTGGTGCCAGCAGATGTCAGGGCATCACCCAAGTGGGTACTACACATTGGTAGTGCAGAGCAGTTATTATAAAAACAAATACGGGGCATATCAGATTTAATATAGAAGCTAAAATTTAATCGTCTGCATCGTTTCCAATCCCCCATACTGTTTAACTAGTTGGATATAGGGGGCGCTCTTAATTTTTGGATGAAAAACGTTCCCGTTTTAAACAAGATATTTTGTCACAAAGATGCTCGACTATGCATATAATTGACAGCTTTGGAAAGAAAACACTGACGTTTCCAAAACTGCAAAGATATTGTCTGAGAGTGCCACAGAACTGATGTTACAGGCGAAACCCAGATAAAAATCCAATCGGTAAGTGCCGCATTTTTTTAAACCGCCTCATGCCAATGACTCCTTATATGGCTGTGAAGGAGCTAGGAGTCAGCTTACGTTTTACACGTTTCCCCCAAGGTGTCTACAGCATTGTGACGTCTTTTTAGGCATTTCCATTGGAGAATGGCTGTAAGAGACCATATAGGGCGAGTGGTCGCATGGTGTCTCCCGGAGAAAACCTTGCGTAAAATACTGAGGTAGCCAGTTTTCCAATCGTTTCTTATGAGAAACCAACTGCCTCGACAGATATATTATCAAATACATGTTAAAAACACCTTGAGGATGGATCCTAAACAACGTTTGCCGTGTTTCTGTCGATATTATGGAGTTAATTTTGAAAAAAGTTTGGCCTTGTAATGGTAGCATTTTCCGGTTGATTTCTCAGCCAAGCATGATGAACAAACGGGAGCTATTTCGCCTACAAAAATATTATTTTTTCGAAAAAGGGAACATTTGCTATCTAACTGGGAGTCTCCTGAGTGAAAGCATCTGAAGTTCTTCAAAGGTAAATGATTTAATTTGGTTGCTTTTCTTATTTCGTGAAAATGTTGCCTGCTGCCAGCAGAGCTAGCATAGCATTATGCCATGATAAACTTACACAAATGCTTGTCTAGCGTTGGCTGTAACGCATATTTTGAAAATATGAGATGACAGTGTTGTTAACAAAAGGCTAAGCTTGTGTTTGAATATATTTATTTCATTTCATTTGCGATTTTCATGAATAGGAAAAGTTGCGTTATGGTAATGCACTTGAGGCTATGATTACGCTCCCGGATACGGGATTGCTCGTCGCTAGAGGTTAATAAAATAAAATATTTGTAAAATATATTTTCCTTTATTATTTGCCCCCAACCCTTCCCTTAATTGGAATGAACTAACACATAGGCTTCTACAGCCAGCTTCTACACTGCATTCGGAAAGTATTCAGACCCCTTGACTTTTTCCACATTTTATTACGTTACAGCCATATTCTAAAAGTAATTACATTTCTCCCCCCCATCTATCTACACACAAAACCCTGTAATGACAAAGCAAAAACAGGTTGACATTTCTATTTTTTAAACACGACGGAAATATGACATTTACATATATATTCATAACCTTTTACTCAGTACTTTGTACTCAGCAACTTTGGCAGCGATTACAGCCCAGAGTCTTCTTGGGTATGATGTTACAAACTTGGCACACCTGTATTTGGGGAGTTTCTCCCATTTCTCTCTGCAGATCCTCTGAAGTTCTGTCAGGTTGGATGGGGAGTGTCACTGCACTGCCATTTTCAGGTCTCTCCAGATATGTTCGATTGGGTTCAAATCTGTGCTTTGGCTGGGCCACTCAAGGACATTCAGAGACTTGTTCCAAAACCACTCCTGCGTTGTCTTGGCTGTGTGCTCAGGGTCATTGTCCTGTTGGAAGGTGAACCATCTGAGGTCTTGAGCAGGTTTTCATCGTGGATCTCTGTACTTCACTCCGTTCATATTTCCCCTCGATCCTGACTAGTCTCCCAGTCCCTGCGGCTGAAAAACATCCCCACTGCACGATGCTGCCACCACGCTTCACTCTAGGGATGGTGCCAGGTTTCCTCCAGAAGTGACACTTGGCATTCAATCTTGGTTTTATCAGACAAGAGAATCCTGTTTTTAATGGTCTGAGAGTCGTTTAGGTGCCTTCTGGCAAAGTTCTCCCATCTCCACAGAGAAACTCTGGAGCTCTGTCAAAGTAACCATCTGCTTTTTTAGACAGCTCAAGGAAGAGTTTTGGTAGTTCCAAACTTCGTCCATTTAAGAATGATGGAGGCCACCGTGTTCTTGGGCACCTTCAATGCTGCAGACATTTTTTGGTAACCTTCCCCAGATCTGTGCCTCAACACAATCCTGTCTCGGAGCTCTACAGACAATTCCTTCGACCTCATGGCTTGGTTTAGGCTCTGACATGCACAGTCAACTGTGGGACCTTATTATAGACAGGTGTGTGCCTTTCCAAAGCATGTCCAATCAATTGAGATTTACCACAGGTGGACTCCAATCAAGTTGTAGAAACATCAAGGATGATCAATGGAAACAGGATGTACCCGAGCTCAATTTCAAGTCTCATAGCAAAGGGTCTGAGAACTATGGGTTTTTTTTAATACATTTGCAAAAATTCTAAAAACCTGTTTTCACTTGGTCATTATGGTGTATTATGTGTAGACTGACAATGAACAAAAATGTATTGAATCCATTTTAGAATAAGGCTGTAATGCAACAACATTTGGATAAGGGGAAGGGGTCTGAATACTTTCCGAATGCAATGTACATACTACATTTTACGGACACAATGTATTTTACAACAGTTATTGTTATCTTCTATTTGCCATATATTTCTAACTATGCTGTTTCACAAAAGTTCTGAAACAGACAGCATATTTTACATTTAGTCACCTTGTTTTTAGTCCCACCCTTCAGCTCCACTCAACCCCTCCAATCTATATCTTAACACCATCCAATTTGTTCTTATATAGTGTAAAGCAGTGTTTCACAAGTACGGTCTGCGAATACCCGCAACATATTTTTGTGTTGCCCCGGACAAGCATCCTGAATCTAACCCCATGAGAAGTTCGAACAGGTGTTTTTTTCTGTGGCTACACCATAGTGCAAATTAAACAAAATAAACCATTAACATTATTTTCATCGTCATCAATTACTTAGTAACGACTTACCTCTCCGATAAAGTCGCTATAGGTGATCTTGAACACCTCATAGAAGCCAAACTTGCAGAGACCCTGCATGGAGTAGCCGATGAAAGTAGGAGCCCAGCCCTTAGCCAGCCCCCGCATGCCATCCTCCTTTATGGTGATGGAGAAGCCCTTGAAGATGCTCTTGTACTTGTCTGGGTCCACCTAGACAACACATTAAAAACAGAATGGTTAATGGATGTGAACTAGTAGTAGTGGTTTTGAGGGGGGAAATAATACTTGGGAGGTCCTTGTAAAGAAAATGCACTAAATACTACAGAAATACACAACACTACAGGGCCAGCCATACCACTCAATGTTTTATCACTTTACAAGGGTTGGGGCAAATTACATTACAATTCAGGAGGTCAATTGAAATGTTAAATCTACAATGGAATTTCAGTTTTACTTCCGAATAGAAATGGAATTAACCCCAACTCCGCAATGTATACATTATTCCAGTCCAGTACACTCATTACAGCTCAGAGAGACATTAGCTGAGATACAGACCTGCAGACGGCACTTGACCAGGTCGAGGGGTACGACTGCCGTGTGTGTAATCCCACAGCTGAGGATGCCACCGAAGCCGCACAAGGCATAGTATTTCATAGAGCCAAACTCGCAGCTAATATCAGAATCTAGAGCAGACAGAACACAATACAAAACAGACAACACACCATGCACTTAGATAACAAAGGGAGCCATGCTAGGAATTGGAATTTCTCACACCACAATGTTAGCAATCCTGCCAAGGCTTGCAAACAGATGACAGACTGTTTGGTCAAGTATGTTTTCTAGGCCAGCGATTCTGAACTGGTGGGTCAAAATGAGGATTTGAATGCGCTGGTGTCTAAATGAGTTATAATTATTTATTTTTTTAAAGATATACTCCAGTCTGAACTTGAACAACTTAAACCAGGTAGAACGTGTAGAAATGTTTTTTTTTAATATTTTATTAATCTAGGCAAATCAGTTAAAAATTACAGCTTATCCCAGGCCAAAACCCAACAACCCTGGGCCAATTGTGCACCGCCCAATGGGATTCCCAATCACGCCCAGTTGTGATACATGCTGGAATCGAACCAGGGTCTGTAGGGACACCTCTAACACTGAGATGCAGTGCCTTAGACCAGGCTCTTACATCTTTAATAACTTAATCACTGAACAATTTTTCTTCAATCACAATATACACTGCTCAAAAAAATAAAGGGAACACTTAAACACAATGTAACTCCAAGTCAATCACACTTCTGTGAAATCAAACTGTCCACTTAGGAAGCAACACTGATTGACAATAAATTTCACATGCTGTTGTGCAAATGGAATAGACAACAGGTGGAAATTATAGGCAATTAGCAAGACACCCCCAATAAAGGAGTGGTTCTGCAGGTGGTGACCACAGACCACTTCTCAGTTCCTATGCTTCCTGGCTGATGTTTTGGTCACTTTTGAATGCTGGTGGTGCTTTCACTCTAGTGGTAGCATGAGACGGAGTCTTACAACCCACACAAGTGGCTCGGGTAGTGCAGCTCATCCAGGATGGCACATCAATGCGAGCTGTGGCAAGAAGGTTTGCTGTGTCTGTCAGCGTAGTGTCCAGAGCATGGAGGCGCTACCAGGAGACAGGCCAGTACATCAGGAGACGTGGAGGAGGCCGTAGGAGGGCAACAACCCAGCAGCAGGACCGCTACCTCCGCCTTTGTGCAAGGAGGAGCACTGCCAGAGCCCTGCAAAATGACCTCCAGCAGGCCACAAATGTGCATGTGTCTGCTCAAACGGTCAGAAACAGACTCCATGAGGGTGGTATGAGGACCCAACGTCCACAGGTGGGGGTTGTGCTTACAGCCCAACACCATGCAGGACGTTTGGCATTTGCCAGAGAACACCAAGATTGGCAAATTTGCCACTGGCGCCCTGTGCTCTTCACAGATGAAAGCAGGTTCACACTGAGCACATGTGACAGACGTGACAGTCTGGAGACACCGTGGAGAACGTTCTGCTGCCTGCAACATCCTCCAGCATGACCGGTTTGGCGGTGGGTCAGTCATGGTGTGGGGTGGCATTTCTTTGGGGGGCCGCACAGCCCTCCATGTGCTCGCCAGAGGTAGCCTGACTGCCATTAGGTACCGAGATGAGATCCTCAGACCCCTTGTGAGACCATATGCTGGTGCGGTTGGACCTGGGTTCCTCCTAATGCAAGACAATGCTAGACCTCATGTGGCTGGAGTGTGTCAGCAATTCCTGCAAGAGGAAGGCATTGATGCTATGGACTGGCCCGCCCGTTCCCCAGACCTGAATCAAATTGAGCACATCTGGGACATCATGTCTCGCTCCATCCACCAACACCATATTGCACCACAAACTGTCCAGGAGTTGGCGGATGCTTTAGTCCAGGTCTGGGAGGAGATCCCTCATGAGACCACCCGCCACCTCATCAGGAGCATGCCCAGGCATTGTAGGGAGGTCATACAGGCACGTGGAGGCCACACACACTACTGAGGCTCATTTTGACTTGTTTTAAGGACATTACAAAGTTGGATCAGCCTGTAGTGTGGTTTTCCACTTTAATTTTGAGTGTGACTCCAAAGCCAGACCTCCATGGGTTGATCAATTTGACTTCCATTGATAATTTGTGTGATTTTGTTGTCAGCACATTCAACTATGTAAAGAAAAAAGTATTTCATAAGAATATTTAATTCATTCAGATCTAGGATGTGTTATTTTAGTGTTCCCTTTATTTTTTTGATAGATAAAGAGAGCGCCATTAGCAGCACCAGTTTGGTTGATTTTGTGATTTAAAATCAGTGTGTTTATTAGCATTCCTCATCCAGAATATGGGCAAAATTTTATTATTGACAATGAGGTGGGAATGTTGTTCCCTTGTCATATAATTACTACATTTAATATCACCATAGCATGAAAAATCGTTCCCCAGATTGTATTTTGCCGATTATTTTTCGTGATGTGAATATTGGGTCGCAACAGACAGCATCGTTCAATTTGGGTCCAGCGGCAAAACCAGTTGAGAACCACTGCTCCAGGCCGTCCTCCTGAATGTGTATGCTGGCACAGCGAATAATTCTTTCTGCCCGAAACTTCTGAGTGGTATTAACATACGAATTCATGTTAATTGCAAGGTGATGATGAGTAATATCAAAAACAAGGCACGAATACATAATATGTCCAATTTATTCCTGTACTCACACCAGGGCCTGCATTCATGGCTTTGAGATCATAATATACAAGATTACATGGAGGGGGGGGGCGTGGGCATCCTAGATCAGAATCATACTCTGAGAAACTTTATGAATACAGGCTCAGGACACCAACATTAATGTAGAAAACTTCCCCTGCAAGTATGGTAGACTTAACTCCAGGCTGGTTTTTAATAAGGAGGATGTCCTGTCCTAGCCTGGAAATTGTCTGCAGTTGTTGCTAATCTAAAGGTCACTGCCGTTGAATGGATGTGGGTACAATATCAAATTGCTGATTGGGCACAGAGAAAGGGCAAGTGCAGTCTGAGGTCATAGATTAAAGGACAATGTATTAATAAAAGGCACCTTCAAGTTCTGTTAATGCTCAGACTTCACTCCCTCCTGTTACTGTTTTAAGCTGGTTCACAGCTCACTTGACCCCCTTTGACTTATTTATTATAGCTCCTAGTGGAGCAAAGGACCTAAACAGTCTCCAGCTCAAACATGCAAATGAAATAGGCCTAATGATAACAGGTTACATTTATTTCAGCAAATTAGTTCTAACTTAAAATATTCCTGCAAACTGTTATTTGTGTGATCTTAGTCTTGGTGAAAGTCAATTATTTTGGATGATGTAGTCTTGTGGTGAAATCCACAGCACAATATCCATTCCATGCCATGCAACCACTGGCGGGCCAACAGACCTGCAACCTGCACTTGACGAGGTCAAGGGGCACCAAAGCTGTGTGTGTGGTACCACAGCTCAGGATCCCACCGATGCCACACATAATGAAATAATGTGAGGAGCCAAACTCACAACTGTCTCCCTCTGAGGAAAATAAAGAATTGGGGTTCTTTCACAGATGTAAGAGGGAACAAAATGTGTGCACTGTAATAGTAGGCCTACTCTTTGTAGGGTAGTTGATGCATAGACCTGACATCATAAAACATTCAGTTCAACTCAGTGAAGACCATAGCTGTGTTCAAATTCCCATACTAACATAATGTATACTACATACTTAATGTGTATATACCTACATACAATAAGTTCATTTTAGTATACAGTTGTGGCCAAAAGTTTTGAGTGACACAAATATAAATTTTTCAAAGTCTGCTGCTTCAGTGTCTTTAGATATTTTGTCAAATGTTACTATGGAATACTGGCAATGGACACAAAATATCAATGTTTTGTTCCCCGAGCCACTTAGTTATCACTTTTGCCTTATGGCAAGGTGCTCCATCATGCTGCAAAAGGCATTGTTAGTCACCAAACTGTTCCTGGATGGTTGGGAAAAGTTGCTCTCGGAAGATGTGTTGGTACCATTCTTTATTCATGGCTGTGTTCTTAGGCAAAATTGTGAGTGAGCCCACTCCCTTGGCTGAGAAGCAACCTCACACATGAATGGTCTCAGGATGCTTTACTGTTGGCATGACACAGGACCGATGGTAGAGCTCACCTTGTCTTCTCCGGACAAGCTTTTTTACGGATGCCTCAAGCAATCGGAAAGGGGATTCATCAGAGAAAATTATTTTACCCCAGTCCTCAGCAGTCCAATCCCTGTACCTTTTGCAGAATATCAGTCTGTCCCTGATGTTTTTCCTGGAGAGAAGTGGCTTCTCTCGCTGCCCTTCTTGACACCAGGCCATCCTCCAAAAGTCTTTGCCTCACTGTGCGTGCAGATGCACTCACACCTGCCTGCTGCCATTCCTGAGCAAGCTCTGTACTGGTGGTGCCCCGATCCCGCAGCTGAATCAAATTTAGGAGACGGTCCTGGCGCTTGCTGGACTTTCTTGGGCGCCCTGAAGCCTTCTTCACAAAAATTTAACCACTCTCCTTGAAGTTCTTGATGATCTGATAAATGGTTGATTTAGGCACAATATCCTTGCCTGTGAAGCCCTTTTTGAGCAAAGCAATGATGACAGCACGTGTTTCCTTGCAGGTAACCATGGTTGACAGTGGAAGAACAATGATTCCAAGCACCACCCTCCTTTTGAAGCTTCCAGTCTGTTATTCAAACTCAAATCAGCATGACAGTGATCTCCAGCCTTGTCCTCATCAACACTCACACCTGTGTTAACGAGAGAATCACTGACGTGATGTCAGCTGGTCCTTTTGTGGAAGGGCTGAAATGCAGTGAATGGGGGATTCAGTTCATTTGCATGGCAAAGAGGGACTTTGCAATTAATCTGATTACTCTTCATAACATTCTGGAGTATATGCAAATTGCCATCATACAAACTGAGGCAGCAGAATTTGAAAATTAATATTTGTGTCACTCAACTTTTGGCCACGACTGTACTGAAAAAGAATGGATTTAAATACGCTTTTTTGCCAACGTTTACTGACAACAGCCATATTCAACGTGTGTTGCTCGTTCGTAAATCATCAGTTATTCTGTGCTCTGGTACACAGACAAAAGTTCTGAAATCAGAGTAGATAGCCAGAGAGAATTTACGAATGCACCCGAATGTCCATTGAGAACACAACTATACCACGTAGCTAAGAATGACGGGAATAATGAAGTCAACAAACGTTGGGTAGTTAGTTAGATAGCATATAGTTAATATACTGGCAAGTTTGATGTATTAGTTGCCAACTAACATTAGGTAGCTAGCTAACATACTGCTGTAATGATATGCTGTTTCATAAGGATAGCGTAGCTAACAAATTGATGCCAACATAACACGTAAGGTAAAAGTCATTTCTTTAGTACATTGCTCAACATTTGTCATAATTAGTTAAAACAATGAATTTGTATCTGCTCGTTGGACTTCGGCTGCATATTTTCTTCTAATCTCAAAACGATGTGAATCCACACTCTTTGTGAAGGATTTCATTACAGGCCCTAAAAGCACAAAATGTGTCCACTGTTTGCATACTTCGTACTTTGGCGAATGTAGTACGACATCCGGGAACTTTTGGTATACTAACTATATCCAATAAGCATACTATATACTCAATTTACATCACAAATATGAGTATTCGAACACAGCTCATGTCTTTTTCTAGTACTGGGCCTTTCACTGGTGCCTCGCATTCTATTTAAGCGGATAAATTCCATGGATACAGAGCGAAATCACTTTCACGACTGCGTTAAAATACTGTTTAACTACATGGACTCATGTGAACTGTAAGTCAAGACTTATCTGATAATAGTAAATAGGCTACCATTTTACAACCAGTTTATCTGCCTCATCTATTTTGAGTGTGTCAAGTTTCATTACAAACACCACACATGAATCACTAACTGATAGTCAGTATATGGTAGCAGCTGTAAAATAAGCACAGGCCTACATCAAGTCCATAATTTGAGACCTTTAGTAATTGGGAGACTTCCAAACTCACATGGTAAGGCGATAACATAACACCCAATGCAGAACCTAAACTCAAGTCTTATTTCAACAATGACATTTGCCCCTATGTGTTAGTCAACTTTTTTGTAGGCTGGTGCAGTATTTACTTGGTGATGGACTACCTTTGCCAGGGGCATAACGTTAGTTAGATAATATTACATTATGTAGGCCTAATATAAGGTTGTACTGCATGTGTAGCTAAGTAGCTTAATTCAGCATAAAGGTGCCTGAGCCTTAGAAATACTTGCCATTTTCTTCGTTAGCTTCCTATTCAAACTCAGTGCAAAACCAAAGTTACTGGCCTAAAAAAAAAACGTTGTCCTTGCCGTGTCCTCTGCAGGGCCCCTGCTCAAAACGAAGTAGTGTCTAGAATGGGTTTGCGCAGAGGCCAAAAGCAAACCAAAAGACGGCTTCGAGCACTATGCTGCCAGATATTCAGATAAGCTAACATTTATTGGTGTGTAATCAATCACCAATTACTTTAGTTAGCTATATACGAAGGTAATCACTAATAAGCAGAGTGATAAGACAGTTCACTTCGCGTTCGTTCAAAAACCCATCCCACACTGGACGAACGTTAGTGGTTGGCAACATTTGCAACTCAATTAGGGTCAGCATTCTAGCTAACGTTAGGTGGTTAAACGCCTAACTTACCCAGCTCGGTAGCATTTCTAGCATGCACCACTCGGCTTACCCGCCACTGCAGCGGCGGCCAGCGTGCGTTTGCTTAGTCCATGTTCGGCAGCAAGGCTTTGTGACGGTTCCTCGACTTTTTGTAGCGTGAACAGCGGTGCGCTGAAGGGGTTCGCCCGCGTCAACTGTGTCAGCGAGTTGGGGTACATTGTTCAGTACGGGTGGCTGTGGGGAATAAATAAAGACAAGGTGGTTAGCTAGCTAACAAACCAATGACAGTGGCTGAAACGAAATTAAATGCACACGTTTGTCTAGGAATCCAACTAGCGAACTCTGGAACGTAGCTAAACTAGTTAGCCAACATTTGCTAGCTTCCCTTTGTTCTCTAAACCAATATTCTTGTTTTCAGCAATGTCTTCAACCAAAACAAATGTTACTACACGCAAAGTATAAATTCGCAAGAAGTTAGCTACGCATTTTCCTCACCAGCAGGCTTTCAGTCGCAAAATGGCGCGGCCGTCCTTTACCATCCGCGAGTCGTAGAGGTCGTGAAGGTACTTACTTGACTGACAATAGTCAGCTGAGATAGAAAGATGTGAGTTTTATTGATTAATTTAATCTGGTAGGCTACACATTCACCGCTAAAAGTTGAATTGCCGTATAGGCCGACAGACAAAGAGAACAAAATAAAAGTAGACAACAATTGAGTAGATTAAAACAAAGAAATTGATGGAGATGAAGCCAGCTTCATTATTCCTTGGGGTTTATGGCGAACTACAATCAAAAGGTATAGGTAGTGTCGCTACCAACTGGAAGGGGGTAACAAAAATAGAAGTAAATTCCATAAGGGGAAGGGACATTAAACATCAATCCCCATACACTACAAAAAAGAGATTTCCAAAAACATATACATTCCCACTCATTAATTTAAAAACGTAAATACCCTGCTCAGGCTCTGGTGCCTGAAAAGGTGGGAACGCAGGAAATAGTGCTTCATGGAGTAAATAAACCCAGAAAGAGTTCAACTGCAGAAACAATTATGTTGATCCTTTGTGACTTGCTTTCAATTTATTGCTATAAATGATACAAAGTCCACTTTCTTAACATGAAGTATTTCTGGATCCTACTGTTGCCGGACCTTCAAAGCTACTCTTATTTTTTCCCCTTTTGATACCCTCTATAGGAGATTCTCTCAACTGCCCTGATTTGAGCAACCTCATTCTCTTTCACCCTAATCAGTCACTCCAAAGATTACGCTTCATGCTCTCCACCACAGTTACATTTTGCTCCTTTGGTAGATAACCATGGTAAAGTTGGATGGAGATTCGATATTTGCCAGACATTCAAGCCTTCAAATATTAATAGATTGTGAATGATTTGAGCTACATACCTCAGGTTAGGCTCTTTATGAATTAAAGAAAGTGTACAACGTTGCACAGGTTTTATTTCCCTGATTTCGACCAGAGTTTCAAAATCACACAGCAAGGTATAGGTAGCCTGGCACACCATCAATGCAACTAAACTGAACAAAAATATCAATGCAATATGCAACAATTTCTAAGATTTTACTGAATTACAGTTCATAGAAGGAAATCAGTCAATTTAAATATTTTCAGTAGGCCCTAATCTATGGATTTCACATGACTGGGAATACATATGTATCTGTTGAACACAGATACCTTTAAAAAAAGTAGGGGCGTGGATCAGAAAACCAGTCAGTATCTGGTGTGACCACCATTTCCCTCATGCAGAACGACACATCTTCGCATAGAGTTGATCAGGCTGTTGATTGTGGCGTGTGGGATGTTGACCCACTCCCCTTCAATGGCTGTGTGTAGTTGCTGGATAATGGCGGCAACTGGAACGTGCTGTCGTACACGTCAATCCAGAGCTACCCAAACATGCTTCATGGGTGACATGGCTGGTGAGTATGCAGGCTGTGGAAGAACTGGGATATTTTCAGCTTCCAGGAATCGTGTACAGATCCATGCGAAATGGGGCGATGCATTATCATACTGAAACATGAGGTGATGGCTGCGGATGAATGGCATCACAATGGGACTCAGTATCTCATCACGGTATCTCTGCATTCAAATTGTGATTGATAAAATACAATTGTATTAGTTGTCCGTAGCTTATGTCTGCCCATACCATAACCCCACTGCCACATTGGGGCACTCAGTTTACAACATTGACATCAGCAAACCGCTCACTCACAAGTCTGCCATCTGTCCAGTGCAGTTGAAACCACAAGTAATCCGTGAAGAGCACACTTCTCCAATGTTCCAGTGGTGATTGAAGGTGGCCACTGAAGTCGGTTACGACGCCGAACTGCAATCAGGTCAAGACCCTGGTGA
The DNA here is from genome assembly GCF_018296145.1 of Oncorhynchus tshawytscha. Lineage (NCBI taxonomy): Eukaryota > Metazoa > Chordata > Actinopteri > Salmoniformes > Salmonidae > Oncorhynchus > Oncorhynchus tshawytscha. Next base: position 52,056,948 of record NC_056434.1, on the reverse strand, counting down.
GGATGACAAGCACACAGATGAGCTTCCCTGAGACGATTTCCAGCAGTTTGTGCAGACATTCTTCGGTTGTGCAAACCCACAGTTTCATCAGCTGTCCAGGTGGCTGGCCTCAGATGATCCCGAACGTGAAGCAGGTCCTGGGCTGGTGTGGTTACACTTGGTCTGCGGTTTCGAGACAGTGTAGATGTACTAACAAAATGACGTTGGAAGCGGCTTATGGTAGAGAAATAAACATTCAATTCTCTGGTGGATATTCTTGCAGTCAGCATGCCAATTGCACTCTCCCTCAACTTGAGACATCTGTGGCATTGTGTTGCGTGATAAAACTACACATTTTAGAGTGCCCTTTTCTTGTCCCCAGCACAAGGTGCACCTGTGGAATGATCATTCTGTTTAATCAGCTTCTTGATATGCCACACCTGTCAGGTGGATGGATTATCTTGGCAAAGGAGGAATGCTCACTAACAGGGATGTATACAAATTTGTGGAAAAATGTTGGAGAAATAAGATTTATGTGCTAATGGAACATTTCTGGGATCTTTTATTTCAGCTCATGAAACATGGGATGCTCTGGATCGACGTGTACGGCAGCGTGTTCCAGTTCCCACCAATATCCAGCAACTTCGCACAGCCTTTGAAGAGGAGTGGGACAACATTCCACAGGCCACAATCAACAGCCTGATTAACTCTATGTGAAGGAGATGTGTCACGCTGCATTAGGCAAATGTTCACACCACATACTGACTGGTGTTCTGATCCACTTCCCTACTTTTTTTAAGGTATCTGTGACCAACAGATGCATACAGTATCTGTATTCCCAGTCATGCGAAATCCATAGATTAGGGCCTAATGAAATTATTTTAATTGACTGATTTCCTAATGTGAACTATAACTCAAGAAAATCTTTGAAATTGTTGCATGTTGCGTTTATATTTTTGGTCAGTGTATATTTATATAAAATCACTTACATAAAAAAAAGGGGTCAATGCAAATAGCCATTTGATTAACTGTTTAGCAGTATTATGGCTTGGAGGTAGAAACTGTTAAGGAGCCTTTTGGACCTAGACTTGGCGCTCCGGTACTGCTTGCCATGCGGCAGCAGAGAAAACAGTCTATGACTAGGGTGGCTGGAATCGTTTAACATTTTAAGGACCTTCCTCTGACACTGCCTGGTATAAAGATCTTGGATGGCAGGAGGCTTGGCCCCAGTGATGTACTGGGCTGTACTCACTACTCTCTATAGCGCCTTGCGGTCGGAAGCATTAAGAAAGAAAGCAATTCCACAAATTAACTTTTAACAAGGCATACCTGTTAATTGAATTGCATTCCAGGTGACTACCTCATGAAGCTGGTTGAGAGAATGCCAAGAGTGTGCAAAGCTGTCCTCAAGGCAGTATATTTTTTATTTGTTTAACACTTTTTGGGTTACTACATGATTCCATGTGTTATTTCATAGTTTTGATGTCTTCACTATTATTCTACAATATAGAAAATAGTACAAATTAAGAAAAACCCTGGAATGAGTAGGTGTGTCCAAACTTTCCATTGGTACTGTGTATATAAACAGTGTATTCGGAAAGTATTCAGACCCATTGACTTTTTCCACAGTTTGTTACGTTACAGCCTTATTCTAAAATTTATTAAATTGTACAATATCCCATAATGACAAAGCAAAAACTGGTTTTTGAAATTTTGGTCAGGGAGGTGACCAAGAAGCCGATGTTCACTCTGACAGAGCTCCACTCTGGAGATGGGAGAAACTTTCAGAAGGACAACCATCGCTGCAGTATTCCACCAATCAGGTCTTTATAGTAGAGTGGTCAGACGGAAGCCACTCCTCAGTAAAAGGCACATGACAGCACACTTGGAGTTTGCCAAAAGGCACCTAAAGGACCCTCAGACCATGAGAAACAAAATGATCTGGTCTGATGAAACCAAGATTGAACTGTTTGTAATGAATGCCAAGCGTCAGATCTGGAGGTAACCTGGCACCATCCCGATGGTGAACCATGGTGGGGAAGAATCATGCTTTTGGGATGTTTTTCAGCAGCAGGGACTGGGAGAATAGTCAGGATCGAGGGAAAGATTAACAGAGCAAAGTACAGAGAGATCCTTGATGAAAACCCGCTACTGAGTGCTCAGGACCTCAGGCTGGGGAGAAGGTTCACCTTCCAACAGGACAACAACCCTAAGCACACAGCCAAGGCCAAGACAACGCAGGAGTGGCTTCGGGACAAGTCTCTGAATGTCCTTGAGTGGCCCAGCCAGAGCCCGGACTTGAACCCGATCTAACATCTCCGGAGAGACCTAAAATTAGCTGTGCAGCAACACTCCCCACCCAACCTGAGAGAGCTTGAGATGATCTGCAGAGAAGAATGGGAGAAACTCCCCAAATACAGGTGGGCCAAGCTTGTAGCGTCATTCCCAAGAAGACTCGATTCTGTAATCGCTGCCAAAGGTACTTCAACAAAGTACTAATTAAAAGGTCTGAATACTTATCTACATTTAATATTCAATTTTTATTTGCAATAAATTAGCAAAACATTTTAAAAACCTGTTTTTGCTTTGTCATTATCGGGTAATGTGTGTAGATTGATGAGGGAAAAAAACGATTGAATCAATTTTAGAATATGGCTGTAACGTAACAAAATGTGTAAAATGTCAAGGGGTCTTTCCAAAGGCACTATATATATATATATATATATATACACACATGTACATACAAAATCTTATATTTTCTACAAAATCACTTACATTTCAACAGCTCTTCATCCACGTGACTTAGCCACCTCATATCAACTGCCCATCATTCCTTTTATAGAGGCATGTTGCATACACTTTTGTTCTCATAAAAAAGATTCCATTATTTAAATATTTTTACAAACTCACTTAAAATTATTCAACGGCACCTTGACAATGTAATATAGACACATCAAACCAACTTTGGAATGTATAGAGGGTAGGAACACACATCGCACACCCTTTCGTTTTCTAGAGAGAATTTTTTTTTTTTTTTTACCTTAAACCAACTTTGTGTTGTTCACAGGGCAGGGACACACATTGCACAACCTTTTGTTTTTCCCATAAAGCAACATTAGAGCCCTAACTCTCCGACTACCTCAGTTTCTCACAAGGGTTGGAGGAACTGGTTCAGGGAACAGAAAATAAGAAATAATTAAATCATTTGAGGAACAGAACCTGAACTGAAAACCAAAGTGATCTATACTTTTCTGGAACATAACCGTTATTTTAAAGCATGGGAACTGGTTAATAACTTTCTTTAACGTTCCAGGATTTTTTTTTCCAATCTCACAAAAATCACAACAAAGCACCCTCACTCTGTCCCTCAGAAACATATTCCAGCATCTGCTCTGGCCCATCGTTAAACCAACGCGGGAGTTCAAGGACATTCAAAGTTCCTCCATAGAAGGCGCTTCTCTGTAGGTATAATTCTGTGGGCCTAATTCAGATAATGCATGTCATTCCTCCATAGTCCTCTCTCCTCACCCACAAAATGTCAGTTGCACTGTGTGTGTTTGTCTTTCATTATGATTAAACAATGCTGCTACGACAAATACAATTTGCTCTTAAGGACTTTCCCATACAGATTGTATCGCTCACCCGCTCCACAGAAAGCTGTTCTATCTGCACTGATTGGTTTAGCAATTTAATGTCAAGCTAAATGTACACTGTAAAAAATGACCCACGGGTTTAGTAAATATTGCAAAAGAAAATCAATGATTTGTACTTAAAATAATAGGATCCTGGTTTTACTTACGTTTTTGAATATAGTACTTAATTTATGTGTTGAAAAAGACTGGCATTTGCAAATAAAAATCCAAGATAATATGCTGCTAAATTTGAACAAATATTTCTAAGTAACAACCAACAACTTAAAAATATGATATTCAAAGGATCATTATTATGTTGGACTGACATGCTACATATTGTTCTGAACGTCATTTGTGCTTGGAACAGATGCTTCTTGATCTTTCTCCTCTGAAATGGCCATGCGGCTGCTAAAGACCAAATTATAACTTGGAATATAGTTTGGAATTCTCTGCACACATTTTCCACGAAATGTCGAAAATATTTGTGGAAAACGTTCAATAATATTCTTCAAGTACGATAAGCCTTTAGCTAGCTATATTGCCAGAGTACGTTATATATTTGCACGTTGATAAGATGTGTAGTGAACGGCCGTGATGTCTAGCTATTGGTGGGATTGCTAGTAAATTAGCAGTGCATTTAGTCGCCTCAGCGCTGTTTCATTTTTGTGTATGTTTTATATTTACCAAAATAGCTATGTAAAATATTAGCTACCTAGCTTACCAAAAAATGCATAGTCAGCAAACATTACAGTAAAACTGAACACATGGTGCCCCTGCAATTTAATGTGTGCCTGCTAGGCAAGCTAGCCAGGCATACCAGCCAGGCAGAGAGTGGAACGAACAATACGTAGCTAGCTAGCTACACCTGTCCTTGCAGAAACCTTCGTGTTCTTCATGTATTCACAACATGTTGAAGGCAGCACTGCAAACGTTGACCTTGTGCAGTACTTATGTAGTCAATAATCTAACTGCCAAACTAGCTAAATGTAATAACTGGGCTGGCTAGTAAGATAGATAACAAGCAGCTCTTCCAAATCAGCTAGGATTGCGATGTTTCCATTTTTTTTTAGCTAGCTAGCTATTTAAAGCTTAAGCCATTAGTTTTATTTTCCTGACATTGTCATAGATTTTAATAGAACTCCTCTTCTTTAGGAATAGGTATTCAAGTATTCAGACGTTCCTGAGTACTGATACAGAGCTCATTCTCGAGGCAGCTAATGAAGCACACATGAAGGATGGAACACTACTCAACAATCTGTTGAAATCAGACATCCTGGAAAATCTGTCTGAAAGGATCTTGAGCACACTCAGGTACAAAATACAGCTGAATGAAAATAGTCAATGTAGGTTAAAAAAAAGTATATTGATTTAAGTATTTTGTGTTGTCTTAACCTAATATTCTAATCTACAATTAAACATGCATTATAGATTAGTCTGAACATTCTCACTTTGCACATGCTTTGGGAGAGGGTTCCCAATAGCATTCTGAAATCCTTGAAGTCCTGTACGGGGTATGCACAGTAACACCTTCACAATAGTATATAGGTTATACTGTATGTATTTAATGCCGGTATTAAATGCAATTATTTGTATAACATCATATTACAGTGCAACACCATCTAGGAAATAAGAGTGATCTGTGGCCTGATCATATCCCCCGGTGAGAGAGTTGAAGACCTTATCACAGAATACAAGGTAAAGGTTTTATTTTTGTATCCTTATTTATCTCTAAATTAGATGTCTTCCTTTCTTTCCCTCTCTCTCCTCTCAAGTTGCACAGTTAATCTAGTAGCCTAGTCTGTTATTTCTTATTTTTTTCACTCAGGATGCTGACAACACCATGTTCTGAGAGGACCTCGTTCAGTGATGTGATGGTGTCATGTGATCAAGGAGCACTGTGAAGGATCTGCATCGAAGGAGCAGAGGTCCTGGCTGGTATTCCCAGTCTTACACAGTCATGTAACTTGCTTATGGGCCTCAAATTTAAGCCATAGATAAGGTACCCCAAAGAACTGAAGTATACCTTTTGAGGTGGTCCAACAAGTATTCTTTGAACTTGGTGATCTTAGGAGATCCCTATGGGTCCAAGCTCTAAAAATGAAGTTACTTGTTTTCAGAGATATCTAAAGATATCTGAGAACTCTCAAATGGCCACTCACAAACTGTGATCTAAACCCTAGCTGCTTCCTGTGCTTGGCCCTCCTATGTTGAACATAATAAACGGCTCTCTATCCACCGGATGTGTACCAAACTCACTAAAAGTGGCAGTAATAAAGCCTCTCTTGAAAAAGCCAAACCTTGACCCAGAAAATATTAAAAAACTATCGGCCTATATCGAATCTTCCATTCCTCTCAACATTTTTAGAAAAGGCGGTTGCGCAGCAACTCACTGCCTTCCTGAAGACAAACAATGTATACGAAATGCTTCAGTCTGGTTTTAGACCCCATCATAGCACTGAGACGGCACTTGTGAAGGTGGTAAATTACATTTTAATGGCATCGGACCGAGGCTCTGCATCTGTCCTCGTGCTCCTAGACCTTAGTGCTGCTTTTGATACCATCGATCACCACATTCTTTTGGAGAGATTGGAAACCCAAATTGGTCTACACGGACAAGTTCTGGCCTGGTTTAGATCTTATCTGTCGGAAAGATATCAGTTTGTCTCTGAATGGTTTGTCCTCTGACAAATCAACTGTAAATTTCGGTGTTCCTCAAGGTTCCGTTTTAGGACCACTATTGCTTTCACTATATATTTTACCTCTTGGGGATGTCATTCGAAAACATAATGTTAACTTTCACTGCTATGCGGATGACACACAGCTGTACATTTCAATGAAACATGGTGAAGCCCCAAAATTGCCCTTGCTAGAAGCATGTGTTTCAGACATAAGGAAGTGGATGGCTGCAAACTTTCTACTTTTAAACTCGGACAAAACAGAGATGCTTGTTCTAGGTCCCAAGAAACAAAGAGATCTTCTGTTGAATCTGACAATTAATCTTAATGGTTGTACAGTCGTCTCAAATAAAACTGTGAAGGACCTCGGCGTTACTCTGGACCCTGATCTCTCTTTTGAAGAACATATCAAGACCATTTCAAGGACAGCTTTTTTCCATCTACGTAACATTGCAAAAATCAGAAACTTTCTGTCCAAAAATGATGCAGAAAAATTAATCCATGCTTTTGTCACTTCTAGGTTAGACTACTGCAATGCTCTACTTTCCAGCTACCCGGATAAAGCACTAAATAAACTTCAGTTAGTGCTAAATACGGCTGCTAGAATCCTGACTAGAACCAAAAAATTTGATCATATTACTACCAGTGCTAGCCTCTCTACACTGGCTTCCTGTCAAAGCAAGGGCTGATTTCAAGGTTTTACTGCTAACCTACAAAGCATTACATGGGCTTGCTCCTACCTATCTCTCTGATTTGGTCCTGCCGTACATACCTACACGTACGCTACGGTCACAAGACGCAGGCCTCCTAATTGTCCCTAGAATTTCTAAGCAAACAGCTGGAGGCAGGGCTTTCTCCTATAGAGCTCCATTTTTATGGAACGGTCTGCCTACCCATGTCAGAGACGCAAACTCGGTCTCAACCTTTAAGTCTTTACTGAAGTCTCAGCTCTTCAGTGGGTCATATGATTGAGTGTAGTCTGGCCCAGGAGTGGGAAGGTGAACGGAAAGGCTCTGGAGCAACGAACCGCCCTTGCTGTCTCTGCCTGGCCGGTTCCCCTCTTTCCACTGGGATTCTCTGCCTCTAACCCTATTACAGGGGCTGAGTCACTGGCTTACTGGGGCTCTCTCATGCCGTCCTTGGAAGGGGTGCGTCACCTGAGTGGGTTTATTCACTGATGTGGTCATCCTGTCTGGGTTGGCACCCCCCCCCCTTGGGTTGTGCCATGTCGGAGATCTTTGTGGGCTATACTCAGCCTTGTCTCAGGATGGTAAGTTGGTGGTTGAAGATATCCCTCTAGTGGTGTGGGAGCTGTGCTTTGGCAAAGTGGGTGGGGTTATATCCTTCCTGTTTGGCCCTGTCCAGGGGTGTCCTCGGATGGGGCCACAGTGTCTCCTGACCCCTCCTGTCTCAGCCTCCAGTATTTATGCTGCAGTAGTTTATGTGTCGGGGGGCTGGGGTCAGTTTGTTATATCTAGAGTACTTCTCCTGTCCTATTCGGTGTCCTGTGTGAATCTAAGTGTGCATTCTCTAATTCTCTCCTTCTCTCTTTCTTTCTCTCTCTCGGAGGACCTGAGCCCTAGGACCATGCCCCAGGACTACCTGACATGATGACTCCTTGCTGTCCCCAGTCCACCTGGCCGTGCTGCTGCTCCAGTTTCAACTGTTCTGCTTTATTATTATTCGACCATGCTGGTCATTTATGAACATTTGAACATCTTCTGTTATAATCTCCCGGCACAGCCAGAAGAGGACTGGCCACCCCACATATGCTCTCTCAAATTCTCTCTTTCGGAGGACCTGAGCCCTAGGACCATGCCCCAGGACTACCTGACATGATGACTCCTTGCTGTCCCCAGTCCACCTGGCCGTGCTGCTGCTCCAGTTTCAACTGTTCTGCTTTATTATTATTCGACCATGCTGGTCATTTATGAACATTTGAACATCTTCACCCGGCACAGCCAGAAGAGGACTGGCCACCCCACATAGCCTGGTTCCTCTCTAGGTTTCTTCCTAGGTTTTGGCCTTTCTAGGGAGTTTTTCCTAGCCACCGTGCTTCTACACCTGCATTGCTTGCTGTTTGGGGTTTTAGGCTGGGTTTCTGTACAGCACTTTGAGATATCAGCTGATGTACGAAGGGCTATATAAATAAATTTGATTTGATTTGATACTCAGTACGCTGAAAAGCTAGGCGGTATAGGAGCTACAGTTTACATGATGCTCTTTGTCAGGTGAAGTCATAAGAGACATTGTGAATTCCTGTTTAAAAAAACTTGGTTATAAAACTTACTCCATATGCACTAGTGGATATCTGAGTTTTTTTGTCAGATGCAAGCTATCTGGATGTAACTTTACCTAAGGAGGCAAGGTATAGTTATACCCAGAATGCTTACATATGATTGTCACGGCTGGCTGAAGGACTGGACCAAAGTGCAGCATGGTAAGCGTACATTTTCTCTTTATTCAAAAACGATGCCGACAAAACGAAGAACAAAAACCAACCCGTGATGCTATGTTCCCTGAACAAAGACAAAGTTAACTTCCCACAAAACAGGTGGGGGAAAAGGGTACCTAAGTATGGTTCTCAATCAGAGACAACGATAGACAGCCTCTGATTGAGAACCACACCTGGCCAAACACATAGAAATAGAAAATCATAGAACATAGACTGCCCACCCAAACCACACCCTAACACTGTTTCTTTTAGCATATTCCCTTGTATAGAAATAATATTTTTTTGTAAATTATCCCAAGTATATTGAGGTAACTATTTGCATCAGCTTTTAAGTATAGTTGTTAGTATATATTTGAGTAGTAGGAACCCAATTTAAATACATTTTACTAACCTGAGTACCACAAGTAAGTGAGTAAAAAACATTTGTAGATAAAACAGAATATCAATCACGATACTGAGTAAATTCAGCAAATTAAACTTACAATATTAGTTCTGTAACTGATTACATTAAGTATCTGAAACTTAGTTCTGGGACTTGAAGGCCTTAAGCAGGTAAAAAAAAACAGTTCTGAACCTGATAAAATTAAGTTGAATGAAACGGACACCTCAAGTCCTCAACTGGCAGCTTCAATAAATAGTACCCGCAAAACACCAGTCTCAATGTCAACAGTGAAAAGGCGACTTTGGGATGCTGGCCTTCTAGGCAGAGTTGCAAAGAAAAAGACATATCTCAGACTGGCCAATAAAAATAAAAGATTAAGATGGGCAAAAGAACACATACAGAGGAACTCTGCCTAGAAGGCCAGCATCCCGGAGTCGCCTCTTCACTGTTGATGTTGAGACTGGTGTTTTGCGGGTACTATTTAATGAAGCTGCCAGTTGAAGACTTGTGAGGCGTCTGTTTCTCAACCTAAACACTCTAATGTACTTGTCCTCTTGCTCAGTTGTGCCAGCTTGTGCTGTTCTGTGAACACAGCGTTGTACGTGATCTTCAGTTTCTTGGCAATTTCTTGCATGGACTAGCCTTAATTTCTTGAACAAGAATAGACAGACGAGTTTCAGAAGAAAGTTCTTTGTTTCTGGCCACTTTGAGCTTGTAATCGAACCCACAAATGCTGATGCTCCAGATACTCAACTAGTCTAAAGAAGGCTTCTTTAATCAGAACAACAGTTTTCAGCTGTGCTAACATAATTGCAAAAAAAAATTTGAATGATCACTTAGCCTTTTAAAATGGCGAACTTGGATTTGCTAACACAACGTGCCATTGGAACACAGGAGTGATGGTTGCTGATAATGGGCCACTGTACGCCTATGTAGATATTATATGATATTCCATGTAAAAATCTGCCGTTTCCAGCTACAATTGTCATTTACAACATCAACAATGTCTACACTGTATTTCTGATCAATTTGATGAATAATGGACAAAAAATAGCTTTACTTTCAAAAACATGGACATTTCTAAGCTACCCCAAACTTTTGAACGGTAGTGTATTTGAGTTTAATACACTAAAAGCGAAGTATATTGTACTTAAAAAATCCTCCTTGATTTACTTAAAAGGCTGATGTTTACCTACATTACCTACATTTTTTTAAGTGAAAGGGGCACAATATTTTTTACAGTGTAAAAGAAATGCATATTTCAGAGGTTTAAAAAGGAACAGAAAGGAACAATATAAAATGGTACTCCTTTGGGTTCGAACTGGTTCACAACTTCATTTTACTGGTTGAAAACAGTGGAACGGAACGAAAAAGAATAATGGTTCTGTTCAGAACAAAACAAGTAATTTTGGTTCCCAGTGGAGGCTACTGAGGGGAGAACAGCTCATAATAATGGCCGGAACAGAGCAAATGGAATGGCATCAAACACCTGGAAACCATGTGTTTGATGTATTTGATACCATTCCATTGATTCCGCTCCAGTCCTTACCACAAGCCCATTCTCCCCTATTAAGGTGGTTCCAATCCATGGTTTTACACAACAATAAGACTTTCTGCTCTGCAAATTTAGACTGCCAGGTTTTGGGCATTATGAATAGTATTGTGTTGAACAGTTTGTCAGATTGTCACCTCTTACCTGGACTGCTGCAACGCTCATCTCCATAGCCTTTCTGTCAACCCTTGTCACACCCTGGTCTTAGTATTTTGTGTTTTCTATATTTATTTGGTCAGGCCAGGGTGTGACATGGGTTTATTTTGTGTTGTGTTTATGTATGGGGGTTTTTCGTAGGTTTTGGGATTGTGGCTTAGTGGGGTTTTCTAGCAAAGTCTATGGTTGCCTGAGGCGTTCTCAATCAGAGGCAGGTGATTCTCGTTGTCTCTGATTGGGAACCATATTTAGGCAGCCATATTCTTTGTGTGTTTCGTGGGTGACTGTTCCTGTCTCTGTGTTTGTTGTCACAAGATAGGCTGTATAGGTTTTCACAGTCCGTTTCTTGTTTTTGTTGTGTTTATTCATTTATTAAACATGTATCGAACTAACCACGCTGCATTTTGGTCCGACTCTCCTTCGACGGAAGAAAGCCGTTACAACCCTCTTCAATATGTTCAGAATTCTGTTGCTTCAGTGCTCACCCTGAAGGGTACACCATTTTGGTTAAGGGTACACCGTTAAGGCAAAATCTTTTTGCAGCCATTCTGATGCTGGCAGGGGAGAGTAAAATATAGTGTTCTCCCTCCTCTGGGTCCTTATCTGATGTTATGGTATAAAGTAAAGTATGCAACTTCTCACCATTGTGCATATTGTCTGAATGCTATTAAACCTTAAAGTCCATTGTTGTTCGATTTATCCTTGGATCCTTTATTTCACACCACTGGAAATTAAAACTTCCCTACATCTGTGCCAAAACCTGTGAAAACATCACATTCACTCTCCACCGCTCACCTACAAATCTCTCCATGTCCTGGTTCTTTCTTACTGCTCTTACATTCTGCACACCTAAATCCCCTGTCACTCACTTTACTCATCTGACTCAGGTTCCCTTATCACCCCCAACACCAGACTCCTGGTCACTGGGAACCTTGTCTTCAGCACCTTCAGCTCAGCTGCTCTCAACTCATTTCTGTATTTAAAACCAGACTCGCAAGATATCTCTCCAGACAGCACCTATGTTGCCCTCCACTCAGCGCCTATAGTTTTAATTTCTTGTTAAATGTTTTGACTAGAAGCCAACACTTTGATCATATTACTCCAGTGCTAGCCTTCATTTTTAAGGCCAGGGCTGATTTCAAGGTTTACTGTTAACCTACAACGCATTGCATGGACTTGCTCCTATTTATGTCTATGATTTGATCCTGCCATACATACCTACATGTATACTACAGTCACAAGACCCAGGCCTGCTTATTGTCCCTCGAATTTTGAAGGAAACAGCTGGAGAGCTCCTCTTTTATGGGATGGTCTGCAGATCCATGTGAGAGAAGCAGGTTTGGTCTCAACCTTTAAGTCTTAACTGAAGACTAATTTCTTCAGTAGGTCCTATGATTTAAGTGTAGTCTGGCTCAGGGGTGCGAAGGTGAATGGCAAGGCGGTGGCCAGAGGAACCACCCTTGCTGTCTCTGCCTGGACAGCTCCCCACTCTCCTGGGATTCTCTGCTTCTGACCCTATTACGGAGGCCAAGTCACTGGCTTTCCCATGCCGTCCCTATGAGGGCGCATCATGTCATGCCAGGCTTTGTTCGCTATGCTCGACTCCCTTGGGTGGGTTGAGTCACTGATGTAATCTTCCTGTCTGGTTTTGCGCCCCCTATGGCTACTGCGGTGTAGGAACGTAAGCACAATGACCAACGCTAGCACAACGACTGTAAGTCTACAGGAACAGTTAGCTCAAAAGCTGTTCCTGTTCATCCGACTCTGGGAAAGTAGTTTAAATGGCTTTATTGACAATGTCTCATCCTATTCATTTAACATGGAGAAAAGTACAGTCATTGGAGCTGATTACAGGTTTTTTTCTGTATAGAAAATTGTTAAGCGGGTCATCTAAGTCACGTGTCAAACTCGTTCCACGGAACTCCCCTCACCTTGGTGTCTAGGTCTTAATTGAAAGGAAAAAACAAAATCCAGCAGACATTAGGCCCTCCATGGAATAAGTTTGACACCACTAATCTAAGTGGTAATTTTCTGGATGGAAAAAGACCAAAACCAGAGAGAAAGCATGCAGTGAAGATATTTGATTGTTTTGGCTCTCCAGCACTTTGGATTTGAAATTATACAATGACTGAGGTTAAAGTGCACACTGTCAGCTTTCATTTGAGGGTAATTTCATCCATATCAGGATAATTAAGGCACTTTCTGTACATAGTCACCCCATTTTAGAACTAACAAATCAAAAATTAAAGCTAGACAGTCAGGGAGAATTGAAAATTGCAAAAACCGGGCATTCAGGCACATGCCCATTGGTTTTTGTTATGTTTGAGCAGAGGAGCACAGCATTAGCCATGGTGAAATGCATAGTATTGCAGGAAATTGGGTTTAAAACTGCAAAAATGGACTCCCAGCTCCAAGCCAAACTGTTTAGAAATTGCTGGAAATAATCTTTACAACGGCAACATTTTCTCTAGCCTGCCAAGTTGCCTTTGTAGCTAATATAATATGTTTACTCTTCCAATGAAATGTGGGGAGGTCAAAATAATGACATTGTCTACCAAATCTATTCACTTTAAAATGTTGATTACTTCTACTTCATATTAGAATTCACCTGATGATAAGATGTCAAAGAGGACCTACCTGATATATGGGTGCATGGCACGAGCCTGGATGTTTCGGTTAAGGAATAAGGCAAAATGGCTCGATCCCGGAGAAGGACATTGGCATTGCTGATTACAATGTCTTTTGGTGTGACAGACTGAAAAAGTGTGAGGGATGGCTATATATGTGAAATCAATTATTGTTGCATCATGCTCTTTAATTTAATTTAATTCCCCCAAAATGCGAGCTTTTGGTTATAGATGTGGCCATAAGCCAAAAAACAAATGTATCTGTTGCAGGGATTTATCTCCCATGATTTTCTATAGAACTTTCAGATCTTGTTATGAGAAAACATGACTGGGCCATGACTGGGCCAACGGACTCTATAGGCAGCTTTTCAGGCAATTGAGAAATAGATGCAGTTCCTCAGTCAAGAAAACTAAATCTAGCTACTAGCTAAGTTCTACAGTGTCTCAGACTCTGCTGATGATCTGTCTACATTTTGGAAAACAGTTAATGCACTGAAGTGTGGAAATTCCTCTTCCTTGCCTAAGCAAATTGTGTCAGACCCTGGCATCACTACTGAGAAAAATGAGAAGTGATGATTTTAATAAGCATTTTTTCTTGGCAGGCTTTTTTATCTGAAATAAATTGTGGTTTAATTGACCATGTTCAGCCAGTTGACTGCCTGCCCCTCTCCCAGCCTTCAGTTGGCTCGATGGAAGTTCTGTCAACTTCTAGTGAATCTTTGTTTTCATTTCAACAACTTTCTACTTGTGAAATGCTAGACGCTTTGCACAAGATTGATGTAAAAATCCACTAAGGCTTGATCCTTTCTTGCTGCAGCAGAATGGCGCTGGAGTGAATAGCGCAGTTTTACGGGCTCCTGACCTATTGTGCGCGTGGGGGGGCTCTGCACACATAGACAACAGCCACCCTCGAAGAATCGTTACCCAACCATCTCACATCGATTTTGCATATTTCTTTATACTGAATGTAATCAGATCTTCAACCAAAACCTTACATTAGATAAAGGGAACATGAGTGAACAAATAACCCAACAATTACATACTTACTTCATTTATTTCATCAACAAAGTTATGCAATTCCCTGTGTGAAAAAGTAATTGCCCTGTTACACTCAATAACTGGTTGTGCCACTTTTAGCTCCAATGACTCCAACCAAATGCTTCCTGTGATTGTTGAGCAGTCTATCACATAGTTGAGGAGGAATTTTGGCCCACTCTTCCATGCAGTGTGATTTGTGGGTTTTCAATCATGAACAGATTGTTTCAAGTCCTGCCACAACATCTCAATTGGGATTAGTTCTGGACTTTGACTAGGCCATTCCAAAGCTTAAAATGTGTTGCTTTTTTAGCCATTTTATGTATACTTGATTGTGTGTTTTGGATCATTGTTTTGCTGCATGACCCAGCTTCAGCTTCAGCTTCAGCTTCAGCTTCAGCTCACAGACGTGTGGCCTGAAATTCTCCTGTAGAATTCTCTGATACAGAGCATAATTCATTGTTCCTTCTATTAAGGCAAGTTGTCCAGGTTCTGAGGCAATAAAACATCCCCAAATTTTCACACTACCATCACCATGCTTGATCGTTGGTGTAAGGTTCTTACTGTAGAAATGCTGTGTTTGGTTTTTGCCAGGCGATCCGGACCTCTGTAATTTTTGGTCATGGCTATAATAATAATATATTCCATTTAGCAGATGCTTTCATCCAAATTCTTTAAAAAAATGTATATTGTTGTAATTTTCCCCCCTTTTTTCCCCCAATTGGTAATTAGTCTTGTCCCATCGCTGCAACTCCCGTATGGACTCGGGAGAGGCAAAGGTCAAGAGACATGCGTCCTCCAAAACACGACACTGCCAAGCTGCACTGCTTCTTGATACATTGCTCCTTGATACACTGCTCATTTAACCCAGATACAAGCTGTATTCGAATACTCATACTAACCGTGCTATCTGTGACGTGATTTGAGTATATAGTATGCTTATTGGTCATAGTATGGATAGTTAGTATGCCAAAAGTTCCTGGATGTTGTAAACATTCGTAAAAATACAAAGTATACAGGCAGTGTACACACTGTTTTTGTGCATTTAGTGCCCATAATGCAATTCTTCAGAAAATGGGCGTGGCATCACAACATTTTCAGATTAGAAGAAAATGCATTCGTATGGAAAACATGTTTTGTGATTGTAGTGAAAGATTGTAGTTTTTTTTTTTTCAAGCAAAGTATATGGGAGTTGTACTCCAGTCCAATAGGTGGCGCTCGCCCTCTCCCTCCTTTTGGCAAATCTGACCATATTTCTATCCTCTTGATTCCTGCTTACAAGCACCAGTGACTCAGTCAATAAAAAAGTGGTCAGATGAAGCAGATTCTAAGCTACAGGACTGTTTTCCTAGCACAGACTGGAGTATGTTTCGGGATTGTTACGATGACATTGACACCCCCAGGTGTTAAGGGTAGGTAACAACACATCTGCCACACTGATCCTCAACACTGGGGCCCCTCAGGGGTGCGTGCTCAGTCCCCTCCTGTACTCCCTGTTCACTCATGACTGCACGGCCAGGCACAACTCATTAAGTTTGCAGACGACACAACAGTGGTAGGCCTGATCACCAACAACGACGAGACAGCATATATGGAGGAGGTCAGAGACCTGGCCATGTGGTGCCAGGACAACAACCTTTCCCTCAACGTGATCAAGACTAAGGAGATGATTGTGGACTACAGGAAAGGAGGACCGAGGACGCCCCCATTCTCATTGATGGGGCTGTAGTTGAGCAGGTTGAGAGCTTAATCGCTCCACAAAAGCCGC
The DNA here is from genome assembly GCF_018296145.1 of Oncorhynchus tshawytscha. Lineage (NCBI taxonomy): Eukaryota > Metazoa > Chordata > Actinopteri > Salmoniformes > Salmonidae > Oncorhynchus > Oncorhynchus tshawytscha. Next base: position 52,040,687 of record NC_056434.1, on the reverse strand, counting down.
GGCCCTTGCAGAGCAAGGGGAACTACTACTTCAAGGTCTCAGAGCAAGTGACGTCATCGATTGAAACGCTATTTAGCACGCACCACCGCTAACTAAGCTAGCCGTTTCACATCCGTTACACATGCACACCAAGACAGTCGTGAAGAGGGCACGACAAAACCTATTCCGCTTCAGGAGATGGAAAAGATTTGGCATGGGTCCTCAGATCCTCAAAAGGTTCTACAGCTGCATCATCGAGAGCATCCTGACTGGTTACATCACTGCCTGGTATGGCAACTGCTCGGCCTCTGACCGCAAGGCACTACAGAGGGTAGAGCGTACGGCCCAGTACATCACTGGGGCCAAGCTTCCTGCCATCCAGGAGCTCTATACCAGGGGTTGTCAGAGGAAGACCCTAAAAATTGTCAAAGACTCCAGTCACCCTGGTCATAGACTGTTCTCTTTGCTACTGCGGTACCGGCGTGCCAAGTCTAGGTCCAAGAGGCTTCTAAACAGCTTCTACCCCAAGCCATAAGACTACTGAACATCTAATCAAATGGATACCCAGACTATTTGCATTGCCCCCCTCTTTTACACTGCTGTTACGCTGTTATGATCTATGCATAAGTCACTTTAATAACTACCTACATGTATATATTACATCAATTACTTTGACTAACCGGTACCCCCTGTATATAACCTCACTATTGTAATTTTACTACTGCTCTTTAATTATTTGTTACTTTTATTTCTTATTTTTCTGTATGTATTTTTCTTAAAACTGCATTGTTGGTAAAAAAAAGGGCTTGTAAGTAAGCATTCCACTGTAAGGCCTACACCTGTTGCATTCGGTGCATGTGACAAATAACATTTGATTTGATTTTAATGCAACATTTATTGGATACCAACTGCCGTTAAACCTCATCGAAGAAGAATCATTCAGTCCTCGTGAAAATCACTACAATCAAGGTCCTTTAGCTGTCACACATATTGGCTACACTAGCTAATGTTAGCTACTTTTGCCACACTGCAAACAATGTAAATGTTACCTGTGTTGTATTAAGATAATGAAGTTGAAATGTCATGTTTTTGAGTTGATCCCCCTGACTAAGAAAGTGCATTTACTTATTTTCAGTTGATTTACCTTACCCAGAAAATGCAGTTTGTATTGTTTAAAAAATATTCTGACTTGTTTCAATACTTTTTTAGGTTAAAGTAAGAGAATTTTAATGGTAAGAGATATCTAGGTAAGATTATGAAAATATAAGATCAAATCATGACGTCAGTGATCTTCAGGTTGGAAAGTCAGAACTCTAGAAAGAAGCCCAAGTTCCCAAGTTGGATGACCGTTCCAATTGATTTTTCCCAATGGGAGCCCGTTTTGAGTTCTGAGTTCCCAGTTGTTTTGAACGCTCTGAAGTCGGAGATTTCCGAGTTTCCAGTTGTTTTGAATGCTGCAACAGTCTACTAAATCAATGGGGAGTGGGGAGCATGCATGGCAAGCCGGCAGCACAACGCCCGGGCACAGTGTCGTTCCCACTTGCCCAGCACTGCGATGCAGTGCCTTAGACCACTGCGCCACCCGGGAGGCCCCTGGAAAGCACTTTTAAAGAACAACCAGGCATCCTCTACTGACGGGATGAGGTCAATATCATTCCAGGATACCCGGGCCAGGTCGATTAGAAAGGCCTGCTCGCTGAAGTGTTTTAGGGTGCGTTTGATAGTGATGAGGGGTGGTCGTTTTACTGCAGGCCCATTACAGACACAGGCAATGATCGCTGAGATCCTGGTTGAAGACAGAGGAGGTGTATTTAGAGGGCAAGTTGGTCAGGATGATATCTATGAGGGTGCCCCATGTTTACAGATTTAGGGTTGTACCTGGTAGGTTCCTTGATAATTTGTGTGAGATTGAGGGCATCTATCTTAGATTGTAGGACGGCCGAGGTGCTAAACATATCCCAGTTTAGGTCACCTAACAATATGAACTCTGAAGATAGATGGGCGGCAATCAATTCACATATGGTGTCCAGGGCACAGGTGGGGGCTGAGGGGGGTCTATAACAAGCGGCAACAGTGAGAGACTTATTTCTGGAAAGGTGGATTTTTAAAAGTAGAAGCTTGAATTACTTGGGCACAGATCTGGATAGTATGACAGAACTCTGCAGGCTAACTCCGCCCCCTTTGGCAGTTCTATCTTGACGGAAAATGTAGTTGGGGATGGACATTTCTGAATTTTTGGTGGCCTTCTTAAGCCAGGATTCAGACACGGCTAGGACATCAGGGTTGGCGGACTGAGCTAAAGCAGTGAATAAAACAAATTTAGGGAGGAGGCTTTAACATGCATGAAACTAAGGCTTTTAAGGTTACAAAAGTCAATAAATGAGAGCGCCTGGGGAATAGGTGTGATGCTGGGGGCTACAGGGCCTCGGTTAACTTCTACATCACCAGTGGAACAGAGGAGGAGTAGGATAAGGGTATGGCTAAAGGCTATACGAATATGGTAATGGCGCCTGCACTGCTATCCCCCCCTATTCCTAAATCTGTATTAAAATCCCCCCCTATCACTAATTTCCTATTTGTGACACACAGGGGCGTCAGACAGTCTACCATCTCCCTCCTGTCTGCCACCACCGGTGGCCCATACACCACCACTAATCTAAATTTACAATCCCCTATCGTGACATCCACCCCTATAACCCTCCCCTGCATTACCACAAAATAATCCTCCACTTTTACCTCCCTGTGCCCACACAAAATCCCTACCCCGATGAGTGCACCCCCAATACCCCAAACCGACTCCCCCTTGTCCCACTCCCTCTTAAACCTACTAACATCCCCTCCATCCCTCAGGTGAACCTCCTGTAAAAAACAAAAATCAAACCCCACACCCTCCAAATAACTAAAAACCGCCCTCCTCTTAACAAAATCCCTTAAACCCCTTACATTTAAACTAACAAAAGTAAAATTAGACCCCATGAAAGAATAAAATAAAAACATGAAATACACTCAAATTCTAAACCCAGACAGAAAAAAAAAAACAGGAGACTCACCCGATGCTCCCCTGCTCCATATCTAACGGTGAAAACACCATCCGTACTCCCGACATCCCCCCCTCTTCCTCCATCTCACCAACCCAGGATGCAGGAATAGTGTTTGGCTCCGGGGTGCCCTGCACCCTGGGTCTACCCCCACACTCCTCCCCCTCCCCAGTGCTGCAGCTGGTTTGGAAAAAAAATCGGGGAGTCTGAGTCCCCAAACAAAAAACTCCCCACCTCCTCCTGTACCCAGTCCTGAGTCTTGTTAGGTGTGTCCCCACCCAACAGAAGTTGAGGGCCTGGGGAAACCAGCAGCAACCCAGAGGTTTCTCCCACCCCCATCACTCTCTTGACCATCCCCTCTCTCTCACTGTCGGCCAATCGCACCCTCCTCTTCATTCTCTTCTTTGCTTCTTTGCTCCTGCTCCCCCCCAGCCGCATATGACCTCTGACGAGCCGGGCACCCCCACCACAGGTGTGCTGACGAGCCACACCCGTGGCACGCCTTAGGCTTGTCACAATCCCTCGCCTCGTGTTCCTCAGATCCACAAAATCTGCATTTTCTTGTGCTGCACGAGGCGAATATGTGGCCGTAGGCCATACAGCGCCTGCAAAATGGGGGCTGACGTGCATAAAACAACGTCCCCCTGTCAGCCCCTAGGGAGAACATAGCAGGAGGATGGAGGTAGCCACCATGTCCCTTTGGGTCCTCCCTGAGGAGGGCCTGGAAGCCTCTCCTCCCATTCCAAAACCCAAGGGAGTCTTTGAGGTGCCTTGCTGAGGAGACGTTATCCATGTATCTCCCCAGAAAGGCCCTCACCTCTTCGTCCTTAACGTATGGGTTGTAAATGTTGACAGTTACAACCCTAAAGTTGTTCTTCACCAGGCTTGTTATTTCATAGTGGCTCATCGGCCTCTCACCTCCCACTGCTCTTGCCCTTCTCAGGATATCATCGTGTTTCTCCTCTGTATATAGTGCCACGTCGTATGCTCCCTCCAACGAGTTGCCTTGGAGACAAAACACGTCCTTCACCATCAGCTTTAAAATCCCCATCAATATTATCCTTCCAAAAGTTTCCCATCCTAAAGGCTCCAACTCCTTTTCCTTCCAAGCAAACCGAATCGTGTTGGCCAGCCCAATCCCAGGGACCGACCGTGTTGATGGATTTAGCACCATCTCCGCAAGGAGAATGGCGCTCGTTCTCTTCTCTTCCAAAACAAGGAAAAAAGAAAAACCAAAGTGACTGAGCCTATCTGGTGACAACTAACACAGAGACAGGAACAATCACCCACGAAACACTCAAAGAATATGGCTGCCTAAATATGGTTCCCAATCAGAGACAACGAGAATCACCTGCCTCTGATTGAGAACCGCCTCAGGCAACCATAGACTTTGCTAGAACACCCCACTAAGCCACAATCCCAAAACCTATGAAAAAACCCCATACATAAACACAACACAAAATAAACCCATGTCACACCCTGGCCTGACCAAATAAATATAGAAAACACAAAATACTAAGACCAGGGCGTGACAATTCACTCATGTAACAAGTAAACAAAGAGGTTCAGATTTAGGATAGCACTTTAAAAAAAAGCAACATCCTACTTTCACCTATGATACTTTATTTTTCTACAATAAAATAATAAAAAAGTTCACAATTCACATTTGAAAAATACGGAACAAAATAAATAACCGTTTTTTCTTCTTTTTTTTCAAACAGTGTGGACTAACATGTCAACTTCTTTACAAGTGAATGTCAGTAACTGGTCAACATAAGTTAAGTGGCTATCACTTTTGTCATTAGTCTCCTCGGGTAATTATTGTCCCCATTAGTATTACCTCTGCTATCAAGATGAAGTATACAAGAGGCAAACTCTATTTGAGTTTTTGACTCTTTAAAATAGGATTATGAGCCATTTACTTGCTCAACTTTATTTTGCAAAAATATAATTCTTCCAAGATCCGTAGCAGTATGTATGGAACCATTAAGAAGGGCTGTGTGGATGCACTAAATATAAAGACAGCCAGTCCTAGGTCGTGTTCATTCGGCACCACATGGAAAAAAAACACAGAATCAGAGAATATTTGTCCAATAAGGACTACCCACTTGTGTTTTCCTGTTTCAAAACTTTTTGCTATGGTGAGCATGCCCTTTAGATAGGACTGAAGGATCTTGAATCTTCAGAGCAGCAAAGCACTAAAGATGAAACACAAACTCACACAAAGCTATACTGGGATTTGGTCATCACAGACTGATGAGCCATTCAACTACCAGCCCACTTACTGCTAGACAGGTCACAAATCTACTTTTGCTGTCTTGCCAACTCCTCCTGACAATGACCAAGAGAGTTGGCAAGATAGCTCATACAGATCTGGGACCAGGCTTACTTACTGCAGTTCATCTCCCCAACAGCTTTTCAATGTACTGATGGCTCTACACGAGCAGTTTAAAGACAACTAATAGTTTTAGCAATCAAACTCATAGTTTATAGCATGAAAAAGGGTTTCTCCTCATTCAGTGACAAAACCTTATTTAACACTATTGGACAGTATTATGACTCCTCGCAGCAGTGATCCAATTAACTTAGAGCAAATTAGAATAGACCTGAGCACCATTCAATTCATAGTTTAAAAACATTATTCTACATATCTCTATTATTAATACTACAGTGTATATTCAAAATCCATACAGAAATACTTGTAGATATTTCCGTAATCAGTAGCAGGGTTGGGGTCAGTTCCATTTCAATTCAGGAAGTGCACTCCAATTCTCATTCTCTCCAAAGTTTTTTATGAGGAACCTTTGGAATTTGGTTTACTTCCTGAATTGACCGGAATTGAAATGGAATTGACCTCAACCCTGGCACTATACAAGTTCTAACAGTGTGCCTGGCACAACAGACACCCCGAAAACTACAACCATGTCCTTCAAAAACTACAACCATGTATGTGACCTGTCCTCGCAATATCACATGGGAGTTCTATCTACACACATAAGTGAAAAATACACACAAAGAATACACAAAATGCACTTCACACTATGATTAAAAACAACTTAATAAAAACTAGTCTATTCAGACTGTCATGACAAGACAATGCTGGTTTGTTTTACAAGAAGCTTATGTTGGTTAGGTTGAATGCCCTTCCTTTCTCTCCTTAGCGGGGACGAGGAGAAGTGAACAAGGAAGAGACAGGGTGAGACAGTCTACCAGCCCAGATTAAATGTCAGTCAGTCCTCCAAGATGGTCAACCATGTATAAATAGATGAAGATGGGGTTGGTGACCAGATGAAGGGGGGTCTTTTGACCTCAATTGGACAGCCTGGTAAAATAGTAGAAAGAATTATAATAAAAGAGAGCAGGGTGGAGTAGGTGTATTGCTTACTTGCCTCCACCCTCAGCTCCTGCACTTTGGCTGCTGCTGGCCCCGATGCCCAGAGGCACAATCACATTATCGACCACGGCATCTACCACCTTATCAACCGTGCTATACAGGTGACCCTTGGCGTCGTTTATCAAACCCTTGACGGACTGGACCTGATCTGCATCAAGGTGCTGGATGACGATGTAGATGGAACCGGCTACAGTGATGAGCACCATGAGCTTTAGTAGGACAGAGAGGAATCCTGGCCTGGCCCGTTCTGAGCCCAGGGAGCTGCACTCAGAGTGAGACTCTGTGTAGATGGAGCGCTCCAGGAGAGACTTGTTCAGCCAATAGTTGCTGGGTTTCACCGGTCGGCCAGCCGCACCATGGATCGATCTCCTGCATGTGGCGCTGGGGAGAGAGGAGGATTAGAAGATAATGTGACAAAGTAATTTCTGACAAGTCATGTTTAACAACTGCTGTAAAGATTTTACTGGTAAGTGCCCCTGTGTTCTTGGAGCCATACACATAAAAAAAGATCAGGATATGGGATCTGTCTTAGTTTGACCAAAAGTGAAAGGTTCCACATACTAGTGATAGGGCCTAAAAAGGTCTTACCTGATGCCTATGGGTGAAAGGATCTCATTAGCGAGAATCTCCTCAACATTCTTCCCCGTCTTCTTAGGGGTCTGGTCACCAGTTGCTAGACTCTCATCCACCACCTGTGAACATTGATAATGACAACATGATTGAGAGGTTGAGGTTTATGGGTGCAAGATAAGATTATTTACACATGTGCTGAACTGTCTTGCTGTTGAAGACGAATGCTGTTTTAATGTGAGAGCTCTGGTGAGTGTGATTTTACATTGTATTTACTTAAATCAACTTGAACTTAAAGGCTTACCTTGTTGCTCCGTCTGCTGCTGGTCCTGATGGTGACAGGAGTCTTCCCTCTGCTCATCACAGACTTCTCCACAACAGCAGCTGGCTCTGGTTCAGGAGCAGCTGTAATCTCATCTGACAGAGGTAAAGCGAACACAAGTCAGCGAGAATCAAGGCATCTAAACGGAGTAAAAAAGGATCCATTCCATTTCTGAAATTCCAATTTCCTCATTGCTTTTCAGTTTAGGCCTACTTCCTGAATTGAAATTGAAACCAACCCTGAATTAAATCAAATCAAAATGTATTAGTCACATGCGCTGAATAAGTGTGCTGCTTAATTAATGGTGCAGGTTCTTGTGCAGTTATAATATCTCATCTCACCTTCCTCCTTGTCACTGTACTGGTCAGAGAGTGTGTTGCCGTTCTGGTTGCCGTCTGCCTTGACTGCTGCAGCGGTAACTGTGGCAGTCTCGGATAGGCTAGGGGTAGCCTCAGCGGCAGGTGTATCCAGTTGCTTCTTCTCATAAAGAATGCGAGTGCAGCCTGAAGACAAGGTGAAACAAGTTAGAAGTGAAGGGGGTTACATTTAGTCAAGGATCTCTCACTGACTGTTTGAGTCTGTTGGTGCATCTCAATTAGAGGTCGACCGATTAATCGGAATGGCCGATTTTGCTTCTTTTTTTTACACCTTTATTTAACTAGGCGAGTAAGTTAAGAACACATTCTTATTTTCAATGACGGCCTAGGAACAGTGGGTTAACTGCCTTGTTCTGGGGCAGAACGACAGATTTTTACCTTGTCAGCTCTGGGATTCAATCTTTCAACCTTACAGTTAACTAGTCCAACGCTCTAACCACCTGCCTCTCCTTGCACTCCACGAGGAGCCTGCCTGTTACGCGAATGCAGTTGAAGCCAAGGTAAGTTGCTAGCTAGCATTAAACGTATCTTATAAAAAACAATCAATCAATCATAATCACTAGTTAACTACACATGGTTGATGATATTACTAGTTTATCTAGCGTGTCCTGCGTGGCATATAATCGATGCAACGCTGAGGGATGATTTAACAAAAGCGCATTTGCGAAAAAAGCACAATCGTTGCACGACTGTACCTAACCATTAACACCAATGCCTTTCTTAAAATCAATACACAGAAGTATGTATTTTTAAACCTGCATATTTGGCTAAAAGAAATCCAGGTTAGCAGGCAATATTAACCAGGTGAAATTGTGTTACTTTTCTTGCGTTCATTGCACGCAGAGTCAGGGTAAATGCAACAGTTTGGGCCGCCTGGGTCATTGTGAACTAATTTGCCAGAATTTTACATGATTATGACATAACATCGAAGGTTGTACAATGTAACAAGAATATTTAGACTTAGGGATGCCACCCGAACGGTTCCGTATTTCACTGAAAGAATAAACGTTTTGTTTTCGAAATGATAAGTTTCCGGATTCGACCATATTAATGACCAAAGGCTCGTATTTCTGTGTTTTATTATGTTATAATTAAGTCTACGATTTGATATTTGATAGAGCAGTCTGACTGAGCGATGGTAGGCAGCAGCAGGCTCGTAAGCATTCATTCAAACAGCACTTTTGTGCGTTTTGCCAGCAGCTCTTCGCAAGCACAGCGCTGTTTATGACTTCAAGCCTATCAGCCTAATGGCTGGTGTAATGTGAAATGGCTAGCTAGTTAGCGGGGTGCGCGCCAATAGCGTTTCAAACGTCACTCGCTCTGAGACTTGGAGTAGTTATTCCCCTTGCAAGGGCCGCGGCTTTTGTGGAGCGATGGGTAACGCTGCTTCAAGTGTGGCTGTTGTCGATGTGTTCCTGGTTCAAGCCCAGGGAGGAGCGAGGAGAGGGACGGAAGCTATACTGTTACACTGGCAATACTAAAGTGCCTATAAGAACATCCAATAGTCAAAGGTCAATGAAATACAAATGGTATAGAGAGAAATAGTCCTATAAATACTATATTAACTGCAACCTAAAACCTCTTACCTGGAAATATTGAAGTCTCATGTTATAAGGAACCACCAACTTTCATATGTTCTCATGTTCTGAGCAAGGAACTGAAACGTTAGCTTTTTTACATGGCACATATTGCACTTTTACTTCTCCAACACTTTGTTTTTGCATTATTTAAACCAAATTGAACATGTTTCATTATTTATTTAAGGCTAAATTTTTTTTTTTTGATGTATTATATTAAGTTAAAATAAGTGTTCATTCAGTATTGTTGTAATTGTCATTATTACAAATAAAACATTTTTTTAACATTTTTTTTAATCGTCTGATTAATCGGTATCGGCTTTTTTGGTCCTCCAATAATCGGTATCGGTGGTGAAAAATCCTAATCGGTCAACCTCTAATCTCAATAGTCTAAAGTGGCTTCCTCTCCTTGTCTCATTCAGATAATCTGCACAGATGTACAAGAACTGATGAGGTGAAAGCTTATCTTCTCAGATCAATGCAGATGAAGTGGCGGAGCAAGGAAAGGAGAGGACGCCATTTTAAGACACACCCCGAGTAAAACATAAGGAAGACTCACCAACTATGGGTCCAACACTGACTCCATGCTTCAACAGCTCATGTTTTAAGCCTGCATCTGTAAGGTCTGTCACTTTCACTTCTTCTGACCGAGGCTTGTCAAGCCTGGTGGCTTTCTGTGGATGGATGGATTATGGGTGTCAATTCATAGACCTGGGTAAAGCTTATCTAGAGCTTATCTTATCTAGAGACCGAAGATGAACCTATCTCTGTTTTAACTAAGATTATCTACAAAGAACACAGACATTAGAGAACCAGTAAGTAAAGCCCTATTCAGACGGGATTCGTTTTACTTGGGGAGGTCTGGTAATGTAATTATGTGCACGAGCACAAAACACCACATCTGTAATTTTAGTCCCGCCCGAATCTGCCATCTCAGTCGTTTTTACATGGCAGGAGAGTAATAATTCCAGCCAGAATAACCTAGTGTTTTTTGGCAAAGTCCAAGGTCCTCTGAAAATACTAGTCCAGTGCGAATCGACATCCCTGTTTTATGAGAGAAATGTCTGTGTTTGACAGGTGTTAATCACAGTTTGAGCAAGAAAACAATAACTGATTCGATAAATCGAAAGAAGTGCTACCTATAGGCTATATATGAATGGCCTACATGCATCAACTTTCACAGCGAATGCTTTTGTTTACATTTCGTGCGTATGAATTGAATATAGCCAAATGAATCAGTAAAAAATATTGTGCTTATTTAATGCAACCCTTGCTGCTAATACATTGCAAAGCAGCACACAACTGATCTAAACATTTGGAAATGAGAAGTTAACTTTCTCATCCATGGCCTTAAAACACATCTCAAATGAACTGTTTAGCTCACATCCAAAGGCTGGGAGGCATTTAGGACGTACTGCGGATTGATTATTATGACACTATACCAAAGATGGTTTGGTATGGTTTAGAAACCAAGCTCGAGTTATCAGTGTGGCACTATCAGCTGGACATGTTGAAATATCTTCATGCCTAGAATAAATCCCTGTAGGCTTCCATCATAACTGTCCATTTATATATATTTTTTTTAAAGTAAGAATTCCAGGGGACAGTTTGGAAAAAAACTAATCCCGTTCGAAAGGTTCTCTGGAATAAGACATTCTGGAGTAATAATACCATAATAACCAACGTTCTCTCATAATACTAGTCCCGTGTGAATATGGTTTAAGAGGCCTCTATGGGAACGGTGTCCCCCCCCCCACGGGACGGTTGAGCTAACGTAGGCAAATGTGATTAGCATGAGGTTGTAAGTAACAAAAACAAAACCAGGACATAGACATATCTGATATGGGCAGAATCCTTAAATTCTTGTTAATCTAACTGCACTGTCCAATTTACAGTAGCTATTACAGTGATATAATACCATGCTATTGTTTGAGGAGAGTGCACAATTATGAACTTGAAAATGTATTAATAAACCAATTAGGCACATTTGGGCAGTCTTGATACAACATTTTGAACAGATATGCAATGGTTCATTAGATCAGTCTAAAACTTTGCACATACACTGCTACCATCTAGTGCCCAAAATCTAAATTGCGCCTGGGCTGGAATAATACATTATGGCTTTTCTCTTGCATGTCAAAAATGATCTAATGTGTTATATTCTCGACATTAATTTCAAATTTCCACAAACTTCAAAGTGTTTCCTTTCTAATGGTATCAAGAATATGCATATCCTTGCTTCAGGTCCTGAGCTACAGGCAGTTAGATTTTGGTATGTCCTTTTAGGCAAAAAAGGGTCAGATCCTTAAGACGTTTTAAGAGGGAAAGAAACAGGAAGGGTGATATTTAAATGAATAACATTCACGTTATATGGAAAGGTTGCTCTCGGTCAGATTAATGGGCTAATGGAAAGGCAACAATCATTTAACACAGGTACCTAGTAATTTCATGCGTTACAAAAATCAATTAATAGCACTGTAATGACCAATAATAACATATTCATAACTTACTCTTCCAGAAAGACTCTTGTTGGAGACTATAGGGGTAGGTAGTTCTTCATCACTGGAGAACATGTCTGTAAGTGGACTTTTCTGGTTCAGAACGGTCAAGTTCTTCAAGTACAATTGAACATATACATGTTTCTTCTGCTCGGAGACGGGAAGCGGCACATTGTTGGCCGTGAGCTCACTTTTGAGTTTATCCTTCGTGAGAACTGACGGATTTTCGAGAAATTCCGCCATGCCCGTTTCCTTTCTCGTAGATAAAAACAGTAGGCGGGTGTAAATTAGCTAGGTAAATTCTTAAATTGAGCAGTTAGCAAGCTCGGTCGTAACAACAAGGGAACGTGCAGAGTTGGAAGTGTTGGGAAACGAAAAGACTGGTGCCCAGCAACGATTATTCAGCTATCATGAGCTAGCTATCCGATTCAACTTAACGTACATATTATTATTTTTTATCTTAGAAATATTCACTCTCCATCGCGTGTCCCGGCTGAGATTGTTTGATTAAACGACAGCTGCACTGTGATGGTATATTGAAACCGAACAAGTACATACATATTCAAACTATTTAAAGAACGATATTAGATAAAAACCCGGACCCTTTTCGTTGTTGCTGTCTGTCCGCGGCAAAGTCCGCGACCGTATATCAGGCAACAAAGAGGAGAGGTATTGGACGTTAGACCCCAAGAAACTAGATGGTGATTGGTCAGTCTTGAAAAAAACAAACGCACCCCGCCACAAAGAAAGAGCCCAGTGGAGCCTGCAACATCCGTTGGCGTAATCGACAGTCAAAATATAGTATGTTGAATTCTGTCCGGAATTTCTGGATTTCTGCCCAGATGGATATTGCCATAGTTAAAAGTTCTTTATAATTACATTTCCAATGTACATTTTCAATGTCATAACACTGATGAAACTGCACCCCCATCTGAAGATGGCAGTGTTATCCACCATATGGTCGCCTGTAAGTATTCGTGGAGCGCAGGCCATTAAGCACTTCACATTTCACAGACCATAAGCGACAAAGGAAAGCTGTTATTATAAACATTGTTACATTAAACATTTCAAATATTGTTTGACACAGGCGTACATTGGAACATTATTAACATTATGTACAAGCTGGTCAGATCGTTCTGAAGGATACATTATAAATAAAGTTAAGAGGTCACTAAGGTTCTTTTCAGACATTATCTCACACTGAAATGTCCATGACCAATGTGATCTGCTGGCTGCTGCATTTCCAGGCAGAATGTATGCAGCCATTTCTTTAGAGAGAGAGAGAGAGAGAGAGAGAGAGATTGAGCAAAAGAGAGAGAGAGCGAGGAGGAAGTTCATAAAAATATATTTCTGACCACTGTCTGGCTGGTCCTTGGGGCATGACAGGCTTTTTAACTCTGTGGTGGTGAGGACCCTATATGTTGCCACAGTGATAGTGGTTTGATGTGCCAGATTGTTGCCTCCTACTACCTGACCTTCAACTAGACCTGGTCTGTGTCCCAAATGGGCTATGGTCAAAAGTAGTGCACACTATACAGGGAATAGGGTGCCATTGCCTTGCCTTTCTGGGATGCAACCCTTGCCTTTCTGGGATGCCGCTGCAGCAGAAACCAAGCAATGGATCCCCTGCCCACCTCAGACCTCAGCCTCAAACCACACAGAATACAGTGCTTGAAGTTTATAGTTCAGGTTTTCCATAGCCGACTTGCCAATGGAGTGTAAGCGAACATTTTTTTTGAGCCCTTGAGAAACACCTCTTAAGCTTTCTTTGTATGTCATTTACACAGAAAATATGTGGCCGGCCAAGAATCATAGTAAGTGCCTCAAGCATAACAGTCGTGCCCTCTGAAAGATGATCAAAGCGGAGACTGCAATTATCAACGATCACATGTTTTCAAAATGAGTTAATGTAAAAATGAAATACCAGGCCTACAGTACTATGCAGAAATGGTGTGAATAGCTAATAATATATATATTTTTGGATCAATGTTTATAAACTCTCAAGGCTAGATAAAGATTTTGCAATGGTATTAACTTTTGGAAACTTACAGAACTAGGCCTCTATATAGAGTCAATAATATATACACTGTAATATATAATATATTATACAACAGGTGAGTCTAATCCTGGATGCTGATTGGTTAAAACCGCATGTCTATTCCACAAGTTACCACCGGCTAAAGCTATGATGTTGAAATCCCTATTTATTCTCTTCCATCTCACTGCACAATCCACTGTTTCATCAGCCCAGCCAGACAATTTATCAACTTGATCTCCAGTGTAAAAAGCTTTTAGACTAGCAATTGGTTTTCAATAGCGGAGATCTGTATAAACCGCAAGGTTAGCGTAGACTGCTGTCTGTCTCTCTGACATTTGCAACATTGTTTCAGCATTGAAATTCAATGAACTTGTAGGGAGGGGTCGGGAGTTGGGATGACAGACAGGCAGGCAGCTTTTCTCAGCCAGTCTAAATCATGAATCAGTATAATTTCTATGGATATATACAAATACATGTCAATAACAAAAAAACAGGTAAAAAACAAATGAAGTGCAGCTAGTTTGCAGTCTTTACACCTTGAGTTTGAAATGATTGTGTTAGCTGTGTTGTTGGCCAACTCCTCTGAATAACAGTGTCCAGATGAGAGAAAACATTTTCTATGCTAGGGTGAAATCGTGCATCATTAGCTCATTGTTATGGATGCATCCAAATAAATGTCTCTGGAAAACAGCTTAAACAAATGCAAATGAAGCTACTTTGTTGTTATTCTGTCTGCACTGTTTGACGTTACTGTAAGTTAGCCGTAGTTGGCTTGCTAGCAAGCAAGGGATAAGAACGCTGCCAGCCAGTATGGCAATAGAACATTTAGAACAAACGACTGGGTCGCGTCCATAGATACAGAACAAAAAGACTTAACGACTGGGTCGTGTCTCTGGCAACCGAACTGATAGAATGAACAACCAGCCGGCTTGGATAGTAACCCTAGATTTGTGTTGGGACTATATCTTGTGGAAAGATGAAATACTGTGAATAAATTGATAAAAAATTAAGTTAATGAAAATATGTAAATCATTATTTTAATACTCTTAGTAACCAGATGTATAGAAGTGATAATGCCCTTGAAGCCGGTGTTAGGAGGATACATTGGCATGGTTTGCCTTGACTTTGTTTTGGGCACTTCTCACTTAAATATATGACATTAGGCAGAGGCTTTTAGCCAAAGCAACTTACAGTCATGCATGCATACATTTTACGTATGGGTGGTCCCAAGAATTGAACCCACTATCCATGCCCTACCAACTGAGCCACAGAATTCAATAGACATGTCATAACCCAATTAAATTCTAGAAGAGTCTCTGCACACTTAGATCAAAACAAATGTAATATTATAATGTTCCAGGCAGCTTTCAGACACAAGACCTTCATCTCAGCATGCAGAGCATTTGATTGTCACCTTTTAGCCTTGTCAATGAACTTGTTTGGCACCAAACTACAAGAGATGTTTAGGCTCTCCGTGTCCTAAATATTTCTGTATATAGACAGTTTGGTAACATTCCACTTAAAGCCTGTAGATATAATGCATTATGTATATACATAAGACTTGTCATGGGCTTTTATGACCCCCTTATAACCTGTTGTTATCATCTTATAATGGTCCTGGCTCAAAGCCATTTGGAGTCAGTCAAAGAGAGGCATAACATTATTATAAGCCTTGTGATATGACTTGTGTAGTCTTTTCTAGATAGCCCAGATAAGATTCACATACTCAGAAAGTCAAGAATGTAACACATTCTATAATCAAGAATGAAACAGCGTGATGGGTGGGGACTTGGTAGAAGTCACAGAGGTCTGAAATCCCAACTCGAAGATCCAAAGTTCCTCTAAAAATAGATTTTGTATCATTTGGAAAAACATTTAACACAAGACTCCAGTTTATCTTGGATTTGAAACATTTCTGAATCCCAATCGAGCCAACTGCCGCCGCGGGAGGAGTGTAGGAAAAGTCAACCTTTTACCAACCAGTGAATGTGTCTGATCAAATTCCACTGACACAACAAAATAAATACTGGTGAAATTGATTGAAGATGTGAGATTTCAATGTTCTTAAACTTGATGATGAAAGCAGTTTTATATGTTCAATGCATGGAGACAGCCAGGTAGATTGCATGAGGATTTGAGTTTACAGGTGAACAAAATTACATTGTGTGAGGCCACATTCTTTAGACAATGTTAATTAATTATGTGTGTAACCAACAGGTAGTCTACTAACCTTACTTCAAACATGTTTTTCAGTATCCCAAAGCTCCCAGTTCCCGGGTTTGATTAAATAGTCCCCTTGTGTGATCTTAATCCTGCCTGGGTGGGTTCAAAAAGTTCCAACAGTTCCGTGACGCTGGATACACAGTCAAAGTGTGTGTGTGTGTGTGTGTGTGTGTGCCATTATACAAAAACTGAATCAGAACCGTTGGGTTTCACTGTTTCACCGTTTCACTGCCCCCTGCACAAACCTACAACAACAATCTCCTTAATCCACTGAGGATGTTATTCATAACTGCCAAGCTAATTAAGACCAGCCACTCTGTCGTTTCCTGTTCCAGAGGGAGGGACAAATGGAGGGAGAGGTGGAGGGATGTAAAGGAGGGTAGGATGCGGGTGCTAGGCGCTCTGTGTTTCACAGGAGCTGAAGAGGAGATTTGTGTGTCCTGGCCTATGAACAGTCAGCCAGCCGTCCATCCATCCAGTAGTGCTGCAGCTCAGTCCGCTCACACAGTATATTTTTGTCTGTTGACAAAAACACTTAGTTGTGGACATTTCTCTCTGCAGGAGAAACTGAGACTCCCTCTCTTGGCCCCTCTGTTGATGCCCATTTGGCTCTCCACGTACTGGTGCCATAACAACTAAGTACTCCATATATTTGCATTATTATTATTGGAGGTTTTTTTTCAGTTTTGTTTGGCTGTCGAACACAGAAAACACAGCCATGTCCGTGCGTACTGCCTGGACTGCTTCAGTTCAGACAAATTTGAGGTGAACTGTCACGCTTCAAAATGAATGACAAATATGTTTTTAAAATCCCTGTCAAAGCTGCTGACGACTCATGGCATTTTAGGTAATTTAGAGGAAAACTTAATGTTGACCCAACATCTACCCAATATGTAATAGAGTCATATCTAATTAATACTAAAGGTCAACACAACCTTAATACTGTACATATTCAAGATCTAGGGACATATTCACAAGTCTCAAAGTGCTGACATTGGATCAGTTTTGCCTTTTAGATCATAATCAATAAGATTACATGGACAGAGGGGATCTGATCCTAGATCAGCACACACTCAGAGACACTTTTTGAATATGGGCCCTGAAACTACCTCTGAATCACAACCAACATCCCAGTAGATGTTAGTACAGGAGTTAGAACTTTCAACCCCGTAGATCTTTTATCCTACTTGCTGTAATTTAAGAGATCATGGGCACTATGTGCATAGCTAAGCAGAGCCCATGCCAGGAGAGCTACTATGCTGCACGCCAAACACAATCACCAGCCCAGCAGCCCTGCACAAGCAGAAATCCATCCTGTGTCCCCCAGCACAGACCTGGCTCTCTGAGACAAGCTTAGGGCGTTTACCCTCTCAGCGTCCCTCAGCAACTCTACATCTGCAGCACAGTTAAGGGAAGGTTTTCTCTGGCCAACAAAACCACCCTGCAAAGTGAACGATTCCTTGTTTAGGCAACAGCTGATATAGTATCCATAACTAAAGAGCTCTCAATGAAATGGTAGCTGGTTCGAATCCCCGAGCAGACTAGGTGAAAAATCTGTTGATGTGCCCTTGAGCAAGGCACTTACGCCTATAAATCGCCCTGGATAAGAGTGTCTGCTAAAATGTAACTGTTCCTGGACACATATACTATATACAGTGCATTCGGAAAGTATTCAGACCCCTTGACTTTTTCCACATTTTGTTACGTTACAGACTTATTCTAAAACGGATTAAATAGTTTGTTCCCCTCATCAATCTACACAACCTACCCCATAATGATGAAGCCAAAACAGTTTTTTAGAATTTTTTACAAATGTCTAAAAAATATACAACTGAAATATCGCATTTACATATGTTTTCAGACCCTTTACTCAGTAATTTGTTGAATCACCTTTAGCAGTGAGTACAGCCTAGAGTCTTCTTGGGTATGACACTACAAGCTCGGCACACCTGTATTTGTGGAGTTTCTCACATTCTTCTCTGCAGATCCTCTCAAGCTCTGTCAGGTTAGAAGGGGAGCCTCGCTTCACTGCTATTTTAAGGTCTCTCCAGAGATGTTCGATGGGTTCAAGTCCGGGCTCTGGCTGTGGCACTCAAGGACAGAGACTTGTCCCAAAGCCACTGCTGCGTTGTCTTGGCTGTGTGCTTAGGTTCGTTGTCCTTTTGGAAGGTGAACCTTCACCCCAGTCTGAGGTCCTGAGCCCTCTGGAACAGGTTTTCATCAAGGATCTCTGTACTTTGATCTGTTCAACTTTTGCTCGATCCTGACTATTCTCCCAATCCCTGTCTCTGAAAAACATCTCCACAGTATCTTGGTTTCATCAGACCAGAGAATCTTGTTTCTCATGGTCTGAGTGCTTTAGGTGCCTTTTGGCAAACTCCAAGCGGGCTGTCATGTGCATTTTACTGAGGAGTGGCTTCCATCTGGCCACTCTACCATAAAGGTCTGATTGGTGGAGTGCTACAGAGATGGCTGTCCTCCTGGAAGGTTCTCCCATCTGCACAGAGGAACTCTGGAGCTCTGTCACCTCCCTGACCAATGCCCTTCTCCCCCGACTGCTCTATTTTTCTGGTTGGCCAGTTCTAGGAAGATTCTATGTGGTTCCAAACTTCTTCCATTTGGGGAACTTCAATGCTGCAGAATTTTTTTGGTAGCCTTCCCTGGATCTGTGCCTCGACACAGTCCTGTCCTGGAGACATGCACTGTCAACGGTGGGACCTTATAAGGACAGGTGTGTACCTTTCCAAATCATGTCCAATCAATTGCATTTACCACAGGTGGACTCCAATCAAGTTGTAGAAACAACTTGGGACTCCTGTGTGGCACAGCGGTCTAAGGCACTGCATCTCAGTGCTAGAAGTGTCAACACATACCCTGGTTCAATCCCGGGATGTATGACAACCGGCTGTGATTGGGAGTCCCATAGGGTGTGGCGCACAATTGGCCCAGCGTTGTCTGGGTTAGGGGAGGGTTTTGCCGGGGTAGTCCGTCATTGTAAAATAAGAATTTGTTCTTAACTGACTTGCCTGGTTAACTATTATGCCTAGTCCTGGGCTATGAAGCTATTTCAATGGAGACTGAGCATTGTACATTTTATTGAAATTGTACATCATATTTGTAAGCAACATAGCATTAAAATGGTCAAGGGTCATTCAGACAAATATAGTTGAACCTGTTAAACCTTCAATGAATAAACGTAAAGTAATATTGCTGACCTACATGGTTTAACCTAGTCACGAACCCAGTTGACCATACATAGCCTAATCCTGTGGCTGACTGACACGGTTAAACCGGGTGGCCGCCTGCCTGGCCGGTAACTCAGGATCAGGATGAACAGAGAGAGGGTAACTCTACAGGTGACTGCCAGACTCTTGAATGAACAGGAAATAAATATTTCCGTGCTTAACTTGGCCCAGGAACCTCAGTCAGGCAGGGCAAGCAGATCTGCTTCTGCTCAGTTTCCCTGTCCTACCCACCGGCCCGCCTTGCATGGTGGAATGAAGACCGTTACCCAACCAACCGCCCAGCCCCGGCGATGCCTGGAAAAGCCAAAGAACCAAAGAGCCAGAGACTTTTCTCAAAAGACTCCTGTGCTGTGATGTGCAGGTGGCACTGGCATGCCCTTTGGCTCTGTCCGTTTCCCTTTCTCTCTCTATCCTTTCTCCATCCTGGATGTCTGGACACTGAGCTCATTGGCCTGGCACAGCAGCCCTACACTGGAGCAGCAGCCCTGGGTTCAAATACTATTTGAAATACTTTGAAATACTTTATCGATGCTTGATTGAGCTTTCCCGGCACAATGGAACCAATAGAATAGCGTCAAAACTGTAAACCCTGTCCACCTGGCACTGCAGGCAGGCAACAGCAAACATTCAAATATTTCACCTAGTACTTGAAACCAGGTCTGCCGGGCCGGCAGCCTGTCTACCAGAGCATGCCGCTCGTCGTTCTGGAGTCTGGAGCCTCACTGTACTGTTAACTTTACCTAATAAATCAACCAGCAGAAACCTTCAACAGCACTAACAGTCACATAGGGCCAGATCGAGGGACATGCCAACACCTCAATGCTTTAGAATTTCACTGTAATTTCTGTCCGAGCTTGATCCTCAATTGTTTTATCAAGCCATGAAAAGAGTGGATGGCGAGTGGATCTACTATAGCTGACAATAAGAGACTTGTCTTGTCTGAATGGGGACCTTTGCTTATGTGTAGATGGAGAGGAGATATCAAAGACAAAACAATTTAAAATGATGTTGCTCCTGTAAGTCGCTCTGGATAAGAGTGTCTGCTAAATTACTGTTTCCTGGACACATATTATGCCTAGTCCTGGGCTATAAAGATATTTCAATGGAGATTCTAAGCATTGTAAATGTTATTTAAATTTAACGTCATATTCGTATTTCGACATAGCACTAAAATGGTCCAGGGTAATTTAGACAAACATAGTTGAACCTGTCTAACCATCGTTGAACAAACGTAAAGTAATATTGCTGACCAACATCAATTTTACAATTAAGCCATGAATTGGAGAGTGGATTAAGAGTGGATGGAGAATGGATCTACAATAGCTCACAGTAAGAGATGTGTTTGGTCTGATTGGGGTCATTTGCCTACATGTAGGTGGAGAGGTGATGTCAAAGACAGGAAATTATTTTCAAAAATGAAGATATTGAAAATGATTTTCCTTTATTCACACGTTAATGATCCTAAGAAATAGCATGTCAATAATTTATTTCACAATTTAAAGAAATAATAAAGGTCTCGCATTGAAATGGAAGTCAGTGTTGAAAAGGGTTCCGTGTATGAAACATGAATGCTTTCAATTCATCTCTAGAGTGAATGATATATAGATCATTCACTCTAGAGATGAATTGAAAGCATTCATGTATATATATATATATATATATATATATATATATGATAGATAGATATATATATATATATATATATATATATATAGATAGATATATATATATAAATATATAGATATATATAGATATATAGATATAAAATATATGGATTTATATATAAAGATTTAAATACAGTGGGGCATAAAAGTATTTAGTCAGCCACCAATTGTGCAAGTTCTCCCACTTAAAAAGATGAGAGAGGCCTGTAATTTTCATCATAGGTACACTTCAACTATGACAGACAAAATGAGAAGAAAAAAAATCCAGAAAATCACATTGTAGGATTTTTAATGAATTTATTTGCAAATTAGGGTGGAAAATAAGTATTTGGTCAATAACAAAAGTTTATCTCAATACTTTGTTATATACCCTTTGTTGGCAATGACAGAGGTCAAACGTTTTCTGTAAGTCTTCACAAGGTTTTCACACACTGTTGCTGGTATTTTGGGCCATATCTCCATGCAGATCTCCTGTAGAGCAGTGATGCTTTGGGGCTGTTGCTGGGCAACACGGACTTTCAACTCCCTCCAAAAATTTTCTATGGGGTTGAGATCTGGAGACTGGCTAGGCCACTCCAGGACCTTGAAATGCTTCTTACGAAGCCACTCCTTCGTTGCCCGGGTGGTGTGTTTGGGATCATTGTCATGCTGAAAGACCCAGCCACGTTTCATCTTCAATGCCCTTGCTGATGGAAGGAGGTTTTCACTCAAAATCTCACGATACATGGCCCCATTCATTCTTTCCTTTACATGGATCAGTCGTCCTGGTCCCTTTGGATAAAAACAGCCCCAAAGCATGATGTTTCCAACCCCATGCTTCACAGCAGGTATGGTGTTTTTTGGATGCAACTCAGCATTCTTTGTCCTCCAAACACGGTTTCATTTGACCATATGACATTCTCCCAATCTTCTTCTGGATCATCCAAATGCTCTCTACCAAACTTCAGACGGGCCTGGACATGTACTGGCTTAAGCAGGGGGACACGTCTGGCACTGCAGGATGAGTCCCTGGCGACGTAGTGTGTTACTGATGGTAGGCTTTGTTACTTTGGTCCCAGCTCTCTGCAGGTCATTCACTAGGTCCCCAATGTGGTTCTGGGATTTTTGCTCACCGTTCTTGTGATAATTTTGACACCACGGGGTGAGATCTTGCGTGGAGCCCCAGATCGAGGGAGATTATCAGTGGTCTTGTATGTCTTCCATTTCCTAATAATTGCTCCCACAGTTGATTTCTTCAAACCAAGCTGCTTACCTATTGCAGATTCAATCTTCCCAGCCTGGTGCAGGTCTACAATTTTGTTTCTGGTGTCCTTTGACAGCTTTTTGGTCTTGGCCATAGTGGAGTTTGGAGTGTGACTGTTTGAGGTTGTGGACAGGTGGCTTTTATACTGATAACAAGTTCAAACAGGTGCCATGAATACAAGTAACGAGTGGAGGACAGAGGAGCCTCTTAAAGAGGTCTGTGAGAGCCAGAAATCTTACTTGTTTGTAGGTGACCAAATACTTATTTTCCACCATAATTTGCAAATAAATTCATAACAAATCCTACAGTGTGATTTTCTGGATTTTTTTTCTCATTTTGTCTGTCATAGTTGAAGTACCTATGATGAAAATTACAGGTCTCTCTCATCATTTTAAGTGGGAGAACTTGCACAATTGGTGGCTGACTAAATACTTTTTTGCCCCACTGTATATGTCACGCCCTGGTCGAAGTATTTTGTGTTTATCTTTATTTATTTGGTCAGGCCAGGGTGTGGCATGGGTTTTTGTATGTGGTGTGTATATATGGGGGATTGTAGCTAGTGGGGTGTTCTAGATAAGTCTATGGCTGTCTGAAGTGGTTCTCAATCAGAGGCAGGTGTTTATCATTGTCTCTGATTGGGAACCGTATTTAGGCAGCCATATTCTTTGAGTTTGGTGTGGGTGATTGTCCTTAGTGTCTTTGTTCCTGTCGCTGTGTTAGTTGACACAAGTATAGGCTGTTTCGGTTTTCGTTACGTTTATTGTTTTGTAGTGTTTTGTGTGTATTCGTGTTACGTTTGTTTGATTAAACATGGATCGCAATCTACACGCTGCATTTTGGTCCGACTCTCCTTCACACCTAGAAAACCGTTACAGAATCACCCACCACAAACGGACCAAGCAGCGTGTCAACAGGCAGGAGCAGCCCAAAGAGGAGATGCGTAAGAAGGATTTCTGGACATGGGAGGAGATCCTCGACGGGAGAGGACCCTGGGCTAAACCAGGGGAGTGTAGCCGCCCAAAGGTGAAACAGGAGAAGAGGCAACAGAGGCAGCAGCAGCAGGAGCAGCAGCAGCTACAGTGGGAGAGGTTGCACCACCTGGAGAAATGGACATGGGAGGAGGAACTGGACGGTAAAGGACCCTGGGATCAGCCTGGAGATTATTGTCGCCCCAAAGCCGAGCTGGAGGCAGCAAAAGCAGAGAGGCGGCATTATGAGGAGCTAGCACGGCAGAGCGGATGGCAGCCCGGGAGTCAGCCCCAAAAAATTATTGGGGGGGGGGCTCACAGGGAGTGTGGCTACGCCAGGTAGGCGACCTGCGCAAACTCCCTGTGCTTACCGGGGGGCTAGAGAGACCGGGCAGGCACCGTGTTATGCAGTGGTGCGCACGGTGTCCCCAGTGCGGGTGCATAGCCCGTCGGATCAGCCGGGCTAGAGTGGGCATCGAGCCAGGTAAGGTTGGGCAGGCTCGGTGCTCAAGAGCTCCAGTGCGCCTGCACGGTCCGGTCTATCCAGTACCACCTCCACACCCCAGCCCTCCGGTAGCAGCTCCCCGCACCAGGCTTCCTGTGCGTGTCCTCGGTCCAGTACCACCAGTACCAGCACCACGCAGCAGGCCTACAGTGCGCCTCGCCTCTCCAGCGCTGTCGGAGCCTTTCTCCTCTCCTGTGCTGCCGGAGTCTCCCGCCTATCTAGCGCTGTTAGAGCTTTCCTCATCTCCAGCACTGCCGGAGTCTCCCGCCTGTTCAGCGCAGTCAGAGCCTTCCTCCGACACAGCGCTGCAGGAGTCTCCCACCTGTTCAGCGCAGCCAGAGCCTTCCTCCTCTACAGCTCTGCCGGAGTCTCCCGCCTGTTCAGCGCAGCCAGAGCTGCCAGTCTGCATGGAGCAGCCAGAGCTGTCAGTTTGCATGAAGCAGCCAGAGCTGTCAGTCTGCATGGAGCAGTCAGAGCTGTCAGTCTGCATGGAGCAGTCAGAGCTGTCAGTCTGCATGGAGCAGTCAGAGCTGTCAGTCTGCATGAAGCAGCCAGAGATGTCAGTCTGCATGGAGCAGCCAGAGCTGTCAGTCTGCAAGGAGCTGTCAGTCTGCAAGGAGCTGCCAGTCTGCAAGGAGCTGCCAGTCTGCAAGGAGCTGCCAGTCTGCACGGAGCTGCCAGTCTGCAAGGAGCTGCCAGTCTGCAAGGAGCTGCCAGTCTGTAAGGAGCTGCCAGTCTGCAAGGAGCTGCCAGTCTGCACGGAGCCGCCAGAGCTGTCAGCCTACATGGAGCAGCCAGAGCCGCCAGTCAGCGTGGAGCAGCCAGAGCCGCCAGTCAGCATGGAGCAGCCAGATCTTTCAGTCTGCCAGGATCCGCCAGTCAGCCAGACTCTTCCAGATCTGCTAGTCAACCAGACTCTTCCAGATCTGCTAGTCAACCAGACTCTTCCAGATCCGCCAGTCAGCCAGGATCTGCCAGAACTGCCAGTCGGCCAGGATCTGCCAGTCGGCCAGGATCCGGCAGTCAGCCAGGATCTGCCAGATCCGCCAGTCAGCCAGGATCTGCCAGTCAGCCGGGATCTGCCAGTCAGCCAGGATCTGCCGAAACCACCAGCCAGCCAGGATCTGGTAGATTTATCTACATGCCTGAGCTTCCTCTCACTCCTGAGCTTCCCCACAGTCCCGAGCTGCCTCAGTCCCGAGCTGCCCCTCAGTCCCGATCAGCCCCTCAGTCCAGTGGGTTTCTGGGTGAGGACTACTAGGCCATGGTCGGCGGCGAGGGTGGACTATCCAGGGACGCGAGGAGATTGGACTAAGACATTAATTGAGTGGGGTCCACGTCCCGCGCCGGAGCCGCCACCATGGACAAATCGTCCGATATTGGTGTTCTGGTAATGGAAAGTTGAACTACAGAAAGAAACAGTTGCTTTTGACTAGAGCAAAGTTGGAAAAATTATCATAGTACTGCTTTTTCAGCAAAACAACAAATTATTATTCAGCATATTGTGAAATAAAGAACATTGTCTGTTTTTTTGGCTGGGTTTACACTCAAGGTTATCAATGGTCTTGCCAGTTTTGTCACACACTTTAAATGTACTTAGTGCAATGTACTTTGACAATGTACTTAATACAAATGTAGGCCCTACTAAGACAATGCTCGCTTACTCAAAGGTATTCCTCAGGACAGCTCCAGTCTAGCCATTAGCTTTCATTCAGTTCAGAGCTGTCTCAAGCTCAAGCAATGTGCAAAAGCAGGCAAACACACGCTCTGGTAAAACAGCCTAGCACTTTGCCTCACTATTATTTTATTGATGTAATCCTGAAAACTGAAACCTTGCGTTCCATCTCAATACTGTTTGGACGTGCCCCTCTTTAGTTTAGCGCTGACCTCTTTGTACCATAGAAGAAGTGTATGTCAGTGTTGGTGTCAGTTATAATGGGATTGGGTGGAGATAGGCCTACGACAGGACTTGACAGGTGTTGTTGTCATGTTTACTTGTTGTTTTCTCAATCCAATGATAGGTTGCATAGGCTCCTCATGATAGGTTAAGTGTTGGGAGTCCGTGGCAGTCATATTATTGCATGGTTTGCATGGTTTCTTGTAGTAGTGTGTAGGGTTGCCAATTTGCCAGAGGCCTATCGATGATCTGAAGCCTCACAGCGAGCAAGGTTCATCCGTGCCAGCGGTTAGGGGACAGATGTGCCAAAGTCTACTGGGTTTGGCACCGTCTTCACCCCCTGGCTTCCAACACCCACGTATCCAGCTGAGGTACAATAATTTGACACCTCTTCAGCAGCAGGATCCTTTAGCATGACAACCATGGCTTTGTTTTATATCCCGGCCTGCATTTTGAACGCAAGAAAAAAAATGACAGTCAGCAACATCCCAACTGTTTTTTATCCACTTTTGGAATGCAATTGCAAGTTCACTTCGCTCCCCCACCCTCCATCTCTCTCCATCTCTTTTATCCCTCCATTTTCCTACGTGGGATTTAACGTACACTCTGTGGTAACCTTGCTAAGTTATCCGCTTTTTTTCTACGCTCTCCTCTGCTGAATAAAGGGCTTGTTTCTCTATGTCTTGCTTGTTAAGAATTCAACGACAGCTCGCTACTTCTGGCATTAAGCAGTCCTGGTGCTGCTGGTGCCAGTGGTGAGTTAACTGACACCACTGCACTTAGACTAATGTCAGTGAGTGAAGAGAACACACCAGCCATCACCCATGAGGTAGTGTACGTAGGCAGGCTACCTACTCACCTTGGATTGGAACAAGCTCCCAGGCCAAACTCAATTTTAAATATCCCATCAGAGCTGAGAAACTATGCTTAGGAGAGGAGCTGCACCAGAGGGCAACTGTCTGCAGTATAAACATGTGTTTACAGGTGAATGCTGTGAGAAAAAACATCTACACCATCACCAGTCCACCACCGTGTGCAAATCAAATCACCACTCAAGCAGCAGAGTGCAGAGTCCCACAACGTCTCACCTCACCTCCTCTAGTCTTAAACCCGCCCGTCTCAATAGAAAACTAAGCAGAACACTTTTTAAGAATGAAGGGTTTTTGTTTTTCAGTTTGTTGCTAAATTTAGTCTCCGGCAGTCCAGGCTGCCCAGTGGGAGATGACTAAGCAAGCAGGTACCAGAGCCATGTTCAACAAAGATGAGCCCCAGTTCCTGCCCAGTGCCCGACGGGTGGCGACTGCTGGTGGTCTTCCCTTTTTGGGTCTGTCCCAGATGGCACCCCATTCCCTGTGTAGTTCAGAGAACATAGGAAAACCCATATGGCTCTGGTCAAAAGTAGTGGGGTGAGGGGTGACTAACAAGCAATTTTAGTTGCTAGGGGGATGGGAAGGGGGGAAAACATGGTTTCTGAGAATGGGGGTGGGGACATGTTGGCTGCGTGGGGTTGGGGGAATGGGATGGAAGGTTGAGGGTGAAGGCCTACTTCTTTTTTGTTTTCTTCTCCTGTATATATTTAATTTATTATTACTTCAACTTTAAAATATGATACAATGGTCAATACTTTTTTAGTTATGTACCTTTAGTAATGTTTATTTTTATTAAATTTTATACTTTGTAGTTATGTACCTTTTGTAATGTTTATTTGTATTTCATGTTTTCTTCTTACGAGCGGCAGCTCACAGGTACAGTGAAATAATTAATTGAATATATAAACTCAGCAAAAAAGAAACGTCCTCTTCCTGTCAACTGCAAACTTAACATGTGTAAACATTTGTATGAACATAAATAGACATCAACATCTGAGACATAAAATGAACAAGTTCCACAGACATGTGACTAACAGAAATGGAATAATGTGTCCCTGAACAAAGGGGGGTCAAAATCAAAAGTAACAATCAGTATCTGGTGTGGCCACCAGCTGCATTAAGTACCGCAGTGCATCTCCTCCTCGTGGACTGCACCAGATTTGCCAGTTCTTGCTGTGAGATGCTACCTCACTCTTCCACCAAGACACCTGCAAGTTCCCGGACATTTTTGGGGGGAATGGCCCTCGCCCTCACCCTCCGATCCAACAGGTCCCAGACGTGCTCAATGGGATTGAGATCTGGGCTCTTTGCTGGCCATGGCAGAACACTGACATACCTGTCTTGCAGGAAATCACGCACAGAACGAGCAGTATGGCTGGTGACATTGTCATGCTGGAGGGTGATGTCAGGATGAGCCTGCAGGAAGGGTACCACATGAGGGAGGAGGATGTCTTCCCTGTAACGCACAGCGTTGAGAAGGCCTGCAATGACAACAAGCTCAGTCCGATGGTGCTGTGGCACACCGCCCCAGACCATGACGGATCCTCCACTTCCAAATCAATCCCGCTCCAGAGTACAGGCCTCGGTGTAACGCTCATTCCTTCAACGATAAACGCAAATCCGATCATCACCCCTGGTGAGACAAAACCGCGACACGTCAGTGAAGAGCACTTCTTGCCAGTCCTGTCTGGTCCAACGACGGTGGGTTTGTGCCCATAGGCGACGTTGTTGCCGGTGATGTCTGGTGAGGACCTGCCTTACAACAGGCTTACAAGCCCTCAGCCTAGCCCCTCTCAACCTATTGCGGACAGTCTGAGCGCTGATAACGGGATTGTGCGTTCCTGGTGGAACTCGGGCAGTTGGTTTTGCCATCCTGTACCTGGCCCCAGGTGTGATGTTCAGATGTACCGATCTTGTGCAGGTGATGTTACACGTGGTCTGTCACTGCGAGGACGATCAGCTGTCCGTCCTGTCTCCCTGTAGTGCTGTCTTAGGAGTCTCACAGTGCGGACATTGCAATTTATTGCCCTGGCCACATCTGCAGTCCTCAAGCCTCCTTGCAGCATGCCTAAGGCAAGTTCACACAGATGAGCAGGGACCCTGGGCATCTTTCTTTTGGTGTTTTTCAGAGTCAGTAGAAAGGCCTCTTTCGTGTCCTAAGTTTTCATAACTGCGTCCTTAATTGCCTACCGTCTGTAAGCTGTTAGTGTCTTAACGACCGTTCCACAGATGTTCATTAATTGTATATGGTTCATTGAACAGCATGGGAAAGAGTGTTTAAACCCTTTACAATGAAGATCTGTGAAGTTATTTGGATTTTTATGAATTATCTTTGAAAAACAGGGTCCTGAAAAAGAGAAGTTTCTTTTTTTGCTGAGTTTATGAACGGAATATTCATTTATATGAATTTAAATATTGTACCCCCCCAACAAAAAAATACACATCCAGTCATAAAAATATAAATAAATTGTGCACTGCTTAGGTTGCGTTTACACAGGCAGATATTTTTTCCCACTAAATTGGTCTTTTGACCAATCACATCAGATCTTTTTCACAGCTGACCTGTGAAAAATATCAGAAATAGGCTGCCTGTGTAAACGCAGCCGGAGGGATAGGGTGCTATTTGTGATGTACATCTTTCTCTTATGCACCGACTGTTAAGTATACACTGCAATCCTGCAGTCGTAGGTTGGTGTGGCAGCGAGCGAAAGGACTCACTGTGCAGTTAGGACAGTTAGTTACACACAGCATTGATGTGCTTAGATATCCAATTCAAGGAAAGTTGGCTAATTGTGATAATGGCTGCCGTTTTACAGGTTCCTAACCATCTGTGCTATTTTGTGTGTCTACCATCCTTTCTATTGGCCAACATGCAATCACTGGAAAATAAACTGCATGGTCTCCGCTGGAGACTATCCTACCAACGGGACATTAAAAACTGTAATATCTTTATGTTTCACCGAGTCGTGACTTAGCGATGACATGGATAATATTCAGTTGGCTGGTTTTTCTGTGCATCGGCAGGACAGAACAGATACATCTGTTAAGACGAAGTGTGGGGTTGTGTGTCTATTTGTCAATAACAGCTGGTCTGCAATGTCTAATATTAAGGAGGTCTCAAGGTATTGCTCGCCTGAGGTAGAGTACCTCATGATAAACTGAAGACCACACTATCTACCAAGAGAGTTTTCATCTATATTTTTCGTAGCCGTCTATTTACCACCACAAATTGATGCTGGCACTAAGAGGGGTGGCAGGTAGCCTAGTGGTTAAACCGTTGGGCCAATAACCGGAAGGTTGCTAGATTGAATCCCCAAGCTGACAAGGTAAAGATCTGTCGTTCTGCCCCAGAACAAGGCAGTTAACCCACTGTTCCTAGGCCGTCATTGGAAATAAGAATGTGTTCTTAACTGACTTTCCTAGTTAAATAAAGGTTACATTAAAAACGTTTTTTTAAGTATTCGGAAAGTATTCAGACCCCCTGACTTTTTCCACATTGAGTTACGTTACAGCCTTATTCTAAATTGTATTACATTGTTTTTTTCCCCCTCATCAATCTACACACTATAGGTTTTACTGCTAACCTACAAAGCATTACATGGGCTTGCTCCTACCTATCTCTATGATTTGGTCCTGCCGTACATACCCCCACGTATGCTACGGTCACAAGACGCCGGCCTCCTTTTTGTCGCTAGAATTTGTAAGCAAACAGCTGGAGGCAGGGCTTTCTCTTATAGAGCTTAATTTTTATGGAATGGTCTGCCTATCCATGTGAGAGACACAGACTCAGTCTCGACCTTTAAGTCTATACTGAAGACTCATCTCTGGGGTGCCAGAGAATCGTGTTTCTCGTGGTCTGAGCGTCCTGTAGGTGTCTTTGGCCAACTCCGTGGGCTGTCATGTGCCTTTTTACTGAGGAGGGGCTTCTGTCTGGCCACTCTACCATAAAGGTCTGATTGGTGGAGTGCTGCAGAGATGATTGTCCTTCTGAAAGGTTCTCCCATCTCCACAGAGGAACTCTGGAGCTCTGTCAGAGTGACCATCGGGTTCTTGGTCACCTCCCTGAACAAGGCCCTTCTCCCCCTATTTCTCAATTTGGACGGGTGGCCAGCTCTAGGAAGACTCTTGGTGGTTCAAAACTTCTTCCATTTTAGAATGATGGAGGCCACTGTGTTCCTTGGGGGATCTTGAATGCTGCAGACATTTTTTGGTACCCTTCCCGAGATCTGTACCTCGACACAATTCTGTCTCGGAGCTCTACGGACAATTCCTTTGACCTCATGTCTTGGTTTTTGATCTGACATGCACTTTCAACTGTGGGACCTTACATTGACAGGTGTGTGCCTTTCCAAATCATGTCCAATCAATTGAATTTACCACAGGTGGACTCCAATCAAGTTGTAGAAACATCTCAAGGATGATCGATGTAAACGATTTGCACCTGAGCTCAATTTCGAATCTCATAGCAAAGGGTCTGAATACTTATGTACAGAACTGTTTACACTTTGTAATAATGGGGTATTGTGTGTAGATTGATGAGGAATGTTTTGATTGAATCCATTTTACAATAAGGCTGTAATGTTTTAAAAAATGAAAAGGGGGAAGGGGTCTGAATACTTTCCAAATGCACCGTACATGTCACGTTCAAAGTATGATATTTCAAAGCAAAACCAGAGTTGAACATTAAACATGGAAGGCTAACATGTTATTCAAAAGCCTTTATGTCAAAGTAAATAAGTCAAACAAACAAGAGGACAGGCCTAATTGACAAAATGTTTGAACCCAGGAATGCTATAAAGACCATGGTATGAGTCTGCCAAAGAAAACACTTGGGTACATGAGCAGCAAATCAGAAGCACTTGCAAGGGAGAGGAATCAAATAGCGATCAAGTGATTGAACAAAGCAGCTACTAGAACTGAGACAGGATTTCTGAGTGACATGCCCCTTAAATAGTCATTGGTTACATGGCTAGTCTTCAATCCAATGGAAGACAGCTTCAAGATATGTACAGCTAACTGCCAAAATAAAGTTAACACCAACAAGTGACTTATTGGGGCGCTGGGCCACCACGAGGTGCCAGAATAGCTTCAATGCGCCTTGGAATAGATTCTACAAGTATCTGGAATTCTTCCACGAGAAATTCCATAATTTGTTTTTGTTGATGGTGGTGGAAAATGCTGTCTCAGGCACTGCTCCAGAATCTCCCATAAGTGTTCAACTGGTGGCTGTGACACACACACACACACACACACACACACACACACACACACACACACACACACACACACACACACACACACACACACACACACACACACACACACACACACACACAAGGTATTTTTATACACGACCCTAAGCAATTAAAACTTCTTGGTGACAGGGGGGCAGTACTTTCACGTCTGGATGAAATGCATGCCCAAATTCAACTGCCTGCTACTCATCCCCAGAAGATAAGATATGCATATTATTAGTAGAGTTGGGTATAAAACACTCTGAAGTTTCTAAAACTGTTTGAATCATGTCTGTGAGTATAACAGAACGTATTTAGCAGGCGAAACCCTTAGGACAAACCATTCAGATAAAAAAAAATTGAGGTCACTCTTTTCAATGAATCTTCATTGGGAATCCAGATTTTTAAGGGACCTTCTTGCAGTTCCTACCACTTCCACTGGATGTCACCAGTCTTTAGAAATGTTTTTTTCCTTTGTGTAATGAAGAAGTAGCCCTGTTCAGAACGAGGGTCACTTCAAGTGTACTGTTAGATAGGTGCGTGACCAGAAAGCTAGCTACAGTTTGTTTTCCTCCTGTATTGAACACAGATCATCCCGTCTTCAATTTTATCGATTATTTACGTAAAAAAAATAGCTAAAGTTGTATTTCAAAAGTAGTTTGAAATGTTTTGGCAAAGTTTACAGGTAACTTTTGAGATATTTTGTAGTCACGTTGCGCAAGTTGGAACCGGTGTTTTTCTGAATCAAACCGGTGTTTTTCTGGATCAAATTTTGGATATATATCGACGGAATTAATCGAACAAAAGGACCATTTGTGATGTTTATGTCTAAGATTTTACTAGATTACAGTTCATATAAGGAAATCTGTCAATTTAATAAATTCATTAGGCACTACTCTATGGATTTCACATGACTGGGAAAACAGATTTGCATCTGTTGGTCATAGATTCTTTTAAAAAAAAGGGTAGGGGTGTGGATCAGAAAACCAGTCAGTATCTGGTGTGACCACAATTTGCCTCATGCAGCGCAACACATCTCCTTCGCAAAGAGTTGATCAGGTTGTTGATTAACTAAGAAGAGAGAAGCTTTTCGAATTCTTTTTTTTCTTCTCATTATTCCATGAGGCAAAGATGCTGCTCCTTGTATCACCTATGGATAATAAGAAAACAATCCACTGAGAGCTCTGTGTGTCGTTGCAATGCTCCCTCTTACACATGGAGTAGGGAGATCATAATTGGGTCTGTAAGTAAGTCTCAGTGGCTGGGCTACCTGTAAAGGACCTCAGGGTGGCGATTAGCAGGGCTGTAGCTTTCTGAGCTTCTTAGTGGTACAGGAAGAAGGATTTACGGTAACTCAGACAAGCGTTAACAGCTTGGACTCCTGGCAAAGCGGCCATATTGCCCCTGGCCGGGCATCAAACCCACTAGTCCTGAGGTCCAAGAGTACCTATACACAAAACCCCTCGCCCTGGCCTGGGATGTGTGGATGATAAATCGCCCAATGTTTAGTGGCATGCAGAACAAATAATATTGGCCTTGCTGGGGAAATCAATTTGTATGAATTCACAGTGAGAATGCTGTATGCATACTTACTGGGTGGTTTGATCTGATTGACCTCTTTTTTTGTAATTGACATAGTGTGCATCCCAAATACCCCCTATTCCCCATTTTACCCAGAGGGCTCTGGTCAAAAGTATGACTGAAGTAAAAGATCCCAGAAATTTTCCAGATGCACAAAAAGCTTATTTCTAAAAAATGTTTAATGTATAAATGTGTTTACATCCCTGTTAGGGAGCATTTCTCCTTTGCCAAGGTAATCCATCCACCTGACAGGTGTGGCATATCAAGAAGCTGATTAAACAGCATGATCATTACACAGGTGCACCTTGTGCTGGGGACAATAAAAGGGCACTTTTGTCACACGACACAATGCCACAGATGTTTCAAGTTTTGAGGGAGCGTGCAATTGGCATGCTGACTCCAGGAATGTCCACCAGAGCTGTGGTCAGAGAATTTAATATTAATTTCTCTATCATAAGCCACCTCCAATGTCATTTGAAAGATTTTGGCAGTACGTCCAAATGGCCTCACAACCACAGACCACATGAATGGCGTTGTGTGGGCAAGAGGTATGCTGATGTAAACATTGTGAACAGAGTGCCCCAACTTCAGACATGCAGCAATGTTTTTTTTGGACAGCAGTGGCTTCTTCCGTGGTGTCCTCCCATGAACACCATTCTTGTTTAGTGTTTTACGTATCGTAGACTCGTCAACAGAGATGTTAGCATGTAACAGAGATTTCCGTAAGTCTTTAGCTGACACTCTAGAATTCTTCTTAACCTCAGTGAGCATTCCACGCTGTGCTCTTGCAGTCATCTTTGCAGGACAGCCAGTCCTAGGGAGATAGCAACAGGGCTGAAACTTTCTCCATTTATATACAATTTGTCTTACCGTGGACTGATGAACATCATGGCTTTTAGAGATACTTTTGTAACCCTTTCCAGCTTTAAGTCAAAAATTCTTAATCTTAGGTCTTCTGAAATCTCTTTTGTTTGAGGCATGGTTCACATTAGGCAATGCTTCTTGTGAATAGCAAACTTTTTTTAAGGCAGGGCAGGTCTAACCAACATCTACAACATTTTCTCATTGATTGGACTCCAGGTTAGCTGATTCCTGAGTCCAATTAGCTTTTGGAGAAGTCATTAGCCTAGGGGGTTCACATACTTTTTCAAACCTACACTGAGAATGTATAAATTATGTATTCAATATAGAAAAGAAAAATACAACAATTTGTGTGTTATTAGTTTAAGAACACTGTTTATGTCTATTGTTGAAACAGACGCCTCACAAGTCCTCAACTGGCAGCTTTATTAAATAGTTCCCGCAAAACAGTAGCCTCAACATCAACAGTGAAGAGGCAACTCCAGGATGCTGGCCTTCTAGGCAGTTCCTCGGTCCAGTGTATGTGTTCTTTTGCCCATCTTAATCTTTTCTTTTTATTGGCCAGTCTGAGATATGGCTTTTTCTTTGCAACTCTGCCTAGGCCAGCATCCCAGAGTTGCCTCTTCGCTGTTGACGTTGAGACTGGTGTTTTGCAAGTACTATTTAATGAAGCTGCCAGTTGAGGACTTGTGAGGTGTCTCTTTCTCAAACTTAACACTTGAATGTACTTGTCCTCTTGCTCAGTTGTGCACCGGTCCTCCCACTCCTCTTTCTCTGGTTAGAGCCAGATTGCGTAGTTCTGTGACGGAAGTAGTACACAGCGTTGTACGAGATCTTCAGTTTCTTGGCAATTTCTCACATGGAATAGCCTTCATTTCTCAGAACAAGAATAGACTGACAAGTTTCAGAAGAAAGTCATTTGTTTCTGGCAATTTTGAGGCTGTAATTGAACCCACAAATACTGATGCTCCAGATACTCAACTAGTCTAAAGAAGGCCAGTTTTATTGCTTCTTTAATCAGAACAACTGTTTTCAGCTGTGCTAACATAATTGCTAAATAATTTTCTAATGATCAATAAGCCTTTTAAAATGATAAACTTCGATTAGCTAACACAATGTGCCATTGGAACACAGGAGTGATGGTTGCTGATAATGGGCCTCTGTACGCCTATGTAGATATTCCATTTTAAAAAATCTGCCGTTTTCAGCTACAATAGTTATTTACAACATTAACAATGTCTACACTGTATTTCTGATCAATTCTACATTATTTTAATGGACAAAAAATGAGCTACTCTTTCAAAAACAAGGATATTTCTAAGTGACCCCAAACTTCAAACGCTAGTGTATATATACATATATATTTTTTTGCAAAGAATGTGGGACTCAAAATGACGCATCGCCACTGGCTGTATGTAATAATGTAAGAAATAAATACTAAAAAACAAAATACTGCAGAGTTTCCTAAGAGCTTGAAGCACGGCAGCCCTATCCGTTGGCGCCATTTTACATTTTCGGTGAACTGTCGTGTCAATTTAAAACATGCACAATAACTGTAGGCAAAGGTATCAGTTAGAGATGAAATGGAAGAGCTTGCAGGGAATTGTAGTCTTGCATGATGTCTACTTTGATGCTAATTATTATTTTTGAATGTGAGAGTAAATATAGCCGAATATGTCGATAAAAGACACCTTGTCTGAGACAGATTTACATTTACACAAAAAACACAGTCTTATTTGAAGTGTTTCTAAAATTCCCTATGGAAAAATTGAATGGTGGAAAAATTATTGGAACCATTCCCTGTTTGACTGCTAGGTTTTATGGGTATTATGACACCTCCGCTGTGGGGCTCTATACCCCGAAACTAGAATAGTCCCGGTAAGCAAAAGACGCTGAAAATAAGTCTAAAATAACATATTTTCCTGACATTTAAATCAGGTTCATTTTCTGATCGGAATTAAAGTTCAAAAGACGTAATTAAAAGATGTCTAAGTTTGGACCAAATCACTGCCTGTCCAAACCGGACCAAATCTGAACAAAACATAGACGTCTATGATTGGTTCAGATTTGTTCCGGACTGAACCAAAATTCAACATCCGTCGTCTGGGAAATCAAGGCCTGTGGACCACACCAAAAATAGGCGCCTAGTCCGGACAGGACCAAAAAAAGCATTGAACCGTGCTTACTGGGGTGTAGCCTACAGTGCCAATCTGCAATGGAATTTTATGAATGCCCATCCATCTGGTAGGCCTACCGTTTGTAAAACAGGACTTTGTGTTAGCTTTATTAGTCCTGATTCCGGTGACTAATCTATTTGGCTACCTATTTGAGTATCAGCTGCCAAAGGTTATTTGCAATGAGAATCAATATGTTAACCCAACTGGGATAAACAGAAGTATTTTATTTTTTCACTATGATCAGCTCATCACAAATGGACAGACACAAACTTGAAACAACTGATCATGACAATTTAGGCCATGGGGTGAAATTCCTGCATGTGTGTAGCCTAAATGTCAATTCAATATTGTTTGTTTTATTTTGACCTGTCCCGTTTTAGGATATGGTGTTTGTTAATTAACTTTTGAGGTAATATTCTATATGAGGTGCAGGAGCTCAAGCAGTAGAACATTTGAGGGGTCGGAACTCAACTCCGGTGAGCTCCTGCCCAAGTCAAGCACAAGAGGGAGTAGATCTACTTAAACATTCGGAGCATTAATAGCTGTATGTTACAGTGACTTTTGTGTTGTTTATGGTGAAAATGCTAATCAAACATTCTGATGTCGGTAACTGTGTCTTTCCGTCCCTTCCAATAAAAGTGTACTATCCCTGTAACTCAATGCACAATGATTTAGGGCCAAATTTGAGCAAATTCCAAAATAACAATTGTTTCCAGCACTGTAGAATCTGTGTGCTCTTGTCCAGGTCAATATTGACAATCCGGAGTTCCAATGCAGCAATTGTTTGCTAGCGGAGGATTACAGGAATGATGTGGCTATGCTTAGCAAACAAATCTCAATTCTGTGCGAACTTATGGGGAAAACGCAAACAGTAATTTTCTCGTTCTCAACTCCTATGGCTGGACGCCGCTCAGGCCTGATTAATATTTCCCCACCTTGTCATCTGTACCTATGAGAATGGCCTGTGCTACCTGGCCTGTGCTATCTCCATCTGCTTCTCCTCCTCCATCTAGTAGTGGAGTAGACAGACAACTGCCTGAACATTGTTCCAACAGCACTGGTCCCATGTCACAAGTCAGCTACTAAGCAGACGGGAGTGACTGCAAGAGGGTCAGAGCAGATCGACATAAGAAATATATTTTCTGCACTGATGCATGATCTACCTGCGCCTTCATTGCTGGGTTTGCCTGTGTCTGCAACGGCTGTGCTGACTCCAACTACGCTGACTCCAGCAGCTGCTTCGTCATCGAGTTCGGCTCCTTTCCCTCTCTCTGGATCTGACGGGGCACTGCCTGCTGTTGGAGGTCTACACCTATCGCCGGGAGCAACGTGTATACACTATCCTGCTTCTCCTGGGTCCATGAAAGGTTCAATGAATTGTGTGAGAGGTAGCAATGGGCGGATTTCTCCATCCAAATCTCCAGCCATTGTATTGGGTAGTTCAATGGTAAGAAATGTCTCAGTCCCTGGAGCAAAAATGTTCTGCTATCCAGGGGCATTAGTGCAGGACATCAAAAAGCTGCTCCCAAACATTTTAAACTTGCATCAGGAAATGTAGTCTATCATAGTTCATTTGGGATTCAATTACATTATGAAGGGCAGCTCAGAACTGAAGATGGATTTTAAGGAACTGATTGGGTCTCTGCTTGACACCAACAAACGTCCCGTAATATCTGGCCCCGTGCCCTCTCTAAATCGTGGGATTGAACGTTTCAGCAGGCTTTTAGCCCTCCATAACTGGCTACCAGACTATTGCAGCTCTGTGGGGGTAACATTTATTGACACTTTTGATACCTTCTGGAAACAAAGCTCATTTTATAAGGAGGATGAGACTCATCCAAATCATTTGGGTTCCTGGATCCTTTCACAGTGTTATAAGGCTGAGTTGAGACAATTACTTATCAATGACCCAAGCCCAGCTCAGTTAATCCCTACCATTGTGGGATTTAATAAGTAATCTAATTTATGTTCCTCTAACTGCCCTGAATGCCTCTGCTGATCCTACAGCTATTGTATTGAGAAATCATGTGCCTATGAACCAGAGTTAAACTGTTAGCAATAAGGCGGACTGCCCTAGTAGGAAATCCACTGTGTGCAGCTCACCCTGCACTAATGTAAATAACATGAGCATGTCTACTTCTGTTAAGCTTCCCAGTAAAGCAACGAAAACAATCAAGCATCCAAGAAAATAGCTAATAAAAGCACACGTTAACATATGTAGCTTATTAAGAAACAAGGTTCATGATATTAATAATTTGCAAGTAACTGATTACATTCATATTCTGACAATCTCTGAAACTCACTTAGATAATACCTTTGACAATACAGTGGTAGCAATACATGGTTATCACATGGTGTGGCTGTTTATATTCAGAACCACATTCCTGTAAAGCTTAGAGAGGATCTCATGTTAAATACTGTTGAAGTGATATAGTGATATGTTCATCTGCCTCACCTAAAGCCCATTCTGGTGGGAAGCTGCTGTAGACCATCAAGTGCTAACAGTCAGTATCTGGATAATATGTGTGAAATAATTGATAATGTATGTGATATCAACACTGAGGTATATTTTCTGGGTGATGTAAATATTGACTGGCTTTCATCAGGCTGCTCACTCTAGAGAAAGCTTCAAACTGTAACTGGTGCCTGCAACCTGGTTCAGGTTATCAGTCAACCTACCAGGGTTATTTTAAAAACAGCACAGGAATGAAATCATCAACATGTATTGATGACATCTTTACTAATGCTGCAGAAATGTGCTTTAAAGCAGAATCCAAATCCATCGGATGTAGTGATCACAATATAGTAGCCATATCTAGGAAAACCAAAGTTCCAAAGGCGGGGCCTAACATAGTAAATAAGAGGTCATGCAACATGTTTTGTAGTGATTCCTATGTTGTTGATGTAAAGAATATGTGTTGGTATATGGTGTGTAATAAGGAGCAACTGTAAGGTTCTGTATTTATTTTCTTAGTCAACCTTGTGTTCTATTTCGTTGTGTTCTTGAACATAGCCCTGTTTCTTTGTGTTCTTGAACATAGCCCTGTCTTTCATTTTTGTTCATTGATTTCACCTGTGTTAGTTACTCACCTGGTCTCATCAGCTCCTTAATTTAGTTCAGTTCATTCTGTTTGTGCCTTTGTGAGGTATTGTCAGTTTTGAATCTACTAAGCCTTTTCCTAGCTCATTTGTGAGAACCAGTTATAGCCTTCAGTCCCAGTTTTGATTCACCTGCCTCTTTGCATACCTGTGTATGACCATTGCCTGCCTGTGACCACGATTCCTGCCTTCAGCGAAGGCAAAATAAACACCTGCCACGCTCTGTGCTTGAATCTACACCTTTTTCTCCCCGAGTTTTCATGACAGCAACCAGATGCTTACACATGTATGAAATTGCTTATTATGGATACTAATAAGCATGCACCCATTAAGAAAATTACTGCTAAATCCCTGTGGATTGATGAGGAATTGAAAAATGTATGGTTGAGAGGGATGAGGAAAAAAGAATGGCAAATAAGTCTGGCTGCACTACCGATTGGCAAGCATACTGCAGATTGAGAAATCATGTGACTAACCTGAATAAAAAGAAACTATGCAATGATCAAAGATAAATTACATAAAGAATGATAGTAAACAGCTTTGGGGCACCTTTGGGCAAAAAGATAAAAACTCAGCTCCGTCATTCATTTAATCAGATGGCTCCTTCATTACAAAACCCGTTGATATTGCCAATTACTTGAATGATTTTCTCATTGGCAAGATTAGCAAACTTAGGCGTGACATGCCAGCAACAAACGCTAACACTACACATCCAAGTATAACTGATCAAATTATGAAAGACAAGCATTATAATTGTTTATTCCGTAAAGTGAGTGTGGAAAAAGTGAAAAAAGTATTGTCTATCAACAATAACAAGCCACCGGGGTCTGACAACTCGGATGGAAAACAGAGGATGTCCTTTAGTGGAAGCCTCTTCAACATAATCCAGGTAGAATCAGGAATTCCCCAGGGCAGCTTTCTAGGCCCTTTACCCTTTCATCTTTACTAATGACATGCCACTGGTCTTGAGTGAAGCCAGTGTGGCTATGTATGCGGATG
Source organism: Oncorhynchus tshawytscha (assembly GCF_018296145.1). Taxonomy (NCBI): domain Eukaryota; kingdom Metazoa; phylum Chordata; class Actinopteri; order Salmoniformes; family Salmonidae; genus Oncorhynchus; species Oncorhynchus tshawytscha. Next base: position 52,000,329 of record NC_056434.1, on the reverse strand, counting down.
ACGTAACACTATACACATCAGCTACTACAGTGAGTGAAATCACTGCAACACTTAACAAAGAGCTGCAGTTACTTTAAAAATGGGTGGCAAGGAAAAAGTTAGTCATAAATATTTCAAAGACTAAGAGCATTGTATTTAGGACAAATCATTCACTAAACCCTAAACCTCAACTGGATCTTGTAATAAATCATGTGGAAATTGAGCAAGTTAAGGTGACTAAACTGCTTGTAGTAACCCTGGATTGTAAACTGCCATGGTCAAAACATGTTGATAAAACAGTAGCTAAAATGGGGAGAAGTCTGTCCATAACGAGCTGCTCTGCCTTTTTAACAACACTATCAACAAGGCAGGTCCTACAGGCTATAGTGTTATCACACCTGGACTACTGTTCAGTCGTGTGGTCAAGTGCCAGAAAGAGGGTCATCGGAAAATTACAATTGGCTCAGAACTGGGCAGCACGGCTGGCCCCTAAATTTACACTAACATTGAGTGCTAACATTGATAACATGCATGTAAGTCTCTCATGGCTCAAAGTGGAAGAGAGACTGACTTCATCATTACTTGTTTTTGTAAGGAGTGTTGACATGCTGCATGGACCGAGGTGTCTGTTTAAACTACTAGCTCACAGCTTGGACACCCATGCATACCCCACAAGACATGCCACCAAAGGTCTCTTCATAATCCCCAAGCCAAGAACAGACTATGCGAGGCAAACAGTACTACATAGAGCCATGGCTACATGGAACTCTATTCCACATCAGGTAACTGATGCAAGCAGTAGAATCCGATTTTAAAAAACAGATTAAAATACGCCTTATGGAACAGCGGGGACTGTGAAGAGACACACAAACATACTGCCAAACATACCCTCGTAAAATGAACTATCCTACCGATCCTTGACTTCAGAGATGTCATCTACAAAGTAGCCCCCAACACTCTACTCAGCAAGTTGGATGCAGTGCTCTTGTTGGCTGGCCCTCGCTTCATATTCATCGCCAAACCCACTGGCTCCAGGTCATCTATAAGTCTTTGCTAGGTAAAGCCCCTCCTTGGTCACCAAGGTCACCATAGCAGCACCCACCCGTAGCACGCGCTCCAGCAGGTATATTTCACTGGTCACCCCCAAAGCCAATTCCTCCTTCGGCCGCCTTTCCTTCCAGTTCTCTGCTGCCAATGACTGGAACGAACTGCAAAAATCACTGAAGCTGGAGACTCACATCTCCCACACTAGCTTTAAGCACCAGCTGTCAGAGCAGCTCAAACATCACTGCACCTATACATAGCCCATCTCTAAATAGCCCATCCAACTACCTCATCCCCATACTGTTATTTATTTTGCTCCTATGCACTCCAGTATCTCTACTTGCACACCTATCTTCTGCACATCTATCACTCCAGCGTTTAATTGCTATACTGTAATTATTTTGCCACTATGGCCAATTTATTTCCTTACCTTCCTTATCTCACCTCATTTGCACACAGTGTATATATACATTTTTTCCTATTGTATTATTGACTGTATGTTTGTTTATTCCATGTATAGCTCAGTGTTGTTGTTTGTGTCGCACTGCTTTGCTTTATCGTGGCCAGTTTGCAGTTGTAAATGAAAACTAAAAATATATATATTTTTTAAACACAGAGGCACAGACACACATACACATGATAAGACATGCACTCTACACACACGTACACATGGATGTTGTATTGTAAATATGTGGTAGTTGAGTAGTGGCCTCAGGGAACACAGTAAATGTATTGGGTATAGTGTTATGAAATGTAATATCATGTAATATTTTAAACTGTATATACTGTTTTAATGTTGCTGGACCCCAGGAAGATTAGCTGCTGATTACATACTGTAAGAACAAATGCATAGTTACAGTAACCTCAAAATGTGTTACTCATTTTAAGGCTGAATGTTACATTAATTTGTAAGAGAGCCTTAACTTTAGGCTATTGACTATAATTACAAAGGTAATCTTGAATTGTGTTTGGTTGACAACGCAACCAAAAATCAGCATTTAAAGGTGCTACACATAAGACATTTTTGCATTGTAATTTCAGAAAATGTCCATAATAAGCAGTACCATTACAAAGTTTGGACACACCTCAAGTTATTTTTTTATTTGTACAATTTTTTTACATTGTAGAATAATAGTGGAAACATCAAAACTACGAAATAACACATATGGAATCATGTAGTAACCCAAAAAAGCATTAAACAAATGAATTTTACCTTTTAGATTCTTCAAAGTAGCCACCCTTTGCCTTGATGACAGCTTTGCACACTCTTGGCATTCTCTCAACCAGCTTCATGAGGTAGTCACCTGGAATGCATTTCAATTAACAGGTGTGCCTTGATAAAAGTTAATTTGTGGAATTTCTATCCTTCTTAATGCATTTGAGTCAATCAGTTGTGTTGTGACAAGGTAGGGGTTGAACACAGAAGACGAGCCTATTTGGTATAATACCAAGTCCATATAATGGCAAGAACAGCTCAAATTAGCAAAGAGAAACAACAGTCCATTATGACTTTAAGACATGAAGGAAAATGTCAAGAACATTGACAGTTTCTTCAAGTGCAGTCGCAAAAACCATCAAGCGCTATGATGAAATTGTCTCTCATGAGGACCGCCACAGGAAAGGAAGACCCAGAGTTACCTCTGCTGCAGAGGATACGTTTATTAGAGATACAAGCTTCAGAAATTGCAGCCCAAATAAATGCTTCACAAATGGTCAAATTGCTGCAAAGAAACCAATACTAAAGGAAACCAATAATAAGAAGAGACTTTAGAACTGTGGAAATCTGTCATTTGGTCTGATGAGTCAAAATGTGAGATTTTTGGTTCCAACCGCCGTTTCTTTGTAAGACGCAGAGTAAGTGAACGGATGATCTTCACATGTGTTCCCACCGTGAAGCATGGAGGAGAAGGTGTGGTGGTGTGGGGGTGATTTGCTGGTGACACTGTCTGTGATTTATTTAGAATTCAAGGCACACTTAACCAGCATGCCTACCGCAGCATTCTGCAGCGATACGCCATCCCATCTGGTTTGCGCTTAGTGGGACTATAATTTGTTTTTCAAGAGAACAATGACCCAACAAACCTCCAGGCTGTGTAATGGCTATTTGACCAATAAGGAGATTGATGGAGTGCTGCATCAGGTGACCTGGACTCCACAATAACCCAACATGAACCCAATTGAGATGGTTTGGGATGAGTTGGACCGCAGAGTGAAGGAAAAGCAGCCAACAAGTCCTCAGCATACGTGGGAACTACTTCAAGACTGTTGGAAAAGCATTCCAGGTGAAGCTGGTTGAGAGAATGCCAAGTAGGTGCAAAGCTGGTATCAAGGCAAAGAGTTTCCACTTTCAAGAATCTCATATATACAGTTGAAGTCGGAAGTTTACATACACTTAGGTTGGTGTCATGAAAACTCATTTTTTAACCACTCCACAAAATTCTTGTTAACTTAACAAACTATAGTTTTGGCATAAACACGATGGGACCATGCAGCCGTCATACAGCTCAGGAAGGAGACGCATTCGGTCTCCTAGAGATTAACGTACTTTGGTGCAAAAAGTGCTTATCAATCCCAGAACAACAGCAAAGGACCTTGTGAAGATAGTGGAGAAATCAGGTACAAAAGTATCTATATCCACAGTAAAACACGTCCTATACCGACATAACCTGAAAGGCCACTCAGCAAGGAAGAAGCCACTGCTCCAAAACCACCATAAAAAAGCCAGACTACGGTTTGCAACTGCACATGGGGACAAAGATCATAGTTTTTTTGGAGAAATGTCCATGAAACATCTGATGAAACAAAAATAGAACTGTTTGGCCATAATGACCATTGTTATGTTTAGAGGAAAAAGGGGGAGGCTTGCAAGCCGAAGAACACCATCCCAACCGTGAAGCCTGTGGGTGGCAGCATCATGTTGTGGGGGTGCTTTGCTGCAGGAGGGACTGGTACACTTCACAAAATAGATGGCATCATGAGGTAGGAAAATTGTGTGGATATATTGAAGCAACATCTCTAGACATCAGTCAGGAAGTTAATGCTTGGTCGCAAATGGGTCTTCCAAATTGACAATGACCCCAAGCATACTTCCAAAGTTGTGGAAAAATGGCTTAAGGACTACAAAGTCAAGGTATTGGAGTGACCATCACAAAGCCCTGACCTCAATCCTATAGATAATGTGTAGGCAGAACTGAAAAATTGTGTGCGAGCAAGGATCCTACAAACCTGACTCAGTTACACCAGCTCTGCCAGGAGGAATGGGCCTAAATTCCCCCATCTTATTGTGGGAAGCTTGTGGAAAGCTACCTGAAACATTTGACTGAAGTTAATCAATTTAAAGGCAATGCTACCAATACTAATTGAGTGTATGTAAACTTATGACCCACTGGGAATGTGATGAAAGAAATCAAATCTGAAATAAATCATTCTCTCTACTATTATTCTGACATTTCACATTCTAAAAATAAAGTTGTGATCCTAACTGACCTAAGACAGTGAATTTTTACTAGGATTAAATGTCAGGAATTGTGAAAAACTGAGTTTAACTGTATTTGGCTAAGGTGTATGTAAACTTCTAACCTCAACTGTATAATATATTTTGATTTGTATAACACTTCTTCACCAAACTCCCAGAGTCCAGATCCCCACCTAATCCCGTCACTCATCCAGGACCACATCTCTACGACCTGAATCACTATGCCACTCCAACATCAAGAGCAGCCTGCTCTTCCAGCACTTCAGACAACCACACCACTCCACCCAGAACACCCGCTCTTCAATGTCCTACGGACAAAGAGCACCCGCTCTCCTGCACAAAGAGCACCTGCTGTTCGGCGTCCTACGGACAACCACACCCCTACACCAAGAACACCCGCTCTTAATCTTCCTACAGACAACCACACCCCTACACCAAGAACACCCGCTCTTCATCTTCCTACAGACAACCACACCCCTACACCAAGAACACCCGCTCTTCATCTTCCTACAGACAACCACACCCCTACACCAAGAACACCCGCTCTTCATCTTCCTACAGACAACCACATCCCTACACCAAGAACACCCGCTCTTCATCTTCCTACAGACAACCACACCCCTACACCAAGAGCACCATCTCTTCTGCCTTTTACAGACAACCACGTCTCTACCTACCTCGAGCATCATGCTCACCCCTTTACCAAGCTAACTCAACTACCCCCCCCCATTCCCTTTCAATACAATCTGTAAAACTACTGTACTATGTTGAAGGTGTGGTCTGTACCTAATGAATGGTCCCTGGTCAAAAGTAGTGCACTATGTAGGGAATAGGGTTCCAATTGGAATGCAGCCTCAGAGTGGTTCTTTGGTGTTACAGTGTAGAACATACCAAGCCTAGCTAGGTCTTCAACGGCACTCAACATGATATTCAGAAGAGCCAGACCAAACATAACAGGGCTCGACCACAGGGTTCGCAGTTGGTAGCAGTCGCTGCCCCTCACAGCATATTGTTTTTGAGGGGTGAAACTCAAGCCGGTCATATTGTTAGACTCCGTGTGGTGTTGGGAGGTAAACTAGGAGGAACATATGTTGTCACCTTTCTCTATGCCTTATTTCCTCTCTCACTTATATGGCTGCCAGGCAGGCAACCTGAGGGACAATGGGACTGGATGGGTGGGAATGATGATGACTGGAGAGAAACATCATAACATGGGGTGGCAACTGCAAATGTAATATGTATGCAATACTAAAAATAAACAGTTACAGTAAATATTATATTTTATTAGTATGAATTTACAGAGAACTTTGTATTGAAAGTCAGGGAAGGAGTTTCCCTTAGCCGGTAAACCTGCCTCTTTTTAAACAGTTTGCATTTGTGTCTGCATGCCTGTGTGATAAATCCAGAGTCCGAGCATCATGAGATGGACACTGTGCCATTTATCTGTCTTGTCAGATGTTGTCTGTGACGGGAGAGCATCGGGGGTGTATGATTGTACGTGTGTGTGTGTGTGCATATTGTGTGTGTGCTTGCATTTGTTTGTGCAATCTGTGCCTATGTGTGTGGGTGTGCCCTCTCTGCAGGGGCCCTGTGCTCTGGTCTACAGTTGAGGGGGGCTCGCCCCCTCTTGCCCCCCACCCTGACCACAAGCAGCCCAAGGTCTAACTGCCTGCTGCCTGCCTCATCTCACTTCCCTGACCTCAGAGAATGGACCCTGGCCAGCTGGACACAGCCTGAAACCCCACACAGTCACCACGCTGCCACCACCAATGGCTGCCCTAGCCTGGCCTGCCACCCGCCACCCCACTGCACCCGACCGACCTATCACCCAAAACATTACCATAAACTTCAGCCACGCTGCCAAAGAACACACAGCACAGCTCAGAGTCAGACACAGTTAGACCCTCTCTCCATCCCTGTGCCCAAGAAAGGATAGCTCTGCAGTATTGTCTGAGGGACAAGGGTGGGGGGGTTGAGGAGGTGGTGTGTGTGTGTGTGTGTGTGTGTGTGTGTGTGTGTGTGTGTGTGTGTGTGTGTGTGTGTGTGTGTGTGTGTGTGTGTGTGCTGTGTGCGTGCATGCGTGTGGTTGCTGTGTTGGTTCTGGTGGTGGCAGTTTACATGCAGCATAAAAACTTATCGTGCTGTTTTATGTTCTGTGGCTTGTGGTGTTGCCATGGCGTTGGTTGCCTTTGGAACCACCTGCTGCCACCACTGCTACTGCTGTACAGTTACAGTATATTATTAAACCACTAGTACTGCTACACATACATGACATTATGGCTAAGAAATATGCTATACCCTCGGATATAGATGTTTCTGATATATCAAGTAGTGACTATTGAGTCACTCTTAACCCTTACAATTGTTTTTTGCTGTTTTCAAACTGCAGTTAAAGTGCAGTAACTGCAGTCGACTGTGGTATTTTGTACGCAGTAATTGCAGAATAACTACAGTGTACTGCAGTTGAACTGCAGTTATACTGCACTCTAACTGCAATCTTTTTGCGTACGGAGACCATTTGTTAAAAGAAAGAAAAACAGACTTAAGTAAATTCACAGATCCTTCCTGATGTTTTACTGAGGACTTAAAACTCAAAAGGGCATTCTAATAGAGAGGTTTACCCCAACAACCACACACACGCACACACACCTCTATCTTGACATGTTAATGACTGATTGAGCTTGTTTGTTTGCTTATGTGAAGAGCAGATTCAATACGGTAATGACTGCTCTGCGTACAGCATGTAACCACACGCTAAGCCAGTTGGTCAACAAGGTTGGCAGGCCTAACCACAGTATCTGACTGTCTGTATGTATGTATGTGTGTGTGGTCGTCAGGGTAAACTGCTCTATCAGGCTCCATTTTTGTGGGCAGTGGCGCAGCAGTCTAAGGCACTTCATCTCAGTCCAAGAGGTGTCTCTACAGTCCCTGGTTCGAATCCAGGCTGTATCACATCTGACCGTGATTGAGAGTCCCATAGGGCGGCGCACAATTGGCCAAGTGTTGTCCGGGTTTGGCCGGAGTAGGCAGTCATTGTAAATAAGAATGAAGATAATTCCCTTTTAGTGTAAGAGCTGTTTGAAAAGCCCGGCCAAAATTTCAGCCTCTTTTGGTGGGCTGGAGTTTTGGCCTGCCTGGTGACATCACCATGCTGCAAATGAGTTAATAGACCAATAAGAAAGAGAGTTTCAAACATCTCTGCCAATAACAGCTAGTTTTCAGTTTACCCCTCTCCAAGCTTGAGAAATTGCTATTTTTGTTTCTTTTTGACCATTTTAATTTAAAACAGTGAGGTTAATTACAGTAAGGTACTTAATTGTTACCCAGAAATGATTAGATATTGAGATAAAAATGGCTGCATTAATAAAACCTCAGTTTCAAACTTGACCTCACTGCCCACGAAAACCAACATAATAGAACCGATCATATGATCAGAAATGACATAATTCCTAACCACTATCTGTAATATTTCTATTTGTAAAATGCTTTATTTGGCTAAACCTGTACTCACACACTCAAACAGTGCTGATTTTTTTTCCCAAAAGAAAAAGAAAACAGCGTCTGCGAGACATCGCAATAAATATTTGCACATTAAAAAACCTCCAGGACTTTACTTGAAATTTCCAATAGTTATAATGCACAGAGGGAGCCAAGTGCACATCAGCAGCTCCACGCTGATCCATTTACTGTAAATGAGTTTTGCCTCTAATGGGCTTCCTGACCAATTACTGTACAGTGAACTTAGAGCTCTGTATTTATTTATCCATAGGTTATTTTAAATGGACGACTTTCAATGCACATACAGGCCCTGTTGAGTTGAGCGGCCTTGTCCTTCTAGCCTCCAGGGTTGCATCCCAAATGGCACCGTATACCCTATATAGTGCACTACTTTTGAATAAAGCCTGGTCAAATGTAGAGCACGATATAGGGAATAAGGTGCCATTTGGGATGCAGCCCCCCAGCCTACCTCGGAACATGCGAGGCAGGCAGCATCTGGCCGACAAAGACAGATGCTGAAGGGAAGGCAGGGAGAGGGAGACTCTGTACAGCTTTAACATGCAGTGCCAAATGCATGTGGGGGGAGAGGCCACCCGCTCTAAGCCTCACAGACCGGGGCACCAGGGTTCTGTCTGGCAGAGCTCTCTCCCAAACGCACCCGTTTTAACCGCTCACTTGACTACTTCTTTAAGAAAATGTATTGTATTCTAGTTATAAAGTACTTTAACCAAGGAGTTAATAACCCACTGCTTGATTCAGGAACTCTGCTGGACGAATGACTTGTATGATTGATAACTTAGGCCTACATTTTCCATGTGCTAAAGTGCAGCTCATTGTTAATTCCTTTGTAGGAATAACAACACTCATTAGGGCTGACATGAGAATAACAGGTGGGCAGGGGCCAATAAGCTTGTGCTCATTTTAGAAATCAGTTTAAAAAAAATATATATTCTGTACACTAGTTTATGGAGATCTTGGCCATATTCAAAGGCAGCATAAATATGATACATATTGCTATTACTCATTTGAGGTTGCTATGGCAATATTTTGCTTTGATATACTGTTGACAAGTTTTGTGTTAACTACAGGGCAGGTCCCAATACTTGGGGGTGGTTGTTTTGAAAGAGAAGTTGAAGACCTGATGAGCACAACACTTGAGAGCAGTTCACGACAGAACCTTCCCCATAACAAACAAAGGTTCTCCTTTGCAAGACAACAAGCCCTCCAGTCTTTTAAAGATAATTTCCTGATTATGATCATAAAATAACTATTTACAAATGATGGAAAGTGTAAAAGTGTACTTATCCTCAGGTACCGTATAACTTATCCATCTTGAGCAATAGATTGTGACCATAAGATTCTATCTGACGTGTAGGTGAAACATGAGTTATTCACATACAGGGGCTTCAAAAGTATTGGGACAGTGATACATTTGTTATTGTTTTGGCTCTGTATTCCAGCACTTTGGATTTTAAATGATACAATGACTATGAGGTTAGAGTGCAGATTGTCAGCTTTCATTTGAGGGTACTTTTGTACATAGTCCCATAGAAATACATTATTTACCATTGATTTCTATTGGGCACAAAATAATCTGAAACACAACCAAAACAAACAGCAAATGCATCCAACAAGTTTGTAGAGTCACAAGCTTGATGTAATCCTTGCGTGCTAGGAATATGGGACCAAATACCAAACGATAATAAGTTAATACACATAAGTGAATTTGTCCCAATACCTTTGGTACCCTAAAATGGGGAGACTATGTACAAAAAGTGCAGTAATTTCTAAGTGTTCACCCGATATGGATGAAAATACCCTCAAATTAAAGCTGACAGCCTGCACTTAAACCTCATAGTCATTGTATAATTTCACTGTCCCAATACTTTGAGTACTTTTGTCAGATTTTTGAAAAAGTAATGAGTTATGAAAAATGACAAATCTGAAAGTACTATCTAAGCAAACACCTTTTAACTTGGTGCTATAAGATTCTGTCTGCAATCCAATCACACAATGCTGAGTTGTTAATACAAAAATATTGTATTTAAGGTGATATACTTGTTGAGTCATGAAAGAGGAAGACATCACAAAACAATTCTGAGATCTGGAACTTGAAAAATATTATGTCAAAACTACACATTATGCAGATAGTACCTTATAGTCCCAAGTCCTTGATTATTCATATCATAGGTTCTGGTCCTCTTTTTCAAATACAAACAGCAGTGCTGTTCTTGTCTTGTTCAATATCAATACGAAAACCTCCATGGAAGGGGTGTTTCACAAAAATGGCAAACTTAATAGCAAGTCATTTACTGACTTTGGGTGTCAGAAACCAGAAAAATATCAGTTTACTCATCCAGAGCTAAGCTTTAGCAATGTTACTAGTTATCCATGGGATATAGTATATTTGTCATTTTAGTTAACTATCGCTTTAACAAATCTGTGATGAACATGAATTAATATATTTGATGATGTGATTAGAAATAATGAAGGTTATTCTCTTTATTTAATCATTAAATGTCTGTACTTTTCTCTTGAAAAATTCATCTTTTTAACATTCTGTGCCAGATAAACGTTATGGCTAAATCCAGATTGATATTTCAGAGCCATAAGGTTCTATCTGCAATATGTCCCCCCTAAAAAATGTACAAATGTCTTAGGATTCGAATACTCTGAACTTTAGGTACCTTTAAGGTGAGGACCTTAATGGGTTATGAAAGAAGAATTCACTAAACAACAGTTCTGAGATTGTCACGTCTACTCCTGCTCCCCCTCTCCGGCGTTCGACGTCGTAGGTTTACTAACCACCGGCCCTGGCAACCATCATTACGCGCACCTGGCATCAATCATTACGCGGCACCTGCTCCTCATTATGAGGCACACCTGGACTCCATTTCCTCACTCATTACCGCCCCTATATCTAGAACTCACTTAGGTTCATTCCCCAGAGAGTATTGATATTGTTTTATGTACATACACCACTCTTGTTTATTGTATTGTTCCATGTTTTGTTTAATATTAAACTCACCACCTGCACTTGCTTCCCGACTCCCAGTGTCTAGGTTACAGAATACTTCCTCAACAAATGGAAGAAGCAGGAAATCAGGATATATCCCAGATCGACGACAAACAGGGATACCTACTTCGTCAACACCACGACCTGCTGGCGCAACTGGGGAAGGCTATGGAAGAGGTTCCTCGCTGTCTGCAACATCTCAAATAACCGAGAGGCGTTGCCTTCAACTAGCGGAGGATACTCTACCACCAGTCGACCCAGTGAGCCAGTACACCAGTTCATAAAGCAGTCTGCCCAGCTCAGCGATGCCAATTTGTCCCTCCCGCATAAATATGATGGACGTGCTAACCTTCTGGCTGTAGCAGCATCCAGCGGATGGAATGAGCCAGCGCTCTGTACACTATTCAGAATAGGACTGCGCAAGGAGGTCCAGACGGAACTGGCATGTCAAGATGTCAAGGACGCACTCATCGCGATGGCCATCTGTCTGGATAACCTACTTTGGGAGCGTCGGTACCCTCATTGCTTCTCTCCCTCCCTCAGTGACCACTCTGTATCAGAGCCTGAACCATGGAGGTAGGGGTTCACACGCCTCCCCACAGCTGAATAACGTAGACGGAAACAGCAGAGGCTCTGTCCCTACTGTGGTCAAGGAGGGCACCAGCTTCAGCAGTTTCAGATACATCCCAACTCTGGATCTACGAGAGCAGAGGGACGGTCACATGATGTCCCACCTCCTGGGGCAGGTGTGAGTATCCCATCTTCATCATTTTCTGACAAACTCTTTTTAGTTTTAATCACACTAGCTTTCTGTCCCTCATGTACTGTTTCTACAGCGCTAGTGAATTCTGGTGCCGCTGGGAACTTTATTGACCAGACCCTTGCGTCCTCTCTGAACATCACCTCATACCCACTCTCCTCTCCGTTTCTGGTTCAAGCCCTTGATAATCGACCACTAGGATCCGGAACCATTATACACATCACCACACCCCTTACCGTGGAGTCCACTCATCAGGAAAATGTTCCTTTCTACATAATTAGTGCTCCAGCTCATAAGATCATCCTCTGCCTCCCATGGCTCCAATGCCAGAACCCCACCATCTCATGGTTGAGGATGAAAATCACTGACTGGGCACACGAATGCCGGAGGACCTGCCTTCCGTCTCGAGTCGTAGCCCCTGTGGTTTGGGACATAGATTTGGACATTCGCCAGGCTCTGGAGAGGGAGCACGCACCCACTACAAGTCCTTTTGAGCACATCTGCGTTCCCATATGGATAAGGGATAGGCTTTTGATCTGGGAGCACACGTCTCTCACCACCGAACACACAGGTATTAAAAAAATGAATCCATGCTTTTGTCACTTCTAGGTTAGACTACTGCAATGCTCTACTCTACTAAATAAACTTCAGTTAGTGCTAAATACGGCTGCTAGAATCCCCCCAAAATTGATCATATTACTGCAGTGCTTGCCTCCCTACACTGGCTTCCTGTTAAGGCAAGGGCTGATTTCAAGGTTTTACTGCTAACCTGCAAAGCATTACATGGGCTTGCTCCTACCTATCTTTCCGATTTGGTCCTGCCGTACATACCTACATCTACGCTACAGTCACAAGACGCAGGCCTCCTAATTGTCCCTAGAATTTCTAACAAACAGCTTGAGGCAGGGCTTTCTCCTATAGAGCTCCATTTCTATGGAATGGTCTGCCTACCCATGTGAGAGACGCAGACTCGGTCTCAACCTTTAACTCTTTATTGAAGACTCATCTCTTCAGTAGGTCCTATGATTGAGTGTAGTCTGGCCCAGGAGTGTGAAGGTAAATGGAAAGGCACCGGAGCAACGAACCGCCCTTGCTGTCTCTGCCTGGCCGGTTCCCCTCTCTCCACTGGGATTCTTTGCCTCTAACCCTATTACAGGGGCTGAGTCACTGGCCTACTGGTTCGTGCCTGGGTTGGCGCCCCAACTTGGGTTGTGCCATGGCGGAGATCTTTGTGGGCTATACTCGGCCTTGTCTCAGGATGGTAAGTTGGTGGATGGATATAGGTCTCTAACAGTTTGGGTCTAGTGTGTCTCCCCCATTAAAGAGGGGGATGACCGCTGCAGCTTTCCAATCTTTGGGGATCTCAGACGATACGAAAGAGCTGTTGAATAGGAGTAGCAACAATTTCGGCAGATAATTTTAGAAAGAGAATGTCAAGATTGTCTAGCCCAACTGATTTATAGGGATCCAGAATTTGCAGCTCTTTCAGAACATCAGCTGTCTGGATTTGGGTGAAGGAGAAGCGGGGGGGCGGCCTGGGGAAGTTTCTGTGGGGGGTGCTGAGATGTTGGCCGGGGTAGGGGTAGCCAGTAGCCAGGTGGAAAGCATGGCAAGCCTTAGAAAAATTATTTTTGAAACGACCGATTATCGTAGATTTATCGGTGGTGACAGTGTTTCCTATCCTCAGTGCAGTGTGCAGCTGGGAGGAGGTGCTCTTATTCTCCATGGACGTTACGGTGTCCCAAAACTTTGGAATTAGTGCTATAGGAAGCAAATCTGTTTGAAAAAGCTAGCCTTAGCTGACTGAGTATATTGGTTCATGACATCCCTGAAAAGTTGCATATCGCAGGGGCTATTCGATGCTAATGCAGAACGCCACAGGATGTTTTTGTGGTGGTCAAGGGCAGTCAAGTCTGGGGTGAACCAAGGGCTACATCTGTTCATAGTTCTACATTTTTTGAATGGGGCATGCTTATTTAAGATGGTGGGGAAAGCACTTTTGAAGAGCAACCAGGCATCCTCTACTGACGGGATGAGGTCAATATCCTTCCAGGATACCCGGGCCAGGTCGATTAGAAAGGCCTGATCGTTGAAGTGTTTTAGGGAGCGTTTGACAGTGATGAGGGGTGGTCATTTACAAGCATTTCGCTACACTCGCATTAACATCTGCTAACCATGTGTATGTGACAAATAAAATTTGATTTGATTCATTTGACCAAGGACACATTACGCACGCAGGCAATAAAGCAATGATTGCTGAGATCCTGGTTGAAGACAGCAGAGGTGTATTTAGAGGGCAAGTTGGTCAAGATGAAAACCAAAACAGCAATAGACTTGGCATATTGACATGGCGATTCAGACAGCTAGCAGGCCGGGGCTAGCAGGCTAGCAGATAGGCCTCAGGGACGTCGCAACGGAAGAGCCTGTTGAAACCCCCTCGGACTGTTATGTCAGCAGACCACTCGTGATGGATTGGCGGGGCTCTGTGTCGCAGGAAAGGGTAAAGGCCAATTGCCAAAAGAGTTATTGAAGCCCAGGAATTGTCTGATGGATCTCTTTGGCTAGCCGGGGTTTTGGCCTAGCTCGAGGCTGTCTCCAGGCTAACTGGTGCTTGCTTCGGGACAGACGTTAGCTAGGAGTAGCCACTCGGATAGCAGCTAGCTAGCTTCGATGATCCGGTGTAAAGGTTCAGAGCTTGCGGTAGGAATCTGGAGATGTGGTAGAGAAAAAGCAGTCCAATATGCTCTGGGTTGATATCACACTGTGCAGACTGACAGGAATTGACCGGCTGAGGCTGGCTGATGTCCGATTTAACGGTGATGACCGCTAGCAGTGGATATCTGACTAGTAGCTAGTTTGCTGACTAGCTTCTGATGGGGGTTCCGGTTATAAAGTATAAAAAAATAGCAGATCCAAACCACATTGGGTGAGGTGGGTTGCAGGAGAGTATGTTCAGTCCGTAGATGGAAATTGAGATTAAAAATATATACGAAATATATAAGAAGAAAACGATATATACATGGTACGGGACAAGACAAACAAAACAGGCGTCCAATTGCTACACCATCTTGGATTTAGAGTACTTACATTTACAATACTTACAGTGGCATTAAGTGACTTCAGAAAGTATTCAGACCCCATGATATTTTTCCACATTTGTTACATTACAGCATTATTCTAAAATTGATTAAATAAAAATTAATCCTAAATCAATCTACACACAAAACCCCATAATGTTAAAGCAAAAACAGTTTACATTTTTTAAACAGAAATACCTTATTTTACATACAGTAAGTATTCAGAGCCTTGGCTATGAAACACGAAATGAGCTCAGGTGCATCCTGTTTTCATTGCTCTTCCTTGAGATGTTTCTACAACTTGATTGGAGTCCACCTATGGTAAATTCAATTGGTTGGACATGATTTGGAAAGGCACACACTTGTCTATATAAGGTCTCACAGTTGACAGTGCATGTCAGAGCAAAAACCAATCCGTGAGGTAGAAGGAATTTTCCGTAGAGCCCCAAGACAGGATTGTGTCGAGGCACAGATCTGGGGAAGGGTACCAAAGAATTCTGCATCATTGAAGGTCCCCAAGAACACAGTGGCCTCCATCATTCTTAAATGGAAGAAGTTTGGAACCACTGAGGCTCCTCCATAGAGCAGGCCGCCTGGCCAAAATAAGCAATCGGGGGAGAAAGGCTTTGATCAGGTAACTCGATGGTCACTCTGACAGAGCACGAGAGTTCCTCTGTGGAGATGGGAGAAACTTCCAGAAGGGCAACCATCTCTGCAGCACTCCACCAATCAGGCCTTTATGGTAGTAGCCAGACGGAAGCCACTCCTTAGTAAAAGGCACATTACAGCCCTCTTGGAGTTTACCAAAAGGCACCTAAAGACTTTGGCCATAAGAAACAAGATTCTCTGTTCTGATGAAACCAAGATTGAACTCTTTGGCCTGAATGCCAAGTGTCATATCTAGAGGAAACCTGGCACCATCCCTTACGGTGAAGCATGGTGTTGGCAGCATCATGCCGTGGGGATGTTTTTCAGCCCCGGAGACTGGGAGACTAGCCAGGATCAAGGTACAGATGAATGGAGCAAAATACAGAGAGATCCTTGATGAAAACCATCTCCAGAGCACTCAGGTCCTCAGACTGGGGCGATGGTTCACCTTCCAACAAGTCTCCGAATGTCTTTGAGAGGCCCAGCCAGAGCCCAGACTTGAATCCGAGTCAAAGTTACATTTGACTGTTTATTATAAACCACACTGCCTGTGGGATTGCAAAACTTGAAATACATATAGCCTATCTATTTACTAGTCTATTAGATCCAATTAAATGAGTGATGTGCATATTAATTTGTTGTATGGTTACTTCGGGAATATGAACCCATCACGGCCAGAAAAGGTAAATAATTTATTCTGCAATGGTTATAAAAATAAATAGGAAAAAGATTCCTGTGTCAAATTATTTTAGATGCTCACTAATGTCAAATGGCTGCATTCTTCTTAATGTTTTTGCTGTTTTTTTTAATGAATATTGCAAACTGGCAAGGAAGTATTTTGTGCAAATGGCCTATATGGTAAAAAACTACCATATGCCCCATTTACACAAAATACTTCCTTGCCAGCTTGCAATACAATATTTCAAGCGCTACCAGATGTGTCTATGCATGTTCTAAAGTTTGCGGGGAGTTGAGCACATTCTAACGTTAAGTAAAAATGGTATAAATGCAAACCTTTGCGTAAAAACTGACGCATGCACATTTTAGGATATATATTTTGTGCGTACACACAATTTATAAAAGATGCCCCTGCATGTTTTTCATTTATGCCTAGTGTCATTGATTGATGAGTGAAATCTCGAGCTAATCAAGTTTGATCTTTTTTTCAAATTCAATCCAATAAGACTTGATTAATTCCCGAACAGGGGAATTTGATTGTCAGGAATTGTCAGTACCTTACTTAACACTTGACCAGAGATGTCCCTCACCTGGTTACTCATGCAGGCTATAATTCAGTCTCTGATCAAAAAGCAAAGACACTGCAGCGCTCAAAGAGTGGAGTGGTGCATGGAAAACCCCTAGAGCATACGGTAACTATTTTTGTCAGATTATTAAAACTAAGAAAACAATCCCCATTGTGGTGAACAGACTTCAGTGCTTTTTACACCAGGCCATGAGGTCATATATCCTTGTGTTACTGTAGACTTCGTTCAACTTTAATAAAGACAGAGAGACAAAATGGATGTCTCCTTTTCAGTTCTTCATAAGTTATGTGCCATGTTTAATCAAGTCAACAGTTTTAGACGGACAGGGTTGGTAAATGGCAGTTAAAGAAAGGGAAGGGGAGACATGTTCAACAAAATTGATAAAAATCTTGATATCAGTCCAATAGTTAAAGATTGTGCAGTCGTGCTAGAATTTGCTTTAGGTGCTTTAAAGTTTCTCATCGCTACTTCTTAAACATTTTTTCAAGATCATGAGTCAAACTTTGGTCTGTTATCTGACATGACAATTTCCGGAATTCCACGGAGTTTCAGATTTCTGTGGAGTTCCGTGGAGTTGTCTGTCTGACTGTACTATGGTTACAGTTAGTCTGTCTATAGAGGCATGGCTGGCCTGGGTGTACTGTACTGTATGCTTTTATAGAGCACATGAGATGATTCAAATAGTGAAATCATCCAGCTAATTTCAGTTTGTATAGGAATCATCCTCCTAGATTAGAATCTTGCATATTTGTCAACAAGTACATTCCATTTTATCCTCTTTGTGCTTTTTACTTCAAGCTTCACTGAATCCAGTAACATCGATGTGAAGGATAACTTTCCCTCAAATTTTCCAGCACCCTGTAATACCTTCTCTTGCGCAATTGCTTCCCTTCTGTTTCAGGTAGTTTTATAGGTCTTGTCATTTTGCCATTAAGCTAATTGAGTCTTTCAGCATGATTCAAATACAGGTATATTGCAAGACTGGTAATACTGTTTTTAAAAGTTAGATTGATTTCTCAAACCCTGTCAACATACCCTAACAGAGGGCCAAGGGTAGGAGTTAAGCTGCTTTGCGTTGGCCTTTGGTGGAGTGGATACTGGATATAGAATATAATCCTTGTCAAGATGACAAAAATTCCCACCCCACTGCCCAAAAAACAAAAATAATATATTCGTACTAGCTAAAATTGAAAGCATATGTCCAGCGTCAGTGATGTAAATGTAAGAATGTGTTAATTCACAAATGAACAGTGAGTCCATTAGGCATTCGATTACACATTCTGGGCAGCAGATAAATCAACATGCAGTGTTGTCCAAACACATGCCCTCGCCAGACAAACTTGTTTTCTGTCCGACTGTGGTTTTCCAACAGTCTAAATCCATAGGGCAGAATTTCGCTCACAACAAACCAGCATATATTTCTCCAATCTGCGTCCCCTCGTAAAACCTGGCCGCGAGAAGGAAGGCTAGAGCAGCTAGAGCTAACTGTTTGTTTTGTACCGCACACGCTCTCAGGCCTCTGTCTCGTCCGTTCAAGCCTCTGCATAAGGCCAGGCTTTCATTACCTCTACAGTAATGCATGAGCAAAAGGGAATTAGGTTTTGAAAGTTTGTTTTCAAAGGGTTGTAAGTAAAGCTGCACTGATTCAGAGCTCCTAGCACCATTTCCCTGCCTGGGGTACACTAACGCTACACACGGCTTGTGTGGGTGGCTTTGGAAATATTGAGCCATGTTAAGTAAGTTTATACTACGTTGTCCCAAGGGGGAGTTGAGCTTGTGGCACAGATGTATTACAGCGGGGGGAAATAAGTGTTGTTGGCCTTTAAAGTGAAGCGTTAATGGGAGGAACCTCCTTCAGTGGCTGAGTGGGTGCGATCTGTCATTCCAGTTGCTGCTGTCAAAGATGCTTTACTATCCTGACATAGCTTTTATGAAATCAAAGTTGATTGGCCGTATACACAGAATTGAAGATGTTGTCACAGGTGCAGTGAAATGCTTTATGTTTCTAGTTTTTGCGATATTTGTGATTTCTTTGTACACAAAGTGTGGAGATATCCAACCCTTATCATACGATGAAGCTGTAAAGTTTGCAATGTATTCTGTTCAAACACCGTAACAAACATTGGGCTGCTAGACAGGCGGGGTCGATTAGAGCAATCTAGATGAGATAGTCGACGTATCAGCAGTGGGCACGGGAAATGACATGTTTGAATGTTTCAATCGGAGAGGACTTCACTTCATCCATGTGAACGCACGGAGCCTGCTGCCAAATTTAGAGGAATTTAAACTCCTCACTTCTAACACCCGGGCTGCAGTAGTTGGTGTGACTGAGACATGGCTCTATGGGTCAATTGAGGACAATGAGGTTGACCTACCGGGTTATAACATTCATAGAATTGACCGCAACCAAAGCGATGCCTGCGTGTGCCGGTGTGTTTGTTTTTACTAGGAATGATGTGCATTTTAACCCTCGTTCAGAACTGAAAATGAATGGACTTGAGGTTGCATGGGTAGATATACTCCTTCCTAAATTTTGTCAAATCAAATCAAATTTATTTGTCACATACACACGGTTAGCAGATGTTAATGCGAGTGTAGCGAGTGCAGCGAAATGCTTGTGCTTCTAGTTCCGACAATGCAGTAATAACCAACGAGTAATCTAACCTAACAATTCCAAAACTACTACCTTATACACACACAAGTGTAAAGGGATAAAGAATATGTCCATAAAGATATATGAATGAGTGATGGTACAGAACGGCATAGGCAAGATGCAGTAGATGGTATCGAGTACAGTATATACATATGAGATGAGTAATGTAGGGTATGTAAACAAAGTGGCATAGTTTAAAGTGGCTAGTGATACATGTATTACATAAAGATGCAGTAGATGATATAGGGTACAGTATATACATATACATATGAGATGAGTAATGTAGGTTATGTAAACATTATATTAAGTAGCATTGTTTAACGTGGCCAGTGATATATTTTACATCAATTTCCATCTGCCTCCTAAACAGAATAATTTCTATGATTTACTAGAATCAAATTTGCTGACAGGGAATGTATTCTGCTTGGCAATTTTAATACAAAAGTACACTAGTAAATGCCCTGTATAACTTTTAAACAGGTATTTGGACTGAAACAACTGATTGTTGAGCCAACTTGGGTGTATATTGACAGTAAATCAACTTTGGATTTGATTATTGTATCAGACCAAGAGAACGTCTGACAGTTAGGTGTCTTAAATATTGGTTACCTACTGTACTGTACTTGTAAGAAATCAAAAATTCTACTTGAGCTAGGTAATAACTGCATGAAGGTACGGTCTATTAAACAATACTCAATGGAATGTTTTGTAGAAGTACTTGGACATTTGGATTGGTCTTATGTACTAAACTGTGATGTTGATCAAGCTTGGTATCTTTTTAAAGAGATGCTTCAGTCTGCACTCAACTCTCTAGCTCCAAACAAATTAGAATCAAGGAAAAATGCATCACTTCCGAAATCTTAGATCTCATCGGGAAAAAGGATCGCTACTTGGACAAATTTGAAAGGACAAATCTACAACTCCATTAAGATGGTTATATTAACTGTAGAAACCAGGCAAGATACAAAAATGGATAAGGCCAAGTCCCAAAATTACATAGACGATGTTAATAGCAATTTACATCAGCCTTGTAAACTGTGGAAAATGTTAAAAGAACATTGGCTCAAAAATGTCCCTTAAGGTAAAATCCTGTAATATTGCCCTGGATATTGATGATGTCAGGCAAAGTTTGCAATTTCTTTTCCCACTATAGCCTCATCTCTGGTTAAGAAGTTACCGATCTGCTGTGGACACTATTGCCAGTCTTTCATTAACAACTTTTACCATAGCAAATATATCACAAATTATTTGTTCGAGCTGTACATGGTAACACAGGACAAAGTTTCCAATCTACTATGCGTAATGAACACAAACAAAGCAACTGGGCTGGATAACTGTCACGCCCTGGCCTTAGTATTCTGTGTTTTCTTTATTATTTTGGTTAGGCCAGGGTGTGACATGGGTGATTTTTGTGTTTTGTTTCTAGGGGTTTATTAGATTTCTGGGGTTGTGTTTAGTATAGTTGTCTAGGAAAGTCTATGGTTGCCTGGAGTGGTTCTCAATCAGAGGCAGGTGTTTATCATTGTCTCTGATTGGGAACCATATTTAGGCAGCCATATTCTTTGGGTATTTCGTGGGTGATTGTTCCTGTCTCTGTGTTTTGCACCAGTTAGGACTGTTTTCGGTTTTCCACGGTTTCTTGTTTTGTATAAGTATATTGTTCACGTTATCATCTTTATTAAAGATGTTTATAAATAACCACGCTGCATTTTGGTCCTCCTCTCTTTCACCGGAAGAAAATCGTAACAATAACCTGCCTGCAAGATTCATAAAGGATAGTGCTTGTCACTGCTAAAATAACAACTCGTATTTTAAACCTTTCTATTAGTAGTTGTAAATTCACCAAGGATCTCAAAACAGCCTGGGTGGTTCCGCTCCAAAAGAAGAGCAGTAAAACAAATGTAGGAAACTACAGGTCTGTGTGGATCCTCAGCACCTTAAATGTTGAGAGATTCGTTTTTAGTCAACTTGAGAGAGACCTTCTCGAGCACAAACTTCTTTATTAACTCCAATCTGGCTTTAGAACAGCTCATTCCACTGATACTTGCCTTCTCCACCTTTTTGACCACATCAAGCAGGAAAGTGAAAAGGGGAACGGTACAGGTATGGTGATGTCAGACTTGCAGAAAGCTTCTCCTGACGAATCTGAAATTCATGTGTCTAAATAATGTAGCAGTGAATTGGTTTAGGTCTTATCTGACGAACTTAACACAAGTATGTAATGTTGGTGATCATCTGTCATAGGCCAAAGAAATATCCCGTGGAGTAGCGCAGGGATACACTTTAGGGCCTCTCTTATTTGTTATATACGTCAAAGATATGCCAGATACAGTAACTTGCAAACTCCTGCTTTATGCTGATCACTCAGACTTACTGGTATCAGGGAAGAATACGGCTTACATAGAGGAGACCCCGAGTAAGGAATTGCATTCTGTTAGAGATTGGTTCACTTACAACAAATTGTGTCTACATTTGGGAAAAACTGAATCGATTTTGTTTGGAACAAAACGTAGATTTCTGAGGGCTGACAAGATAAAGGTAAACTGTGCAGGCAAGGAGATTGAATCTAAGACAAGTGTAATTTATCTTTATCCGTAGATCAATCCTTTTTCTGGAGACCTGGCGAACAAACTGACATTTTTACACCACCGTTCAAAAGTTTGGGGTCATTTAGAAATGTCCTTGTTTTCCATGAAATGGGTTGCAAGATGAATAGGAAATATAGTCACGATGTTGACAAGGTTATAAATAATAATAATTATTTAAATTAAAAAGTGTGTCCTTCAAACTTGGCTTTCGTCAAAGAATCCTCCATTTGCAGCAATTACAGCCTTGCATACCTTTGGCATTCAAGTTGTCAATTTGTTGAAGAAATATGAAGAGATTTCACCCCATGCTTCCTGAAGCAGCTCCCACAAGTTGGATTGGCTTGATGGGCACTTCTTACGTACCATACGGTCAAGCTGCTCCCACAACAGCTCAATAGGGTTGAGATCCGGTGACTGTGCTGGCCACTCCATTGTGGACAGAATACCAGCTGACTGCTTCTTCCCTAAATAGTTCTTGCATAGTTTGAAGCTGTGCTCTGGCTCTTTGTCCTGTTGCAGGAGGACATTGGCTCTTATTAAGCGCTGTCCACAGGGTATGGCATGGCGTTGCAAAATGGAGTGATAGCCTTCCTTCTTCAAGATCCCTTTTACCCTGTACAAATCTCCCACTTTACCACCACCAAAGCACCCCCAGACCATCACATTGCTTTCACCATGCTTGACAGATGGTTTCAAGCACCCCTCCAGCATCTTTTCATTTTTTATGCGTCTCACGAATGTTCATCTTTGTGATCCGAACACCTCAAACTTAGATTTGTCGGTTCATAACACTTTTTTTCCAATCTTCCTCTGTCCAGTGTCTGTGTTCTTAATCTTAATCTTTTATTTTTAATGGCCAATCTGAGATATGGCTTTTCCTTTGCAACTCTGCCTAGAAGGCCAGCATCCCGGAGTCACATCTTCACGGTTGACCTTGAGACTTGTGTTTTGCGGGTACTATTTAATGAAGCTGCCAGTTGAGGACTTGTGAGGCGTCTGTTTCTCAAACTAGACACTCTAATGTACTTGTTCTCTTGCTCAGTTGTGCACCAGGGCCTCCCACTCCTCTTTCTACTCTGGTTAGAGCCAGTTTGTGCTGCTCTGTGAAGGGAGAAGTACACAGCGTTGTACGTGATCTTTAGTTTATTGGCAATTTGTTGCATGGAATATCCTTCATTTCTCAGAACAAGAATAGACTGATGTGTTTCAGAAGAAAGTCCTTTGTTTCTGGCCATTTTGAGCCTGTAATCTGGAGCCTGTGATGCTCCAGATACTAAACTAGTCTAAAGAACACCCGTTTTATTGCTTCTTTAATCAGCACAATAGTTTTCAGCTGTGCTAACATAATTGCAAAAGGGTTTTCTAATGATCAATTAGCCTTTTAAAATGATAAACTTGGAATAGCTAACACAACGTGCCATTGGAACACAGGAGTGATGGTTGCTGATAATGGGCCTCTGTACTCCTATGTAGATATTCCATAGACAATCAGCCGTTTCCAGCTACAATAGTCAATTACAACATTAACAATGTATACACTGTATTTCTGATCAATTTGATGTTATTTTAATGGACAGAAAATGTGCTTTTCTTTCAAAAACAAGGACATTTCAATTGACCCCAAACTTTTGAAAGGTACAGTTTATCGTAACACTAGATATTTTAACATCAAAGTTAAGAAACTGCTTGTTGCAACCTTGATTCAGTTTTATTTTAATTATGCCTGCTCTGCTTGGTATAGTGGGCTATCAAAAAAGCTGAAAGAGAATGCAGGTCATGCAAAATAATGTTAAGGTTACGGTGCAGTGAATCGTGCCTCTTTCTAGGATGTCAATATAAATTAATGTATTGATGGTTGTTAATCATTATATGTGTTATTCATTCGAGTGTCAAGGACCACTTTGGAAACAAACATTTTAATTAATACCTTTAAGTGATATCCTCTGGGTCCACATTGCACATTTTGTCTGTTGCCAAAATAAATATAATTTAATAATACCTAGCAATGCAAAACAATATGCACATAATCCAAAAAGTAAAAATAAAGAAATATCAGAATGAGCAATGTCAGAGCCCGAAATATGTGTATATACACACACATTACCAGTCAAACGTTTCAACACACCTACTTAGGTTTTTAAAAACTATTTTCAACATAGTATAATAGTGAAGACATCAAAAGTATGAAATCATGTAGTAACCAAAAATGTATTAAACAAATCTAAATATATTTTATATTTGAGATTCTTCGATGTAGCCACCCTTTGCCTTGATGACAGCTTTGCACACTCTTGGCATTCTCTCAACCTGCTTCATGAGGTAGTCACCTGGAATGCATTTCAATTAACAGGTGTGCCTCGTTAAAAGTTCATTTGTGGAATTTTCCTTCTTAATGCGTTTGAGCCAATCAGTTGTTTTGACAAGGTAGGGGTGGTATACAGAAGATAGCCCTATTTGGTATAAGACCAAGTCCATATTATTGCAAGAACAGCTCAAATAAGCAAAGAGAAATGAAGGTCAATTATTATTTTAGAACATGGTCAGTCAATCCGGAAAATGTCAAGAACATTGAAAGTTTCAAGTGTAGTCACAAAAACCATTAAGCGCTATGATCAAGCTGGCTGTCATGAGGACTTGTAATGATGGGGCGGTGAGTCGGAAGCAGGTGCAACATTTTAATAAAACAACAAAACCAAGAACACGACACTAACAAGGCAGTACGCCGATACACAAGAACAATAACAACTGGTAAGTGGACATGGGAGAGTGACAGATAAAGGTGAGGAAATGATGAAGGTAATGGAGTCCAGGTGTGAATCATAATGATTCACAGGTGCGCATAATGATGAATCCCAGGACTGGTGGTTAGTACTCTGGCGATGTTGTACATCGGAGGGGAGGATCAGGAGCAGACGTGACAGTACCCCTCCCCCCTCTGATGTGCGGTGCCAGCCACAGGATGACGCCAACTGGGGGTACGACCCCGAGGATGAGGAGCTTGTCGGTGGGCGAAGGTGGAAATCATGGATGATGTTAGGGTCCAGAAAGTCCTCCACCGGAACCCAACAGTGCTCCATACCCCTCCCAGTCCACCAGATACTGGAGCCGACCTCCACGACGTCAGGAAAACGATATGGATATATTGAAGCAACATCTCAAGACATCAGTGAGGAAGTTAAAGCTTGGTCACAAATGGGTCTTCCAAATGGACAATGACCTAAGAATACTTCCAAAGTTGTGGCAAAATGGCTTAAGGACAACAAAGTCAAGGTATTGGAGTGGCCATCACAAAGCCCCGACCTCAATCCTATAGAAAATGTGTGGGCAGCACTGAAAACACGTGTGCGAGCAAGGAGGCCTACAAACCTGACTCAGTTACACCAGCTCTGTCAGGATGAATGGGCCAGAATTCACCCAATTTATTGTGGGAATCTTGTGGAAGGCTACCCGAAACGTTTGACCCAAGATAAACAATTTAAAGGCAATACTACCAAATACTAATTGAGCGTATGTAAACTTCTGACCCACTGGGAATGTGATGAAAGAAATAAAAGCTGAAATAAATAATTCTCTCTTACTATTATTCTGACATTTCACATTCTTAAAATAAAGTGGTGATCATAACTGACCTAAGAAAGGGAATTTTTTATGAGGATTAAATGTCAGGAATTGTGAAAACTGAGTTTAAATGTATTTGGCTAAGGTGTATGTAAACTTCCGATTTTAACTGTATATATATATTACAGTTCCTTCGGAAAGTATTCAGACCCCTTGACTTTTTCCACATTTTGTTAGGTTACAGCCTTATTCTAAAATATATTAAATATGTTTTCTCCCCTCATTATTCTACACACAATAACCCATAATGACTAAGCAAAAACATTTTTTTTGCCAATTTATCAAATATTAAAAACTGAAATATCACATTTACATAAGTATTCAGACCCTTTACTCAGTACTTTGTTGAAGCACCTTTGGCAGCAAGTCGTCTTGTGTATGAAGCTACAAGCTTGGCACACCTGTATTTGGGGAGTTTCTCCCATTCTTCTCTGCAGATTCTCTGAAGCTCTGTCAGGTTTGATGGGGAGCATTGCTGCACAGCTATTTTCAGGTCTCTCCAGAGTTGTTCGATCGGCTTCAAGTCCGGGCTCTGGCTGGGCCACTCAAGGACATTCAGAGACTTGTCCTCAAACCACTCCTGTGTTGTCTTGGCTATGTGCTTAGGGTCATTGTCCTGTTGGAAGGTGTCCTCAGTTGCAACACTCACTACCGAGTTCCAAACTGGATCTGGAAGCTACATCAGCAGAAGAACTGTTCGTCGGAAGCTTCATGAAATGAGTTTCCATTGCCGAACAGCCGTACACAAGAGTAAGATCACCATAAGCAATGCCAAGCATCGGCTGGAGTGGTATAAAACAAAACGCCATTGGAGTCTGGAGCAGTTGAAACACCTTCTCTGGAGTGATGAATATTGCTTCAATCACCTGGTAGTCTGACGGACAAATATGGGTTTGGCGGATGCCAGGAGAACGCTACCTGGCCGAAATCATAGTGCCAACTTTAAAGTGTGGTGGAAGAGTTGTAATGGCACTGTTGCGCCTTTTTCACGTCACTGTCTGTGTGAAGGTACCATTTGAGGTCGTCAAAGATGTGCACGCAGAGGTGCTTGAAGCTTTTGACTCTTACCACTGCATGGTGAGAGTCCTGTCTATGTGGATGGGGGCGTACTGTCTCTGCTTTCTCCTGTAGGCCACGTCAAGTCCTTAATTTTGTCGACGTTGAGGGAGAGGCATGGAGACCTACTTGGCCATAGAGTCATGGGTGAACAGTACGGGGGGGGATCAGCGTGGCAGAGGTGCTGTTGCCTACCTTCACCACTTGTGTTCGGCCCGTCAGGAATTCCAGGACCCAGTTGCACATGGAAGGGTTCAGATCCAGGGTCCTGAGCTTTGTAGTCAATGGCTGAGCTTTAGTCGATGAACAGCATTCTTACATAGATATTTCTATTGTCCAGATAGGATAGGGTAGTGTGCAATGTAATGGTGATTGCATTATCCATGGATCTGTTGGTGCGATATGCGTATTGAAGTGGGTTTAGGTTGTTGGGTAAGGTGGAGGTGATATGGTCCTTAACTAGCCTCTCGAAGCACTTCATGATGCTATGGGGCGATATTCTTTTAGTTCAGTTACCTTCGCTTTCTTGGGTACAGGAACAATGGTGGACATCTTGAAGCAAGTGGGGATGACAGACTAGAAATTGGAGCGATTGAATATGTCCGTAAACATGCCTTGCGAGGGTGAACATGCTTAAATTGCTAACTCACGTCTGCGACAGGGGATGAGAGCACACTGCCCTCGTTATTTTCAGAGGCGGCCCGGAACATTTCCCAGTCAGTGTGATCAAAACAACCTTGAAGCATAGATTACAATTGGTCAGACCAACATTGAACAGTCCTTACCATGGGTGCTTCTAGTTTAAGTTTCTATCTAAGTGGAGCAGAATGGAGGTGTGATCAAATTTGCTGAAGGGAGGGTGGGAGAGGGCCTTGTAGCCATCCCATAAGGGAGAGTAGCAATGATTAAGAGTTTGTGATCTACGTGTCGCACAGGACATGTGTTGATATAATTTCAGTAGTGTTTTCTTCATATTTCCTTTATTAAAGACCCCAGTTACAATACCTGTAAATGTGGCTTCAGGAAATGAGGTTTCCAGTTTGCACATAGTCCAATGTAGTTCCTTGAGAGCTGTTGCAGTGTTGGCATGCGGGGGAATGTACACGGCGATGACAGAAGAACATTATTTCGGGAGGTAATGTGGTCGGTATTTGATGGTTAAGTGTTCCAGATCAGAAGAACAAATGTACTTGAGTTCCTGTACGTTACCACAATCACACTATGAGTTGTTAATCATGAAACATACCCCTCCGCCTTTCTTTTTCCTGGAGAGTTCTTTCTTCCTGTCTGGGTGCTGGGCGGAGAACCCCGCTGGCTGAATCGACAGGAAGAATATATTCGGAGAGAGACATAATTCCATAAAACAGAGTATGTTACAGTCCTTGATGTCTCTCTGGAAGGAGATCCTCAACCTGAGCTCATCTACTTTATTGTCCAGGGACTGAACATTAGAGAGTAATATACACAGAAGCGATGGATGGTATGCAGTGCCCCACTTCTTCTTCCTCTTCTCCGGCGTCAGCGTTTTGGTGCAGCCCCCGGGATGAATAGAGCTGCCTCGGAAAGTTCAGACCAAAGGACCCAGGTCAGGGAAGTCAAATTTCTGCTAGAATTTCTGGCGAGTGACCGTCGATCTAATGTCCAAAGATGGCTAAGAGTTAGAAACATGGTGGTCATGTCTGTCGGTGCCATCTTGTATTCAACATTATCTGACTTTTGTCTGTGTAAGAGTTGTTTGTGGCTAGGCGGGCCTATTCACTGATTTGGGTTTTCACTGATTCATGTTTCATACTGAAGAAAACCTAATGGAGTAAAACATAAAGCAAGTTTTGTAAATAGCCAATAAATAGCTAGTCTGCTTGTGAAGAGGGTAGGGGTTTCCCAAGTCAGCACAGAGCGAGGTCGTGTTTCATTCCGACTGAGCTCAGAGATGTAGAGATACAGTACACTGACGCAGCTGCTTTGAATGCAAGAAGGTAGAGATGGGGGAGAAGAGGTGGCAGGGAGAAAAGGTGGGAGGAAAGGAGGATGGATAAGGAAAGTCAGAGTAACATACTGTAGGGAGAAAGGGTGGTTGTCCAGTCTTCACATCTATTTTCAGACACCTTCACAGCTTTAAATACTATACCTGTTCCCAAGCACCCCTTTTCCTGTAACAGCACACCTTGGATTACACCCTCTTACAGTAATGAACCACAGCGAGTCCCTGCCTGCTGCTGTTTGGATCTGAATTTATGTGTGTGTGTGTATGAGAGAGAGTGTGTGTGCGTGAACATTTGTGTGTGTGTGTGTGTGTGTGTGTGTGGGGGCAGGCATGCCTGAGGTAGCTGAGACTCTGCCTTCTGTCTCAGCATTAATAAGAACTTCCTTCCTACCAGACAGAGTCAAACACCTGATCACTTACTGGACTGAGGTGGACATGCCCACGCATCCCTCACAGTGGAGCTCAGACCTGGCAGGCTCACACAGTGTCTAATAAGGACATTGTGACCTCTAACAGTGAGCAGTGTTAATGGGGCAATCTGTGAATGGTACATCCATATTTGTAGTTTTCAACTAATTATATACTGTATGTCCATTGTCCAATGGTCGTACCCCATCAGAACTCAAAATAGATAACTTTGTTTTACTCCAATGTTTGTAAACAATGTAAATGTAAACAAACACTGTATAGCCTCAACATGGTTAAAAGTATAATGTTGATATCATGAATGGTCATGGATGGTTATATTTCTCCAGCCCCATCCCTCAGCTTTTTACCAACACAGTGTCGTTAGTGCCGTTATTGTTCGAACTGCATATTACCCCTTAAAAGATATCACATTCATGAACATGGTATTAGTATGTTTGATATCTGGGTGTTAATGTCAGTGTCAGTTTAGACATTGTGGGTGTCCATGCTGAATCTAAAGAGGGGAGCAACATAAGAAGCAGTACACCAATACCTTCTACATAAAGGGCATTTTAGAAATCGTAACTATTTATCCAATAGCAATAACTTCTGGCCTCTTGTTTAAAACGTCCGGCCAAAATACACCAGTGGAAATGTACATTTTTATGATGTGCATAATCTCCTTATTTTTCCTTATTAAATATCAGGTTTTGAAATGTTTTTTCCATAATTGAATTAAAGTGGTTAGTCACAACTGCCTCGAAAATACATCCACAGAGACTTTCCAGCCCAAATGCTGCCAAGTAGAGAGTTGGTTGAGAGTTATTAGGGCTGGCCAGGACATGACAGGGCAGAGAGTTGGTTGAGAGTTGTTAGGGCTGGCCAGGCCAGGACATGACAGGGCAGAGAGTTGGTTGGCCAGGCCAGAACAGGACAGGGCAGAGAGTTGGTTGGGCACTGTTACTGTGCAGGCAGATGGACAAGTTCATGGTTGTTCAAGAAGATTGCCCCCATTCACTGACCAAGAACCTTGTGGGATCATAAAGCTGTGAAATACTAGGAGAAATAACTGGAGTAATCACCTTCTGTATAAGATCAGGGGATACGATATCTTTCCTGTCCAGGCTGAGGGGCCTGTTTCTGCAGCCTTTCACATAGAAGGTCATTCAACCCACAGTGGCTCCAGTATAGCTTTACAGACCAGCTGGAAATTGCTGCAGATACAGAATCATCGGAGTTAATATCAAGATCAGTGGACAAAGTTGTTTCATTAATAGTGACTGACTGGTCTAATGCAATAAGATTTTGTCATTCTATCAGCGCTACACAAAAGAGCAAATTAATTACACATAATGTGACATCACATGGGAAATGATATAGCCTACTCCAAGTGGTTTACATTTACAGGAATGGCTAAGGCTGGAATTCAGTCAAACCCACAGTGTAGGAAACCTTCACTGCGCCACATAAAGTCCATTCTAAATAATATGATTACTCAAACAATGTTCACTGGATGAGACAAGACAAGACAAGCTTTGATTTGAATGAATGGGTGTTTGTTTTGCAGTGCAGGAGCTCGTATAGGGTAGGGCAGTATCCAGATTTCCTTACCTTCATACCATGTCTGTGCCATTACCGTCATCGGCAGTGCGCACACAAGGGGCATTTATTTTTCAAATATAAAAAAAAGCCTAAAAAAAGTCAGTTACCAGAATGATAAAAGAATGCTAACAAGTATTAAGGAATTCCCATAGCGGAATCTAGGTAAATGCTAATGAGCAGGCTAAAACAGACAACCCAGTTCAATTTAGGCAAGTATCTCAAAACACAAAACAAATATTAGACAGCAAGGATCTTAATCCAGGAGGGAATTGCCTCTGCTTCTGTAAGCAAGAAGATCTTTTGCATGCTAACGTTAGCCACCTAGCTAATGTTAGCAAGTTAGCGAAACCCAGCTGACGAGAATTTATTTGGCACATCTTAGATAGTTACCTTAATAGTCATAAGATATATAGCTGGCAAACATTAGTAGTGAATTTCATACAAGTGTAACTCTCCTCAGGGATGTGTTCTCTCCCAACTCCTGTACATCTTGTACACTAATAGTTGTTGTACTAGTTCCCATCCTGACAGACACCTCGTTACTGACTCTGTTTTACAAATCTTTCATTGAGAGTTTTAAACTTTTTGTATTGTTTGTTGGTTTGGCAATGTCACTGTCAGCAAGAGAAATATGATGAGAAGGATTATCACCGCAAGCAAGGTACTTGGAGTCAAACAGACAGGCCTGGATGAGACTTTAAGGTTGGAGCCCTCTGCAAGGCTTACAAAATAATTTTAGACCCAAGCCATCCCTGTACCCGGACTTTGAACTACTCCCCTCTAGGCACAGGTATAGGGCACACCTCTGGAGGAAAAACAGAACTAGACAATAATTTGTGCCAGGTGTGATATCCCTCCTAAATAGCTCGGGCTAATGTTCCTATCGACCCAGTAAGGTCAGCCGGCTAGTCTCTTTTTAATGGTATGTAACTGTTATGAAAGTTTTGTATTTAAATGCCATTTTAAATGTGTACATGACACTGCAACAACAACTCTGCATGGGGACAATAAAGTCAGTAAAGGAAAGTAAGTTGCGCTGCAGGAGTGACTTACCTCACGAAGCTCCCATTTAGCTCAATTGTGCTTCTTTGTAAACAAACACCTGTGACTGGCTCAAACAGCTGTTTTGGGAAACTAGTACCGGTAAACTTCATTATAAAAAATAATCTAACAGGCAAAATTATGATTGCGATCTGCTTTATCTATTACCTTGTGCACAAGTTGACTGCAGGTATTTATTAACAAGCACAAATATAAAAATGTATTACAAAAATTATACTGACGCTAATATAAAATCATATCCAGGGTATTTCAAACAGTGGAGGCTGCTGAGGGGAAGAGTGGCGCTGGAGTGGATGGCTGCCGTTTAACGGGCTCCTAACCAGCTGTGCTATTTTGTGTGTTTTTTCACATTGTTTGTAACTTATTTTGTACATAATGTTGCTGCTACCATCTCTTGTGACTGAAAAGAGCTTTTGGATAGCAGAACAGCTGTTATTCACCTTGAACGCAAAGGATATACTGCTTCTCTGTGACCAGGCCCAGATCCCCGTAATTCGCATGAAGTAAAGACAGAAATACAGGGGGTGGAGATCAGGGTGCCTTGTGAGAATTCATTGGTGAGTGGGTAACCCGCCTCTACCATCCGTTCTATTCACCAATGTGCAATCACTGTAGAATAAACTGGAGGATCTCTGTTCGAGACTATCCTACCAACGGGACATTAAATACTGTAATATCTTATGTTTCACCGAGTCGTGGCTGAACAACGACATGAATATTATCCAGCTGGCTGGGTTTTCCGTGCATCGACAGGACAGAACAGCTATGTCTGGTAAGACAATAACAGCTGGTGCTCGATGTCTAATATTAAGGAAGTCTCGAGGTATTGCTCGAGACTTTGCTTAAGGTCGAGTACCTCATGATAAGTTGTAAACCACACTATCTACCAAGAGAGTTTCATCTATATTTTTTATAGCCGTCTATTTACCACCACAAACCGAATCTGGCACTAAGACCACACTCAACGAGCTGTAGAAGGCCATAAGCAAACCAAAAAAATGCTCATCCAGAAGCGGCGCTCCTAGTGGCGGTGGAGTTTATTGCAGGCAGAATTAAATCTGTTTTACCTCATTGCTACCAGCATGTCACATGTGCAATCAGAGGGGGAAAAAATCTAGACCACCTTTACTCCACACACAGAGACTCATACAAAGCTCTCCCTCGCCCTCTATTTGGAAAATCTGACCATATTTCTATCCTCCTGATTTCTGCGTACAAGCAAAAACTAAAGCAGAAAGAACCAGTGACTCACTCAATATAGAAGTAGTCAGATGATGCGGATGCTACGCTACAGGACTGTTTTGCTAGCACATATGTTCCGGGATTCGTCCAATGGCATTGAGGACTATATCACCTCAGTCGCTGGCTTCATCAATAAGTGCATCGACGATGTTGTCCCCACAGTGACCGTATGTACATATCCCAACCAGAAGCCATGGATTACAGGCACCATCCGCACTGAGCTAAAGGCTAGAGCTGCCGCGTTCAAGGAGGGGGGCACTAATCCGGACACTTATAAGAAATCACGCTATGCCCTCAGACAAACCATCAAACAGGCAATGTGTCAATACAGTACTAAGATTGAATCGTACTACACCGGCTCTGACGCTCGTCGGATGTGGCAGGGCTTGCAAACTATTATGGACTAAGAAAGGTAAACTCAGCCGCGAGCTGCACAGAGCCTACTAGATGAGCTAAATGCCTTTTATGCTCGCTTCGAGGCAAGCAAAATTGAAGCATGCATGAGAGCATCAGCTGTTCTGGACAACTGTGTAATCACGCTCTCCATAGCTGATGTGATCAAGACCTTTAAACAGGTCAGCATTCACAAGGTGGCGGGGCCAGACGGATTACAAGGACGTGTACTCAGAGCATGCGCGGACCAACTGGCAAGTGTCTTCACTGACATTTTCAACCTCTCCCTGTCCGAGTCTGTAATACCTACATGTTTCAAACAGACCACCATAATCCCTGTGCCCAAGAAAGCTAAGGTAACCTGACTAAATGACTACCGCCCCGTCCTGAAGAGATTTGAAAGGCTGGTCATGACTCACATCAACAACATAATCCCGGAAACCCTAGACCCACTCCAATTTGCATACCGCCGCAACAGATCCATCCATAGATGACGCAATCTCAATCACACTCCACACGGCCCTTTGCCACCTGGACAAAAGGAACACCTATGTGAAACTACTGTTCATTGACTACAGCTCAGCATTCAACACCATAGTGACCTCAAAGCTCATCACTAAGCTAAGGACCCTGGGACTAAACACCTCCCTCTGTAACTGGATCCTGGACTTCCCGATGGGCCGCCCCCAGGTGGTAAAGGTAAGCAACAACACATCTGCCACGCTGATCCTCAACACGGGGGCCCCTCTGGGAGGGTGCTTAGTCCCCTACTGTACTCCCTGTTCACACACCACTACGTGGCCAAGCATGACTCCAACATCATCATTAAGTTTGCTGATGACACAACAGTGGTAGGCCTGATCACCGACAATGATGAGACAGTCTATAGGGAGGTGGCCAGTACATCACTGGGGCCAAGCTTCCTGCCATCCAGGACCTATATACAAGGTGTTGTCAGAGGAAGGCCCAAAAAAATGGTCAAAGACTCTAGTCACCCAAGTCATAGACTGTTTTCTCTGCTACCGCATGCTAAGCGGTACCAGAGCGCCAAGTCTAGGTCCAAAAGGCTCCTTAAGGTGCCACCAAACTCATGTGATTTCAAAATACCCAGGGATGCGGTATACTGCCCAATCCTGTGGAATAAAATGCTCTGAATTTGTGAATTGCAGGTTTGCTTGACTCTGGCCCTAAAGTTTCATACAGCTATTCTATCAGGTTCTCCCACCCTGTTTGATTAGGGCCTAACACACAGGAGGTCCTGCAACCACACTGTTTTCTTTCCCTGGGCCCATAACTCTTAAAAACACACAAACACTTGGGTTGTAAATGACCTGTTCATCAGGCAGTGACAGGGGAGGTGATTCTGGACTCTAGGTGGGCCAGGTGTGCAGATCAGGACGGGCGAGTGGCTTGCCAAAGCCCTGTTGGCATGGCGACGCAGTACCATGGAAAGTTCTGGAATCTGTCACTGCTGGCAGGGCGCTCACATAGTGGGACTGGTGTTGGCTTTGCCTCCAGCTGTTTCTTTACAGACAAGCTGAATGCCAAGCAACAGCCAGGGGCCAAGATCAGCCTAGAGAGGGCTGCTGAGTCCAGCCAACCGGCCACACACAGGCCACTTATACACACATATACACCCACTCTGTCTCTCACACAACACGCACTCTCTGACTCTAAATCTCACAGGCACACATACAATTTGCTGTATAAAATTGTAGCCCACAATCAATTGGTCACAAAAAGTCACAATCATCCCCATCTCTCTGTGTAAAACCCATTTCACCAGCATCACATCACCCATGGTGCTATTGATTGCGTTGAGCTTTACATTGTGCAGATTGGTAAAAGGGAAATCAAAACATTATTCTGCAAACTGCAGATTTCTTAAGAATATAATCTTATAATTTATTTTCTGTAATCAATGCTTGAAAACCATTGATTGATGCAGACTTGACGGTGGTGTCAGTGAATAACCCCAATTAAAGGCCCAATGCAGCCTTTTTTATATCAATATCAAATCATTTCTGGGTAAGAAATGAAGTACCTTACTGTAAAGGCACTGACAGACAGTGCATGGTGGACGGGGTTGACCATTCATCTTCAATGAAGCCTAGGCGGGGTGTGAAATTCTATCCAAGCGTGAGGTCAGCAAAGCCGCTCAGCCGAGGTGGAGAAAATAGGATTCTGCTCTATTTTGAAGAGGGGCTGTCGTTGTTGACCAATCACAGCAGAAAACGTTTCCTGCGTGTTGATACGTCCAACAGCAGGAACAGATAACTTGGCTAACACAATCAGTTTACAGAGTCACGTCTGACAATAAAAATAGTTGTTTTCTAATCCATTTTTGGATGAATCATTCTGTTGCATGTATATGTGTTTTTCTGCATGCTTAAGGTGTTTAGGTGTTTATAATGTTTTCGCATGTCGATAGTTTGTTTACTTCGTTGCTATGATCACCGCCGGCTAGACTGTGGGCTGTCACCCTTGTGTGTAAGGCACTAGCCGCTTTGACTAGAGGGACAAGTTGTGTACTCGGCGGGGTACTCTTAAATATTCCGCTGGCTGACTGAAAAGCGCGTAATAGAGTTCTGTTAAAATGGGCAAAAATAGGGGGGGTTCGGAACGCTCTTTGTTAATGGTCTATTCCGTCACCACAGAAAGCCGGAACTACTGCCCGCAAACATGCTGATTAGAAGGTCCTGTGTAGATTGTACTTTAACCAGCAACTATCAGGAAATAACACTGACCAAATTGTTTCACACTTTTACAGTTTAGTTTCATCAGCCTTTGTTACAATATGATTCAAAACACAGGAAACACAGAATTTTGACTGCACTGGTCCTTTAAGAAAATGGATAAACCACACAAAAATAAACTAGGCCCCTTTGTTTTCCTTGTGTGGTTGATGGTATTTCATTGAAGAAAGAAAAACTGAAGAGAATTCCCATTTTCTTTTTGAGGCTTTTGTTTGCTAATTCATTACCATTATGGAATATGGGGGACAGTAGCTGTGGACATAAAAATGTATTGAAATCTTTTTCAGTGGTAAAGTTGGCTTTGTCTCTTGGAGCCCAGTGCCATTTTTCTAAAACCTTTACAGTGTGTTTTGATAAAGAAGGGGTTGAGCTCCTTTTGTGGCTTGACTCGGAGGTAAGAGTGTTTGGGGAGTGTTTAGGTTTGCGGCCTGCGGAGCCCTGCGACTGGAATAATTGGTGGACTTGGGGATGGAGGACCAAGAATAGCGTAGGGCAGGAAAGCATAGTACATTATAACAAAGCAACACCGTACAGCATTCTACAGTAGAATGAATGAAAGACCGGCTGGAAGAGTTTACTGGAAGAATGGATGGATCGTGGATTGGCGATTGGGTTAGGGTTACATCTATACAGTGAGTGAGCGAATTGCTATAAAATAAATATACTATGCCCATGTATTTCACTTCAGCTGAGAGAGAGAGATTGGATTGAGAAGGAAAGAGAATGGCCAGAAGAAACACCAGTCCTTTTACTGTGCTCCATAAAAGCAGCAGGAAGGGTTTCAGCTCCTGTGCTCTCCATCCTCCAGTGGCAAAAGCCTGATAGCCTGCTGAGATGAGCTATAGAACCTGAACGACTCACTGCAAGACGTCTTTCCTCTCTCTGCCCTGTCCCAGTCCACTTACTGGGTGGAAGCTACATTCAACAGCAGTCAAAACAGAGAATATTTCATCTGAGCTTGGTCTGATGACAAGCTTGGACGCATTAAATAGCAGACATCATTTTCCAATCCAAGCCATGTTGTTGGTGCTTTTACCAACTACAAAGAGGTTTCTTTGCAAAAATGCATGGGTGGATCAGTGCTTTTTGAAGACATGATAGGGTGAACAATACACTTTTAGCCTACAATCTCAGTCTATTGATACTACTTAATTTAAGGTGAAACCAAACATTTTTTAAGCCTATGAATCATAGGAGAAGAGATTATTCCTGCCTGGAATACCTTTTATCTTAAATACAGTAAATATCCTACTCTTTCTTAACCAAACATTTTACAGGCGAAATGTCCCATGGCCGATATGGATATAATGTACCTGTCTGTGCTGCCTGGGCTCTACACCGGTCTGATTCTGAACAACATGCTTTTGTCCCACTAAGACCTCCTCGGCTTACTGTCTCCAATAGCCTGACATTTACGACAACGTAAAACAAATTCACATAGAAGCTAGAAATGAGAAATCGGCCTCAGAGTATTGCCTTACATACAACTGATAATTTATACATCAAATAGCAAAGACATAAAGGAGAAACCACAAAACCCATGCCCAGCTACTGCAGATCAGTAGAATGAGTTATAGAGGAGTGTATGGCTGCAAACCAAATTGTACCCTATTCCCTATACAGTGCATTTGTAAAGTATTCAGACCCCTTCCCTTTTTCCACATTTTGTTATGTTACAGCTTTATTATGAAATTTGATTACATTATTTTTTCCCCGCATCAATCTACACACAATACCCCATAAGGACAAAGCGAAAATAAGTTTTTTAGAAATGTTTGCTAGTTTATAAAAAAAACAACAACAGATACCTCATTTATATAAGTATTCAGACCGTTTGCTATGAGATTCGAAATTGAGTTTAGGTGCATCCTGTGTCCTCCATCATTCTTAAATGGAAGAAGTTTGTAACCACCAAGACTCTTCCAAGAGCTAGCCGCCTGGCCAAACTGAGCAATCAGGGGAGAAGGGCCTTGGTCAGGGAGGTGACCAAGAACCCCGATGGTCACTCTGACAGAGCTCCAGAGTTCCTCTGTGGAGATGGAAGAACATTCCAGAAGGACAACCATCTCTCAGCACTTGACCAATCAGGCCTTTATGGTGGAGTGGGCAGATGGAAGCCACTCCTCAGTAAAAGGCACATGACAGCCTGCTTGGAGTTTGCCAAAGGCACCTCAAGACTCTCAGACCATGAGAAACAAGATTCTCTGGTCTGATGAAACCAAGATTGAACTCGTTGGCCTGAATGCCAAACGTCACGTCTGGAGGAAACCTGGCACCATCCCTACGGTGAAGCATGGTGGTGGCAGCATCATGCTGTGAGAATGCTTTTCAGTGGTAGGGACTGTGAGACTAGTCAGGATCAAGGGAAAGATGAACGAAGCAAAGTACAGAGAGATCTTTGATGAGAACCTGCTCCAGAGTGCTCGGGACCTCAGACTGGGGTGAAGGTTCACATTCCAACAGGACAACAACCCTTCGCACACAGCCAAGACAACGCAGGAGTGGCTTCGGGACAAGTCTCTGAATGTCCTTGAGTGGCCCAGACAGAGCCCCGACTTGAACCCGATCTCTGGAGAGACCTGAAAGTAGCTGTGCAGCGATGCTCCCCATCCAACCTCATAGAGCCTGAGAGGATCTGCAGAGAAGAATGGAAGAAACTCCCCAAACACAGGTGTGCTGCTAGAGGTGCTTCAACAAAGTACTGAGTAAAGGGTCTGAATACTTATGTAAATGTGATATTTCCATTTTTTTATTTGTAATAAATTTGTAAAAATGTCTAAAAACCTATTTTTGCTTTGTCATTATGGGGTATTGTAGGTAGATTGATGAGGGGGGAAAACTATTTAATCCATTTTAGAATAAGGCTTTAACGTAACAAAATGTGGAAAAAGTCAAAGAGTCTGAATACTTTTGAATGCACCGTATATGTGTAGTCCATACATGTACAGTGCATGTATAGAACATTGTAAAGTATAGGGAACATGGTGCCATTTAGGACGTAGCTCATGTTATGGTAACCCTGAACAGGCATTACGTAATGTTCAGGATATAAGGCTTTCAGAGCTTCAGAGTGAGACTAGAAGAGTGACCTGCTTTTGACATCCTGGACTGCCAAGTCAGCCCATTGTGTATTGTAACCTGTTGTAATTTTAGGTAAAACACACTGAAATGAATGACATTCTGTGGATGTTATATCGATCGTACCAAAAGTAATGAATTAAGAGTGTGCGTGTGTGTGTGTGTGTGTGTGAGATCGAGAAAGAATTGTCAAAGTGCTACAGTATCTTGGAATATGTTCAAATATTCTTTCCCTAAAACTCAGGTAAACTCTTGTCATGTAATAGAGAAAGTATGGACAGAATAAGTTGTTCCTATTACAGTACGTAAAGTTCATTGTCTGCTAGATTATTTTGAGTTGGTTTTGTCAGAAGAGGAAGAGAAAGAACATAAAGAAAGTCATTGCTGTTCCCACTGAAATGCTGTCAGGGAACATTGAAACATGTCAAAGTACCATTTTTATGGTAGATTTAAATCCATACGTTAGAAAGTACACTATAGATTAGGTACCACAATGCCAATGTCTCAGGATAAACATGTTGGAGATATAATTACAAAGTTGTTGAAGGGTTGGAATAGAGGGCAGTTGTTGAAGGGTTGGAATAGAGAGCAGTTGCAAGAGGCCAAGGGGGAATACAGTACAGACATTTCTTTTAGATAAAAAAAAGAAATAGATTTTGCCAGTTGAAAGCTAAGAGTGATGGGTGTGAATGATTTGTAGAGCAGGAGCAGCAAAACGTTATTCTTACTGCCATAGTGAGACATTGTACAGTACAGCAGCTTACCTCAAATGAACTAAGTTATAGTTGCCTATAATTTATTTCTGAGAGACCACTGAGAGGGAAAGTAAAGTAAAAGTCCTCTGCAAAACCCATTTTTCACATTAAGGTTTTCCAAACTAACAAACCAGGAGTTAATATGCATATAAATGGCAAGCCATTGAAGCACAGACGAAACCATAAATGAACCTTAATCAAACACACCATAACCTCTATGTACACAGTGGTTAGATTAAACATTGCGAATGAGTGTAATCGTTGTTTTTTTTAAAGACAAACTGACATGCAAACCAACTGTATATGTGAAGAAGAAGAAGAACCGCTTGGTACTTCAGTCAGTCAGGCGAGGAGACACAATAAAAAGATATGGAGCTCGCAAATGTATCTGGTTAAAGTTCAACCGCAGAAGGTGGACTATAGAACGCATACAACGAGCAAAGCTAGGATTTAGGATACAATGTGTGCTCCAGATATAGGACAGTGCAGAGAAAGTATACAAGTATACAAATATATTCCAGATTAGAGCAGGTCCCAAAATAAAAATGATGACTGGATTAAGTGCTGAATAAAATGAGGGTGTTACTTTGGCTTCAACATGGGGTATGAGCTGTTTTGGAAAAGCACAGAAGTAAAATGAATATCATTATTTTGAATAGGGTGAGAGAAGTGTGTTTGTGTGTGTGTTCCCGTCTGAACTGTACGTGGGTGAGTGTAAAAGTGGGAAGGAAAAGTGTTGTTCAAGAACTGTAGGATGAAGAACGTACAGCTACCTAATGATGTTCTGTGTTGAGCGAGCAATTTAGCCTGAATCAAAAGCAGCTTTCCTGGCTCAGATTTTGCATGCTGGTCTGAGTCTGCCAGGAAATGGGAAGATTTTTTTCATATTTTTTGCAGGTAAAAGTTGGACTTTACAGAATGGAATCAAATGAGGTATTTTTTCCTACCGAATGTGAAAGTGTTATTAGTTAGGGTTGGGGAGGCAGACCAGTTGGAAACTATAGCAAGTTGATTTTTGGGGAGGATGGGAGTGGAGTCCTACTTTAACATAATTCTGTTTTGTCCCCAATTTAACTTACTTTATAGTAGGACCCCTTGCTGAATTGGTTGCTTGTAAAATGTATTAAGTAATCCACCACCCACCGGGAACATACCCTCGTGTGTTTCTTTTTACTAATGTTCACTTAGCTAAAGCACTTACAAAATTCAGGTTTATGAGTTTTATACATGAAGAGATGCATGTTATAAAATCCAGATTTTGGGCAATATCAGGCTGCATGTTGACATATTTGATGCTATGTTTTATATGTGCGACTAGCAATATATTTGGAACTTGCTGAGCTCGAATGTATACCCTTCTATTTTCATCTGGTAAAATATACTACACCGATTTATAACGCCTCTATATTTTATCTATATAATATTTTTATATACTTGTGTTCATGCCGTAATAAAACTGATTGAATGATTGCAATATTTGGATGCTGAGGTCACTGAGCCTTTACAAGTTTCTGATCAATGCTGCCTTTGTAGCAGACCTGACATCTAGCAAAAATCTGTAATAGATTTCAACAAATTTCTGACAGAGAAATACCTGGATTTTTACATTTAAGGTTTGTTCTGTTTTTCTCATAAGAGAACCTTTTGACTAACCGCTTTTGGTTCCAGGTAGAACCTTTTTGGTTCCAGGTAGAACACTTTTGGGTTCCATGTAAAACCCTTTCCACGGAGGGTCTAAAGTTGTACCTAGAAACAAAAATGGTTATTCTATGGGGTCAGCCACAGAACCCATTTGGAACCCTTTTTTCGAAGAGTGTAGTCTTAGGATCTTGAGTCTTGGTTTGGGGTCAATTCCAGTTCAACTCAGTCGATTCAGGACACAAAATGAAACTCTCTGAATTGAAATAGAATTGACCCCAACCTTGTGGTCTACACTACGGAATAAAGACAAGATACCTCCCTGGCCACTGTGACCATTATGTGGCAGTCTGGTTTACTGACATGAAGGCCTGTAGTCAGATGTAGTGTGTGGTTGGGTTTCTCTGAGGTTACGGTCATGTTCCCAGGGGACAGTGGTGAGGGCCTGAGGCCTGTTTGTTTACCTCGGAAGCAAAGGGGGGCTTCCGCATGGGGGCTTCTGTTGTTGCACCTGATACCTTGCTTTTTAAACCACATCATGAGATGACATGTCTCTATGAACAAATGCAGCAGTGTCATCAGAATCCATTATATTACATACTGGTTACCAACTATTTAGCCAACAATTTAGATAATAAGGGACAGAGATGACAAGAGTTTTGAAGTCCACCTTTTTAAAATGCCATAAGGCTGTCATATAACACAATTACACCAATGAACTCTTCTGCTGTTAATATCCTCTATTCTTTGTTACGAGTGTTGCATGATCGCCACCTTCTTGTCAATTGTGGTCTGTTTGTGTGTGTGTGTGTGTGTGTGTGTGTGTGTGTGTGTGTGTGTGTGTGTGTGTGTGTGTGTGTGTGTGTCTGTGTACGGGGGTGTCAGGAGGTCTGGACCGAGATGGGCAGGGGCAAGGGCAGTGTTTGCAGCTTTACACACTGAGGAGCACTCTCACCTCACTCACATACACACGCTCACACACACGGTCGCTTGGAGTGGTCAGGCAATGCAGCAGCATGCTTCACACTTTCTCACCTCCCCTGCTCCTGCTCGAGCCATACAGACATGATGCTGCAGGAGAGCACTTCACAAGATTGTTACAGGAGCTATCAGCATAAGAGAAGCTGATGTGCTGCAGTCTGTGCCTCACTTTTTGCTTCATATTCCCTCTCCTTTTTCATTGGGATTTGAGAGAAATAAATAACTAAATATACATGCGGTATCGGGAGATCTCTGGCTGGACCTGTCTCAAGGGGGTTTCCCCATGTTATTCTCTTGTCTCTCGCTAACGGACAGACAGATTTCTTTTTAAGTCTGACTCTGAACCAAATAGAATTTGGCAGAATAAATGTGAGTTTGTTCTTTTTTTATATTGTAGAGATCTCATTTTGGGATCTTGGAAAGTTTGAAAGATATCTCTTTTGGGGAATTTGTGGACTTAAACCAAACCTTTTGGTGGATAACTTGTTTTGGGAATCTACTCCATGTAAGTATTTTTGTATTGTGTATTTGATGTGTATTTGGAAGTACCAGAAAAGCCTATCTCTGTGCAACGATGGATTCTTTACTTGCATGATATTTCTGTTGTTGATATTTCAGTATTTTTCTTGGTATTTCAGTATTACCAGGTGGTCTTGTTCAGTAGATACAAATTATGTCAGGCGAAGGAATCAAGGGGGGCTCAGAAAGAAGTCTAGTTTGTCAGCAACTGTATCTATGCTGCCAAGTAAAACCACTAGATAAGTAGCAGTAAGGTAAGCTGCAACTCTCTGAGGACCTACTGTACCACCTACAGTACCTCATTTAACCTTGTTCTTCAATGTATTAGATCTCAATGAAATAGGCATTGCATCTTCCATTTCAATGTTTTTGTTGTTGTTTTTAATGTAAGTTTGCAGGTGGTCAGTTTCAAGTAAATCATCATTAATGTACTATGTACATATGGTTCCTGGCGAATGGCGATACAATGAATGACAGAACGTTGTCTGTTGGGTGTTCCAGAGTTACTGTTCCAGAATGCTGTGTCCCAGAGGCATGTTCCAGCAGTTGAGTCTAGTTGTGTTCCTGCTGTGCTCCCCAGTGCCACTCTACGGGAGACCCATCGATGCTCTCACTAACAGAATGTAAGTCTATGTTCTGGAAAAAAAATGGTTTTACGCACCAACTAAGAAACCCTTTGGTATAGCATCATGGTTTTCCCATTGTTGAATGTTGCATAGCACCGGAAAAGGCTGGTAATAATGGCAGTGTATCAATCAATGGTCACGTGTAAACCATGATCACTTGAATCACATCTAAGGTTGATGTACTGCTGTTTGATGATTTGGGAAAAGAGGTCTCGATATTCTGAAAAGTATACCGTGGTATCGATGTAGATACGGATGTCAATGGTATAAATAATGAAAAACCTAAAATCAAAAGTAACTACAGATAAAACGACACACTACAGTACTACGTTTTGTAGTTCTGTTACATTCAGTTTTATGCTGAAATTATGTAGAATAAACCAAGCAAAAATGGGTCAATTGTACATATTTTTGACCAGCATGGATTTGTGTTTTCTCATGTAAA
This sequence comes from Oncorhynchus tshawytscha, assembly GCF_018296145.1. Taxonomy (NCBI): domain Eukaryota; kingdom Metazoa; phylum Chordata; class Actinopteri; order Salmoniformes; family Salmonidae; genus Oncorhynchus; species Oncorhynchus tshawytscha. Next base: position 51,956,163 of record NC_056434.1, on the reverse strand, counting down.
ACATTGTTAGCCTTTAATAAAGAACATAGATTTGCATTACACCTACAAAACATCTGTCAAACTCAGCCCTGTGCATGGCAAGGTTTTGATTGACTTTTGTGGCCCAGGTGACATGCTTTGTGGTTGAATATGTGGCTTGTTAGCTTATGTTTCTCTTGTACATTTTGTGGTGGTCAGATGGCTTCACACAGCATTCATACAGTAACATGGATAGCCTTGAGCTCTCCCAGGCACTACATGCCTTTGTTTATGCTGCCACCTATTGAGATCTACTGGAACATGACCTTGGCTGTCATTCAATTATCAACACCTCACAAGTAGGTTTAGTCAGTCACTGTACTGTCAGGTTTATACTGTACTAGACTATACTGTAGGTGCCACAAAATAATAGCTATAAGAGAAAATGATAGGTTGTTTGGAGATAGATCAGGAGAGGATAGTGGGAAAGGTGGACTACTCTCTTAAAGAGTAGTTAAAAGTAGTTATTTTTTTAAATGAAAAGAGCCTGTGTTACCGCTTGGCCACAGGCTCTGCACCACTATGGAGCTTCTGATGTGGTGTGGCACAAAGATACTATTTTTCTTTACCATCTACTCTTACAAAGAGAGTGAGTCCAGTTTAAAACACTCATTGACAATCTCCTTCTCCTCTCCCCCTTCAGGAGGAGGTCAGTGAGTCACGCCCAGTTGATGCACGACAAGGGCCGGTCTCTGGAGGAGTTCAAGAGACGGCTCTGGCTCCAAGGGCTACTAGATAAAGTCCACACAGCCGACAGCGAGCGAGCCCCACCTCCCCAGAGTAGGAACAACGCCAACGGGGGCCACATCACCTTCAGCGGGAGCGCCCTACGCCCCCCCAAACCCCCCGGAGGGACCAAGAACCTCCCTCTGAGTTTCCAGCTGGGAGGGGAGGTGGGCAACCTCCCCCAGGAGACCAACAAGTCTGTGGCCTACAAGGACCAGCCGCTGAAGGTGTCCACCAAAAGGAAAAAGAAGGTGAAGGGAGAGAGAGGGAGACGGAGGGAGAGCGAGAAGAGGAGGCGGCGGGCTCGCGACACAACCCTTGTCATGACATGGGAGACATATAGGGAGTCACAGAGGACGCTAGACAGACCACATCATGTAGCCTTTGGGTGGCGCTGAACTAATAACTCTGACAGACAGAGAAGTTCCAGCATGACTGATTGAGATCTCAACGACTCTCAAGCAAATAACTGAAACAGTCTCCCCATACCATAGTGGACATTGTTCTTTGCCTTTCTTGTTTTAATCAGCTGCTTTTTCTATTTTTTTTGCCTTGATATAAAGTACTTTTATATATCCAGAGATCAGAGGTGTTTTCATACTTTATAACAACACATATTACTTTTGTATTCGTATTTATTAGGTGAATAATATGCAGATTTTGAGATATGTCAAATGACAAACTATGCTTTACTCCTTCTCCTTTATAATTCGTGAGAAAACGATGTACGACAGGTGCCTTCCAGGGGCTGATCACACACTCATCAAACCAGATGCCCATATGTAAAGTAGAGCATAGGCTACGCGGTAAACGTTACACATAAAATATTTGTTGACTATACATACTTAAATTCACAAAATTAGGGAGGACTATTCTTTTTAATGCTTGGTGGCTCTTGTGAATATTTTTTAAAATCTGTATTTAGCATCCATAACAAATATTTCTCCCATAATTTATTTCATTTGAACTGTGTATTTATTTTGTGAATGTATTACGGTGCTGCTGACTTTCGGTCATTTTATCATAACAATATAATGCACTTTAGATATAATGATGATATCCTTATGTTTTTGTTAAGTTACACAAGTGTTCTCCTTTGTGGTTGATTTTTTGTTTTTTGAAAAATGTTCCTTCCTTCCTGTTGATAAATGCTTCATTTTTATTTTGTATTTATTTTTGTTTTCTTCCATTTATAGTACTGCCCATTATCACCTCATTGACTTGTATGTTATTGGATTGTTCCATCAAACTCCCTCTCTCCAGTTTTAGAAACTATTTTTGATCAAAGAAGACAGAGTTTAAACTGCTGGTATAATCACAGACTTGTTTCAAGTTTAAGCACTTGCACTGAGAGCACCATAATTTCAACAACAACAACAAACAAACCATTAAAGCTTCATGAATACATTGTGTTCTCTCTACAGACAATGTAGTCCAATCAAATACTGTACCATACCATTTTCTTATAGAAATTCAATTATTGCGCCAATGAGTTACATAGAGTTACCGTAGCCTATCACCAATGAGAAAGTCATCAATATAGCCTATTTGTTGACTATTCAGCATGAACAAGGGACCTTATAAGGTTGTTAATGTCACACTAGAGAACCATGTGGTGTGTTTTAACCCGTCTCTGACTGAATGGACATGTCCAAAATGGCACCCTATTCCCTATATAGTGCACTACTTTTGACCAGCGCGAGCCCGTCAACATTAGTGCACTATGTAGGGAATAGGGTGCCATTTGGGTCACACACTCTATGGACCTGCTGGGAGGGGAGAGAGTAAATGCACCAGGCAGCAGCGTTAGTACTGCAGCTACATCCTGTCCTAAGAGCCGGTACTGAGGCCATTAGCCAGAGCCAGAGTCATAAACACAGTGGAATGGTCTGATAAAGACCCCATCAGAAGACTGGCGTTCCACACTACTGTGCTGAAGAAATCAATGGAACAATGGAAAAGGCATTAATAACTCACTGAGAGAGAGAGGGTGGGAGACAATCAACAGGAAAACAATACACGGAAAGGAAAGTGGAACGTTTTCTTTTGCGAGTAGGGTCTGTTTGCATGGGGGTTAAATATGCTGAACATAACACATACTGTATGGAAACCACCACAGAACACACATCAATAAAATATAGATTATCTCTCTCTAATGTCTACGTTTTACTCATGTGAAAGGGCAGAAAAGGTCTGTGACAGGTTTTTCACTTCTTGTGATAAACCCACGCACTTCCATTCAGAAGCTACTGTATGTACATTACATAATAATAACCATTGGAATTGCCAAAAACACATTCTCTGGAAAACTACAAGATACAACAACAACACAGACAACATGAATGAACATAGCCATACACCGCAGTACTTCAAAAACTGTAACTGTGCTAAATTCAGAGTCAGATGTGAGTACTCTCCCTTTAAACTCATCCAACCAGAATCAATTTGACCTGAGTGAGTGATGTTTGCCATTCTCTATAGTCAGCAAACAAAAACTAAGAGTCACATGCAAGCCACTTTTAACAGTTTTCATTATGGGGATACTCTAAAATTCAAAGAATGGCTGACGGATTTACCCATGACGGAGAATAATGCTGTTTATCTTGGTACACATGAGGATACTTCACTCAATAACCCAAGAGTATGGTAAGTAACACACAGGGCTAAACAGGGTCATCCAAATAATTATTTCAGGTACAGAGCAAGTCAGTTGTAGTCCAGTAGTAGGTAAACTTTTTAAATACAATAATAACACTAATAATAATTTTGTTAGCTATTTGTGGTTATAAAATCTAGATCAAGCTTGATGTATATGTATGTAATGTATATAAAACTCAGTGGCGGTAATGCCGTTTAAGATTGGGACAATTTTTTGGGGGGAGGAGTATGGCCTTATTTCTATTACTGTCAATCATATTCCACTCACCCAGCTCAATTTAACATCAACCTAGCCTACAAATGAAAGTTTATAATGCACATGCCGAAGACAAATTGAAGTAATCAACGTGATTCAATACCGCCTTGCACACTCTTGCCTGCATATAGCTGATCTGGGGTGTAGTCATTTTGTCCAAAAAGAAAAACAAGAGTTTCTTTGGACAAATTTAGGTAAGTCCCTCCCTGTTTCATTCTGTTTGCTTCTGTTGAAGAAACGTTTTGCAACAGAAATGGCTAAATAAATACACCCCTGACCACCCGCACACACTGTTCACTTTCATAAACAGCATCATCACTTTGCTCGTTGTATAATTCCGTTCTCACATCTACACGCTGTCCTCCTCTCACCTTTTCCCTTCGCATTGTAGGCTTCAGAGCAAAACACAACAGCAGTCTGTGACCAGGCGCAAAAACCTCCAAGCCAAACCTTCATATCATAACCGCTAACTACAAAACAGCCTACTTCGTTGTCACCGTATTAACGTTAGAGTCAACAAACTATAACTAATGAGTTAGTAAACCCACAATCTAATCCATGTGTACAATCACAGAGTACAATGTACAGCAAGCAGTTTAACAGTTGGAAGAGTTGCAGTGTTGGATAGCCTTAGCCAGCTAGCTAACTAGCTAACATAAATAGCATTCCTCTCTGAGTCAGGTTGTTGAGTAGGCTAATTTAGCTGCATTTGCTAAGTGAAAGGTAAACTAAGAAAATAGTTAGCTCTTTCTCTCTCGCTCTCTCTGCTGGTTCTCCTTCATTTTTTTTCAAGAAATGAATTTGTTCAAAAGGGTTCAACTATTGTCTTTCTCTCTCTTTGAGTCAGCATGCACTGCAGTGCTAGCTAGCTGTAGCTTATGCTTTCAGTACAAGATTCAGTCTCTGATTCTTTTATTAGATGTGCTCAGTTCATATTGCAAGAGTTTTGAGGACGTTCTCTGGAGGTCACCATAAATACTGTGCAACTCTATGGAAGGGGTGAAAACCATGAGCCTCCTATGTTTTGTATCGAAGTCAATGTACCCAGAGGAGGATGGAAAATAGCTGTCCTCCGGCTACACCATGGTGCTACCCTAGAGGGTGTTGTTGAGGCTACTGTAGACCTTCATTGCAAAACAGTGTGTTTTAATCAGTTATTTGGTGACATTTGAATATATTTTATGTTTCACTATTTGTATTTTTATGAAATTCCCTGAGTAGGACGGTCCTCCCCTTCGTCCCCTAAAAAGCCTCCACTGATAAAAAGTGGATTGGCAAATTTGATATAAATTAAACTATATTTAAACGTTTCCAAGAACTGAGATTATCTAACTGTTTTGAGATTGAGATTATATCTAAATCTTTGATCACACAACAGGCTGTCCCCAACATGTTTTCCCTGATCTTTGCCTGTACCTGCGGGGTGATCCTGGGCATCGGTTTCTGTGCCAACCTACTGGTGTTCTCTCTGTTTGCCAAGTACAACACCCTGAGGAAGAACTGTCTGGACATCCTGCTGCTCAGCATGGCTCTGGCAGACTTCCTCACCCTGCTGCTCATCCCCTTCACCCTGCACTCTGCCATCAGGTAGGTTAGAGATCAGAGATCCTGGCTCTGGCAGTCTTCCTCACCCTGCTGCTCATCCCCTTCACTCTGCACTCTGCCGTCAGGTAGGTTAGAGGTTAGAGATCAGAGATCCTGGCTCTGGCAGACTTCCTCATCCTGCTGCTCATCCCCTTCACCTTGCCTTCTGCTGTCAGGTAGGTTAGAGGTTAGAGATCAGAGATCCTGGCTCTGGCAGACTTCTGCATCCTGCTGCTCATCCCCTTCACCTTGCACTCTGCTGTCAGGTAGGTTAGAGGTTAGAGATCAGAGATCCTGGCTATGGCAGACTTCCACATCCTGCTGCTCATCCCCTTCACTCTGCACTCTGCCGTCAGGTAGGTTAGAGGTTAGAGATCAGAGATCCTGGCTCTGGCAGACTTCCTCATCCTGCTGCTCATCCCCTTCACTCTGCACTCTGCCGTCAGGTAGGTTAGAGGTTAGAGATCAGAGATCCTGGCTCTGGCAGACTTCCTCATCCTGCTGCTCATCCCCTTCACCTTGCACTCTGCTGTCAGGTAGGTTAGAGGTTAGAGCATGGCCCTGGAAGACTTCCTCACCCTGTTGCTGATACCATTCACCTTGCACTCCGTTGTCAGGTAGCAAACCTCTTCTCGGGGACCCCTATCTGTGCCATGTATTTTATCTAAGCTATTAAAGACCTAGCACATCTGATTCACCTTGTAGTCTAATTATCATGCCCTTGACTAGTTGAATCAGTTGTGCTAGTTTACTCAACTGTCAGGTAGCCTAGCCAATAGCCATAGAGGTTAGAGGGGCCACTGGACCTGGAGTGTTGCCAGCAGATCGAATCCCATGTTTGACAAACAGAAGAATCTTGTGGGATATGAGCGCTGTGTTTGTCTCTGAGTATTTGGTATGAAAGCAGAAGTAGGATTACCATCTCTCTGTGACAATAATCTTATAATCTTTCATCATCTCCTATCGTCTTCTTCAGCTACTCGTGGCCGCTGGGGGACACCTCCTGCAAGGTGTACCAGTTCTTTCTGGCCTTCTCCCTGGCAGCCAGCACCTACAGCCTGTGTGCCGTGTCCATGACACGAGCCATGATCATCACCAACCCCTACCATCCTCCTACCATGGACCTGGTGGTCCTGATGTTCGTCTTGGTCTGGGCATCAGCCTTCTTCATCAGCCTGCCTCTGAGGATCTTCGCCACCAAGGAGAGCCTGAGCCCCGGCTTGGGTAATTTTACTTTCTGCCTGCCCACCATACAGGAACACCACTATCAGGTAACAATGGCTTGGTCTGAAATTGTACTCTGTTTGCTATATAGTTCACATCTCTTGACCTGCTGTACTAGAGGGAATAGGGTGCCATTTGAGATGCACACAATGTGTAACAAAAGGTATTAAGTTTAGTTAAAATAATGTCACTGGAAGTAACCAGGTCTGTAAAAAAAAAAAAGACAGTTACTTTCATTCGCTGAAAGAAAATGGTGTCCAATTGATGTGAGAAAACACAACATTTTGAATCCATTCATCCATCCATTCCTCCACCAGGTGGTCCTCAGCCAGTTCATGCTCTACTACTTCGTCCCTATGCTGGTGATCGCCTTCAACTACGTCCGGTTGGCCTGCTTCCTCCACAAGAGCCCAGTCATGTCTGTGGCCAGTGCCCGCAACACACGCCGAGCCTCCTTTATGGTGTTCCTGGCGGCCGGGACCTTCTCCATCTGCTGGCTTCCCGGGTATGATGACGATGATGAAAAGGATGAGGAAGATGATGACAACTTTATTGTATACGTTAGGGGAAATTCTAACACTTGTTCTTGTTTATACCTCTTCTCCTTACTCGTCTTCATTATTAGGTACATCCTGGAGCTGTGTGTGTACCTTGGGCTCTACCGCCACGGCCAGTCCTGGGAGATGTTCTACTTCATCTGCACCGTGCTTCAGTACCTCCATCCCTGTGTTAACCCTGTGCTCTATGTGCTGCTGTCCAAGAGGTACCGCCACCGCAGGAGTGCCTGGTTGTTTAACTGCAACAGGAATAGGGTGCAGCCGCAGGTTGTCAGCATCACTACAGAGACTGTGTAGACGCACTGGTCACGAGGGGAGCTGGCTTTGCTTTGAGATGGTGGAAAGCCTAATCTCGCCACCCAGGACGAAATATGGTGTGCGTATTATTGGATGATGTTGATACTGTCTGAATATGAATACAGCACATTACATTGCAGTGCAGTACATTAGCTCACATTCATCTGTGAGGTTCCTGATGCAGTCTTTTTGTGTTGGTGTTTTACCGATCTGTTTATTTTAGTTTGTACAGTTACTTTCCGCTTCTTCTTTTTGTGTTTCATTCTTGCAGGAACAGATTGACATGTACTGTATGCAGGATAAAAAGCGAGTAAAATGTTATTGTTTTAATGTTAAAATTGTTTTATTTTCTGTTGTCTGATATTCTGTACTTTGTCATTTAGGACAAAAAAAATTTAATTGAAATTCCATTGTGTTCAAACAATCAGGGATAAAAAAAAAAACATTATTTCGATTAATGAATTAAAACTTTTTCCCCAAAAAAACATTTCAATGATTTATGACTGATTTTCAGATGGTTTTTTTATGCAGAAATTACTTTTAGAACACAACGAGATCTGGGACCAGACTATTGAATTCCCCAGCTAGTGTAACAGTGTAATTACATTGTTAAATTCTTGCATAAAAATGGGTATATGCCACCTCCTGGTAGATTAGTGTGTTTACATTGTCTAACACACTCTGTGATAAAGGTATGGGATTCTGGGTGATCCAGAGCAGATTTATTGAGAATTGCTGGGGGTAAATTGAAAATTGAATGGTCCCGGGATAGAAATGTAAAAAGTTGGCATTACATCATAAAATCCACATTTTACACCGTACATTAGCAATTTATGTTATTAGTAGCAACTGATGTTGGTTTGGCGTCATTTGCCGAATCTCAGTTTTCCATGTGGATTTTATGCTAGCTAAATAAAGTTCCCTCTGAAGTTGGTAGCTAACTCAAAAATGCATGTTCTTTAGGAGTGCTATTTATTACCCCGTCGACGAATGAGCATTCATCTATAGTGTGTGTGTCCCATCATTGCAGGTAATTGATGACATGTGTAAAGAATATGTTTTATAAACTCATAAGCACCAGCCAGCGTATTAGCCTGGTTTTGTTAGTTTAGGAAAATATGTGGTACATTCCAGGTGTATTATATTTCTTCGCCACGAGAGTGTGACATTGAGTAATTTCGGGATAATTTGATATATTTTGAATAATAAAATAGATTATAGTTTATTCTGATGTTATAAATATCAGATTGCACATGGAAACAATGTATTTATTTGTATTAAATTAAGAATGATTGGAAATTGTTATCCACTAGACATTGATAGTTTTTTATTGTTGTTAGTATGTCAGACAGCAGATTTATGGAGATTTGCTGTGGGAGTGCTATTTATATTCTGTCGAGTAATGATTGCAGCTTTGGAAATAAATGTACTATTCATCCATTGCTCCTTCCTGTGTTGACTCACTGACTTGAGGGATGGGACCAGGAAGGTCACATTAGCATATAACATTCTGTGAACCATTAGTTTCTTAGAGCTTGGTGAGAGCGTGGTTGACCTATGGTTATTTTGCATACAACCTTCCCACAACTTTCTGGGAGTGGTGCAAAACAGTTGCTTGGCGTTGGAACATTCTCAGCAAATTTAAGCAACTTAAAAAACGTTATTTTGTTGGTATTTCATTACTTTAACAGAACGTTTCCTTATAGTTCAAACATGGTTACATGATTCTAGGAATGTTCTCCAACTAGTTTGACATTGGGAATGCTCTGAAATTGTTCCAAGAACGTTAAGATACAACAATCTTCTGTAGGAATTTCAGTACTTCGAGATAACATATCATACAGGTTTACTCATCGTCCTATTTAAAGTCACATTCTCAAATTGTTCCAAGAACGTTAAAACTTTCCATAAAAACCAAAAGAGAACGTTTTAAGAATGTTATTTAAAAATGTATACATTCCATTCTCAGCATCAACAAAGCTCTCTCTATTAGGGATGCATGATATATCGGTGAACATATCGGAATCGGCTGATATTAGCTAAAAATGCCAACATCGGTATCGGCGCGATGTCTAGTTTAACGCCGATATTAAAAACCGATGTCAAAGCTGACGTGCATACCAATCTAACGTAGGTACATGATGTAATGACGCCACGTAAAATGTAGCGCTACACGTGCAACACAGCATCCCTAACCTAGCCCACAATGTCTGCTGTGTGGATCAAGCAGTCAACAAGTTGAGCAGTCATTTGAAAGAGTAAGAAGATTTCACTGAGACAACTCAAAAGGGGAAATCCATTAAGTGTGTTCAGGTGTGTTGGCCACACCCACTAATTGGCCGCACCTAAACTGAATGAGTGCTTGTTTACTTTGAAATGGGGTCTATTTGAATAGACTAAAATTTACAGCTTTGCATGTATGAAAAATCATGGAACGCTAGCTCCTTCCTGGTGGCGAAGTGGACTAATTTCATGGATAAACGACAGAAAATGATAGGTTGGAATCTCACTGAGGCCATGTCACAATAAAAAACGAATAGGTTTGCATGATTAATGCCTAAGGAAATTAATTTACATTTATCCTATTTGTGGTTCGAGTTCAAAAAAGTTAACCCTAAATAAACTAAGTGTTATTATTTCTTATTAAAGAAAAAGTTATTTAAAAACCTTGACCCTAACCGGTCTCGCTTTAAATTACGTTCGGCTTAGAAAGCCTTCATAAAGCCTTCATAGTGCCTTTTATAAGCACTACATAAATGTTACAAAGCATCTATAATATAATGTGACATAACCCACTAGGTCGGAGTATGATCGGGGGAGTCCACTAGATAGCTCAGCCACAAAGTCAAATTGGCTAAATCGTGCAACAGTGTGTGAAAACTTTGTGAAGACTTACAGAAAACGTTTGACCTCTGTCATTGCCAACAAAGGGTATATAACAAAGTATTGAGATAAACTTTTGTTATTGACCAAATACTTATTTTCCACCATAATTTGCAAATAAATTCATTAAAAATCCTACAATGTGATTTTCTGGATTTTTCTTCTCATTTTGTCTGTCATAGTTGAAGTGTACCTATGATGAAAATTACAGGCCTCTCTCATCTTTTTAAGTGGGAGAACTTGCACAATTGGTGGCTGACTAAATACTTTTTTGCCCCACATACCCCAGCCTGCCTAGTCAGCTAGCCAGACAGTTTGATTTAGCTAATGTTAGCTAGCTAACGTAAACTCACTTACTTTTGTACATCGCCTTTGTTCGTACAATTGACCTTATTTTAGCGCCCCAAAAACGTAATACTTCCAGATTAACTGTAATGTCAATACCATTGTAAAGCACAATTTCTCCCCTTTCCAACAGAATCAATTACATGACCCCCACGCTGCCCGTTTCAGCATGATTCAAGAAGGTAATGAGCACTGTCTGTGTCACTCCCTGGCCATAGAGAGGCTTTTATTCTCTATTTTGGTTAGGCCAGGGTGTGACTAGGGTGGGCATTCTAGTTTCTTTATTTCTATGTTTTCTATTTCTTTGTTTTTGCCGAGTGTGGTTCCCAATCAGAGGCAGCTGTTTAATTGTTGTCTCTGATTGGGGATCACATATAAGTTGTCATTCTCCTTTTGGTGTTTGTGGGATCTTGTTTTGTGTTAGCTCTGTGAAGCCTGCAGAACGTGACGTTCATTATTCTTTTGTTGTTTTTGTTTGGTGTTCTGAGTAATTAAAGAATCATGAACACTTACCACGCTGCACCTTGGTCTAATTCCGACGACAAACGTTACAGTCGGGTCTTTTTTTAAAATTGCGGGTGAGGAAGCGAAACTAATGCGTGATAGTGAGAAGGAGCGATGTTGTGTGGGAAAATTGCTTTTTTTCACTCGATCTGTCCAACTTATCACCTTATCGCCTCTAAAATGTAAATAAAACACTATAAAGAGTTTATATAATGTGTCATTACATACCTATTTGAAGGTTTGTGTCGAATTTGCATCGGGTTTTTAGGGCGGTGCTAAAGTGATCTTAGAAGTAAACAGCGGCTTTGAGATTGATGATCGCATTGCAATGATGACGCAAAAATGACTAGGTATCCCCCTCTTACCCCGTCACTGTCCTTTTCTTGTTTTTAAAGGATGAGAGAAGTGCTACACCTGGTGGAGAGAGATTGTAAGACAGAAATAGTTGCTTTATGCGTTCTGTACGTTACGACATGACATGTCACGATGTAACGGAGGGTCAGTTTTTTTCAACATTTCTCCAATACTATAGAGCCATCACCATGTCGATCAACGCTTGAATAGAAACGTAGTTCACACCCCTGATTTTGAAGTCAACACAGTCAACACAGTCCCATTAGTTTTCTTTGTAGCCTCGTTTGAATGTTACGGTTACGCACATTTGTACGGAATGGGGTGAGTTTACATTAGCTAACAAGCAAGCTACTGTAACTGTTATTTCACCTTTCTGTTTGTATGTAGCTTGCACTTAAAATAAAATCTCCTCTAGGGATGCCTTTGATCTTTCCATCCAGGCAAAGTACTATGAAGTCATCACTAATCTCGACAAGAGGCGCAACATTCAGAGAAATTCAAAATTCAGGGTAACGTTAAGCAGTTAGCTTCAATTAGATAACTGGACAGATTTAGCTACATAACCATTTTTCAACAACCATTCTCATCTAACCTTAGTTAGTTGCTAGCTATACATATAGTTCAGTGGAGGCTGCTGAGGGGAGGACAACATTATTATAGTGTGTGTGTGTGTGTGTGTGTGTGTGTATAGTATCCTTACATAAGGTATGATAAGTACGAGTAAGTATGAAGTAATCCTCTCTCAACACTTTAAATGTTAGGTGTGGACCCCATCGGACCCTTCACAAAATCCAGGAATCGCAACAGCTTGTATTTGATGGCGACAGATTTTACCAAGTGGGTAGAGGCAATACCCATTAACATTTACAGGGTCGGTGTCCCTAAACCGGGACAGTTGTAGCTAACGTGCGCTAATGTGACTAGAATGACGTAACAGCAAACTTTCCAGGACATAAACATGTCTTATATGGGCAGAAAGCTTAAATTATTGTTAATCTAACTGCACTATCCATTTTACAGTAGCTATTACAGTGAAAAAATACCATGCTATTGTTTGAGGAGAGTGCACAACAACAAAACTCTTTAATCATGGCAACTGGTTTGATACATTAACCTCTGACGGGTAAATAATATACTTACATTCAGTAATCTTACTCTGACTTGTCATCCTGAGGGTCCCAGAGATGGTTAGTGTCTTTTCTGTAGGGAAGCTAATTGTCCATCATGTATGACATTCCTGGGAGTGTGTAAACTTAAATTGTTATTACCATAGCATTATTGTATGTTCTCTATAGTTATGTACTTGAAAATGTATCAATTGACCAATTCGGCTCATTTGGAAAAACTCCTGGCGGACTTGATACAAAATATAGTGTAGTAATGGAGTGCTTCACTGAATCAGTCTGAAACGTTGCACACACATTGCTGCTATCTGGTGGCCAACATCTAAATTGCACCTGAACTCCTATCTGATTATTTGACCTTTCTCTTGCGTTTCAAAAATATTTAAAACACAAAAAAATGTTTTTGTTTGTATTATCTTTTTCCAGATCTAATGTGTTATATTTTCCTACATTCATTTTACATATCCACAAACTTCAAAGTGTTTCCTGTCAAATGTTATCAAGAATATTCATATCCTTGCTCCTGAGCAGTTTGATTTGGGTAATTTTAGGCGGAAGTTGAAAAAAAAGGTACAATCCTTAAGACATTTTTAAGGCCAGTGAAGGAAGAGAATGTGCTTAACTCTAAATTCCCTTCTGTAACCCAAACATTTATTTTAGTTTTGTATGCTTACCCATCAAGGACATGTCTGGCGATGCCAACTCCAAGCTGATGGACATCTTCAACACATGGTTCTCCTGAGGTCATCTTGAGTGACCAAGGTTGTGAACTCCGGAACAAGGTACGGATGTTATAGGTTATATTCTGTCACTAATGTTTTGTTTTTCCATGGTACATATTTCAATATCTTACATTGTCAATAGATATCCCTTTCCTACCCCCTATTCCAGGTTTGGATGAATGGACCAACCAGACGCTCTCAAGACTGCCATGGGCAAGTCCCTGGACGGGGACCAGGAACGGTGGGAGGACAACCTGAAGGTAATTATTTTTGCACACAACAGCAGCGTCCAGGCCTCCACTGAGTACTCGCCCTATCGCCTGCTGTACGGACGGGAGCCACAGCTGTTGACTGTGGTAAACGATGTAATTGTACATAATGTATTATTGCATATACTGTAGTCTTTCAAATTTGTGATTTACTTAGTGTTGTTGTTTGTCTATTGGTATTTTTGTATAAGGTACTTTCAGATCACTGAAACCACCTGATGTGCTGGAAGTTGTCAAACCAGACCAGAAAACATTTGAGTACCACCTTCAGCCATGGGCTGAGAAGGATGTGGAGGTTTTTGACCAGGTAAAAATGATTGTCCTCTGTTAATTTATTTTCTGGCCCTCCAATAAACATACAGTGCATTCGGAAAGTATTCAGACCCCTTGACTTTTTCCACATTTTGTTACATTACAGGCTTATTATAAAATTGATTAAATTAAACAAATTCCTCATCAATCTACACACAATACCTCACAATGACAAAGTGACAACAGGTTTTTATACATTTCTGTAAACCCTTTGCTATGAGACTCGAAATCGAGCTCCGATGCATCCTGTTTCCATTGATCATCCTTGAGATGTTTCTACAACTTGATTGGAGTCCACCTATGGTAAATTCAATTGATTGGACATGATTTGAAAAGGCACACACCTGTCTATATTTTTAAATTTAGATTTAACTAGTCAAGCCAGTTAAGAACAAATTATTTTTTACAATGATGGCCTACCCTGGCAAAACCTGCACGACGCTGGGCCAATTGTGCGCCGCCCTATGGGACTCCCAATCACGGCCGGTTGTGATACAGCCTGGAATCGAACTAGGGTCTGTAGTGATGCCTCTAGCAACTGAGATGCAGTGCCTTAGACCGCTGCTCCACTCGGGAGCCCAAGGTCCCACACTTGGGGTCCCACAGTTGACAGTGCATGCCAGAGCAGAAACCAAGCCATGAGGTTGAAGGAATTATCTGTAGAGCTCCGAAACAGGATTGTGACGAGGCACAGATCTGGGGAAGGGTACCAAAACATTTCTGCAGCATTAAAGGTCCCCAATAACACATTGTGCTCCATCATTCTTAAGTGGCAGAAGTTTGGAACCACCTAGACTTTTCCTAGAGCTGGCCACCCGGCCAAACTGAGCAATCGGGGGAGAAGGGCTTTAGTCAGGGAGGTGACCAAGAACCCGATGGTCACTCTGACAGAGCTCCAGAGTTCTTCTTTGGAGATGGGAGAACCTTCCAGAAGGACAACCATCTCTGCAGCACTCCATCAATCAGGCCTTTATGGTAGAGTGGCCAGACGGAAGCCACTCCTCAGTAAAAGGCACATGACAGCCGGATTGGAGTTTGCCAAAAGGCAAACTTATGAAACCAAGATTGAACTCTTTGGCCTGAATGCCAAGAGTCACATCTGGAGGAAACCTGGCACCATCCCTACGGTGAAGCATGGTGGTGGCAGCATCATGCTGTGGGGATGTTTTTCAGCGGCAGGGACTGGGAGACTAATCAGGATCGAGGGAAAGCTGAACAGAGCAAAGTACAGAGAGATTCTTGATAAAAACCTACTCCAGAGACCTCAGGACCTCAGACTGGGGTGAATGTTCACCTTTCCAAAAGGACAACAACCCTAAACACACAGCCAAGACAACATAGGAGTGGCTTTGGGACAAGTCTCTGAATGCCCTTGAGTGGCCCAGTCTCTGGAGAGACCTGAAAATAGCTGCGCAGTGATGCTCCACATCCAACCTGACAGAACTTGAGAGGATCTGCAGAGAAGAATGGGAGAAACTCCCCAAGTGTGCCAAGCTTGTAGCGTCATACCAAAGAAGACTTGAAGCTGTAATCTCTGCTAAAGGTGCTTCAACAAAGTACTGACTAAATTGTAAGGAATCCCTTGATTGTATTTAGTTTCCTAGGACCTACAATAGAGAGGCTAGATATATATTCAACCACATGGGTGTACTAATGAGCTATGCGAGACAGACACTTAAAAAAAAATCATAATAGAGGAAGACTGAAGTAATATTATTTCAGTGTAGATAAGGGAAGGGCAGTTAAAAAATAAAAACATGCCAACCCGACAAGCCAGCGTATGAATCGATCGTATTTGCAAATGAATTGAGTGGAAATTAGCTGACTTTGTGATCTGCAAGGTAAGTAGCAATGTGCCAAACAGAGGTTTTCTTTGTCATTTCCGAAACGTAGCAACATTCAAGACATTGATTTCATGTTGTAGAAATTATCATTTAATATTTCAATATTTTTAGCAAAACAAAACTCGTTCAAACAGCAAAATGATCTGTGGAAATCAGCTTTGTTTGTATAGCTGGGATGAAAATAATGTAATTTAGGCTGTAATGATTTCCAAAATTCTACACATTAGGTCATCACACCATTGAGATAGCTGATGGACGCTAATAGTTTACAGAATCCCATTGTGATGCTGGGGAGGGCACTTTTTGTCAAGGGGACACTATTTAGCATGACAAGCATTTGATTTGCGATCTCCATCACGTGCACTTACTTCGCTACAGAAACACCGCTAACCGAAAAACAGTGCAGGTGCTCTGAATTAGAGGGCAACGACACAAAAAAATCAAAGTTTCTTAGATTTTTGGCAGACCTCAAAAGTCACCTGATGTGGTTTAAAACTAATGTTATTTTGAGAAACCTGGAAAAACTAATCAGAGAAAGTTTTATTTGGAGGGAAAAAACACAAATACGCAAAAAATACAAACAAATTTTAAAAGGTCCTAACGTTTTTTTTGCTGTGCATGACTGCACTTTAGAGTGCGTGTCATCCTGCAGCACAGTATTTTTGGGAAAGTTGAAGTCAGGTCAAATATTGGCTATGCACCCAAGAGGGAAAGAGGTTGGGCATCCTAGAAATGTTTTAGAGTAATGTAATATAATACACTGAGTGTACAAAACATTAGGAACCCCTTCCTAATATTGAGTCGCAACCCCTTTTGCCCTCAGAACAGCCTCAATTTGACAGGGCATGTCCATGTTCTTGACAAACCGGTGTGCCTACTACCATACTCCGTTCTTGACAAATCTTGCACCTACTATCATACTCTGTTCAATGGCACTTACATTTTTTGTCTTGCCCATTCACCCTCTGAATGGCACACACACACACAATCCATGTTTCAATTGTCTCAAGGCTTAAAAATCCTTCTTTAACCGGTCACTTCCCCTTCATCTACACTGATTTAAGTGGATTTAACAAGTGATATCAATAAGGGATCATAGCTTTCACCTGGATTCACCTGATCAGTCTATGTCATGGAAAAAGCAGGTGTTCTTAATGTTTTGTATACTGAGCTGTACTGACTCACACAGACACACACACACACACATACACAAACACACACATTGGTGACACTACATTGATTTAGTCAGTGTGTGATTTCAACGGATCTATAATGTCTACCATATTGTATGTTTAGGTACACCATCTGTCTGTTTGTACATCTATCCATATCTACAGCATAATGATCAATATCTAGTCAGTAGCTAGGTTTCCATCCAATTGGCGACAGATTTTCATGCGAATATTCTAAAATCAGCAAAGAATAATAGGCACATTTTCCCACCAGAGACGGTTCCATCAAATTAACTTGTTGGGGATAAAATGCTGTGCGTGATGACGTAGTGCACATAAAAACACCTTTTGCGGTTAAATTCCCATTTACCAGAATTGTTTCTCTCCATGGCATTTAAAACTCTACTGATGCTTTTCTCACAAAGAATGTTGCATTATATAGCGAGTGTGCCCACTCTGGTATTGGCACCTGCGCTCTAGCCAACAGATCGCAGATACAGTGCGGGTATAGCCTACATGATCCAATAATTATGGACAAATGAGCAAGATGATCAAGTCACCAGAAAAAGACCCTCGACTTTCACCACCCTGTTAAATTCATCATAATGTATTTAATCTGTAGCCTAATAAACTGTATGCTGTAACAACGAGTGTTTGTGGGAGGACCACCACACAGCATGTCATCGCGTGACACCAAGTTTACTTTGTTATGATGGTTATTATATCAATATTTGCACTTATCAGCGTTTCCATGGACATTTCTCGAATAATACATTTCACCGACACCTTGTCTAGTATGTTTAGTTTCCACACACATCTTCTGTTTCCCTCAGGCCTGTCATTACATATATTTTTTTTATCCGACATTGTACTTTACTCCAATAAAAAGGTTGTATGGAAACCTAGTTTATGTTGTGTTTTTCTTACCGGTTGGATACTGGCAGGGGCAGTATAGAAATGTGGCCCTCTCCCTGTTCAGAAGAAGAACACGCTTTTAGCAGACACTCTTAACCAGTGAGACTCACAATAAGTGCATTCAACTAAAGTAGCTAATCCAACATCATATTACGATAATTGCAAGTAAAAGCCTTCAAAATAGCTGCTATCTGCTTAATCTTAGACATAATTAGTTAAGGCCAGCCAGTTTCAGACCAGTACTAGTAACTGTACCAGTAACCAAGTCCATGCTCAGTGTTCTGCTTACACTGGACTGGGGAGAGCCTTCCGGTGGTCCTGTCTCCTGCAGCCAGGCCAGGCAGTCGCTGAGGATGACTGGGAAGGCGCTCCCTGTCCCTGCTGTCCCTGGGCAGCTGTGAAGTGGTCACGGTGGGATGCATGAAGAAGGGCACATGGTAGGGTGGGGGCAGCCTGGGGGCACTGAACAGGGCCCCAGTCATAGCCTAGGTTACAACATGTACAGGAAGAGATACATGATGCGCTAATAAGTGTGTATGTTGTATTTCAGAGAAATAAGGTGATTTTAGGCACTCATAAACTCAGCAAAAAAAGAAACGTCCTCTCACTGTCAACTGCGTTTATTTTCAGCAAACTTAATATGTGTAAATATTTGTACGAACATAACAAGATTCAACAACTGAGACATAAAATGAACAAGTTCCACAGACATGTGACTAACAGACATGGAATAATGTGTCCCTGAACGAAGGGGGGGTCAAAATCAACAGTAACAGTCAGTATCTGGTGTGGCCACGAGCTGCATTAAGTACTGCAGTGCATCTCCTCCTCATGGACTCCACCAGATTTGCCCGTTCTTGCTGTGAGATGTTACCCTACTCTTACACCAAGGCACCTGCAAGTTCCCAGACATTTCTGGGGGGAATGGCCCTAGCCCTCACCCTCTGATCCAACAGGTCCCAGATGTGCTCAATGGGTTTGAGATACGGGCTCTTCGCTGGCCATGGCAGAACACTGACATTCCTGTCCTGCAGGAAATCACGCACAGAATGAGCAGTACCACATGACGGAGGAGGATGTCTTCCCTGTAACGCACAGCATTGAGATTGCCTGCAATGATGCTGTGACACACCACTCCAGACCATGACGGACCCTCCACCTCCAAATCAATCCCGCTCCAGAGTACAGGCCTCGGTGTAACGCTCATTCCTTCGTCGATAAACGTGAATCTGTCAATCACCCCTGGTGAGACAAAACCGCGACTCGTCAGTGAAGAGCACTTTTTTGCCAGTCCTGTCTGGTCCAGCGACGGTGGGTTTGTGCCCATAATCGACGTTGTTGCCTGTGATGTCTGGTGAGGACCTGCCTTTACAACAGGCCTACAAGCCCTCAGTCCAGCCTCTCTCAGCCTATTGCGGACAGTCTGAGCACTGATGGAGGGATTGTGCGTTCCTGGTATAACTCGGGCAGTTGTTGTTGCTATCCTGTACCTGTCCCACAGGTGTGATGTTCGGATGTACCGATCCTGTGCAGGTGTTGTTACACATGGTCTGCCATTGCGAGGACGATCAGCTGTCCATCATGTCTCCCTGTGGCGCTGTCTCAGGCATCTCACAGTACGGACATTGCAATTTATTGCCCTTGCCACATCTGCAGTCCTCATGCCTCCTTGCAGCATGCCTAAAGCACATTCACACAGATGAGCGGGGACACTGGGCATCTTTCTTTTGGTGTCAGTAGAAAGGCCTCTTCAGTGTCCTAGGTTTTCATAACTGTGACCTTAATTGCCTACCGTCTGTAAATTGTTAGTGTCTTAACGACCGTTCCACAGGTGCATGTTCATTAATTGCTTATGGTTCTTTGAACAAGCATGGGAAACGGTTTTAAACCCTTTACAATGAAGATCTGTGAAGTTATTTGGATTTTTACAAATTATCTTTGAAAGACAGGGTCCTGAAAAGGGGACATTTCTGTTTCTGCGTGAGTTTAGAATATTTTATGCATTAAAGAGAAGAGAGGAGAGGAGAGAAGAGAAGAGAGGACAAGCAACCTTGAGGGCTATAAGCTACGGAAATTATGTCTACTAAAGTTAATTACTCTACCATTGAGGGTCGGGCCGAGGGTCAACTGCTTCCTGCTGCTCACGTACTCTGCCATCAGTTGCTGCAGTTACTCTGACTGCAAACAAGACAAACAAATAATCAGTTTTCCCAACCCGGGTTTCAAACTCAGAACCCTTTTCACAATAACAACATTTATTTAGTAGCGATGCTACACTGTAAAACATAGAGGAGGATATACCTTCGATTTCGTGGCCCCTCTCTGTGTCGAAGAACAGGTATAGGACAGACACCTGGAGAAAACAGCGATACAGGCCCTGAACATGCTGAATGCTTCAAGGAATGTTCAGAGATTCATGCAGGGATTTAATTCATTCAGGGATTTAAATTAACATGGTGTCACATTGTGGGCATGTGAAGATGCAGTATTCTCCTACACCACTTGAGGGAGGTAAGAGAATTATGAAATGTAGCCTTGCTAAGACTCCCTCTTTAGACTACCACAACAGACTACCTTAACTGGAAGGCTGGGCTCTGGGGGGACTTGTATCTCTCTCCATTTGGGAGGCTCCCTCCTGGGTGCTGCTGGAGGAGCCATCAGCTGGAACACAAACAGGTTCTACAACTGTACAATGCATTTGACACAATGCTTGATAACACATTTTTTTGCAGTTTGCACAAAAAAATGTTAACAGAACTGTAGTGGAGACAAAACACAATGATTATGCAAAACAACGTCTGCAAAGTGTGTATGGGGCTAGAGAGAGAGGGTGGAGTGAAAGTGACACCACTCGTTTAGATCTCTCCCTGGTCGGAGAGCAGTGCAAGCGTGTTTGTCCGCTAGCTCCTGATTCACCTGACATGCTTTCCTTTTTATCAGACTAGATACAGTACTTTTTGTTGATGATACAATAACACTACTGTTAGTTCTTACTACCACTGTTACTACCTTGTTGAAGGCCTGGAGGTGAGGAGGAGGTCCATCTGACTCTAAACTGTTGGATCCACTGGTGCTGAAACACAACTATACTTGTCAATTAATGATTTATGCCAAAATCCAAATTGTGCGTGATTAACTCCGCTCTGAATCGGGCCCTAAAGGAAGTTCTGTGGTGAATGGGGTAGCCTGTGGCTGGCCTCATGGTCAGTCAGTGAGGTATCAGTTGGTTCTGTGTCTATGGGCAGACCTGCCTCCGATGTCATAATCTCCTGCAGCTCTCTCACACACGTACTCTCTCACACATGTACAGGAAAAACATTACAGACGGGTGAGACTGGTGCCTCTGTCTGTTTTTACAGTATAGTACAGTCTGCATAAAACCTACAGTAAATACTATAGTATACTACAGTCTGCAAAATACAACATATACACTTAGGTTGGAGTCATTAAAACTCGTTTTTCAACCACTCCACAAATTTCTTGTTCACAAAGTACAGTTTTGGCAAGTCAGTTAGAACATCTACTTTGTGCATGACAGAAGTAATTTTTCCAACAATTGTTTACAGATTATTTAACTTATAATTCACTGTATCACAATTCCAGTGGGTCAGAAGTTTACATACACTAAGTCGACTGTGCCTTTAAACAGCTTGGAAAATTCCAGAAAATTATGTCATGGCTTTAGAAGCTTCTGATAGGCGAATTGACATAATTTGAGTCAATTGGAGGTGTACCTGTGGATGTATTTCAAGGCCTACCTTCAAACTCAGTGCCTATTTGCTTGACATCATGGGGAAATCAAAAGACGTCCACAAGTCTGATTCATCCTTGGGAGCAATTTCCAAACACCTGAAGGTACCACGTTCATCTGTACAAACAATAGTATGCAAGTATAAACACCATGGGACCACTAGCTGTCATACCGCTCAAGAAGGAGAAGTGTTCTGTCTCCTTGAGATCAATGTACTTTGGTGTGAAAAGTGCAAATCAATCCCAGAACAACAGCAAAGGACCTTGTGAAGATGCTGGAGGAAACAGGTACAAAAGTATGTATATCCACAGTAAAATGAGTGCTATATCGACATAACCTGAAAGGCTGCTCAGCAAGGAAGAAGCAACTGCTCCAAAACCGCCATGAAAAAGCCAGACTATGGTTTGCAACTGCACATGGGGACAAAGATCGTACTTTTTGGAGACATGTCCTCTGGTCTGATGAAACAAAAATAGAATTGTTTGGCCATAATGACCATTGTTATGCTTGGAGGAAAAAGGGTGAGGCTTGCAAGCCGAAGAACACCATCCTTACTTTGAAGCACGGGGGTGGCAGCATCATGTTGTGGGGGTGCTTTGCTGCAGGAGGGACTGCTGCACTTCCCAAAATAGATGGCATCATGAGGTAGGAAAATTACGTGAATATATTGAAGCAACATCTCAAGACATCAGTCAGGAAGTTAAAGCTTGGTCCCAAATGGGTCTTCCGAATGGACAATGACCCCAAGCATACTTCCAAAGTTGTGGCAAAATAGCTTAAGGACAACAAAGTCAAGGTATTGGAGTGGCCATCACAAAGCCCTGACCTCAATTCTATAGAAAATGTGTGGGCAGAACTGAAAAAGCATGTGCAAGCAAGGAGGCCTTACAAACCTGACTGAGTTACACCAGCTCTGTCATGAGGAAGGGGCTAAAACTCACCAAACTTATTGTGGGAAGCTTGTGGAAGGCTACCTGAAACGTTTGACCCAAGTTAAACATTTTAAAGGGAATGCTACCAAATACTAATTGAGTATATGTCAACTTCTGACCCTCTGGGAATGTGATGAAAGAAATAAAAGCTGAAATATATTATTCTGTCTACTATTCTGACATTTCACATTCTTAAAATAAAGTGGTGATCCTAACTGACCTAAGACAGGGATTTTTTTACTATATAGTTTTCTTTTACTATAGTTAACTGTAAATATTACAGTATAATTGCAGTAAAGTCTGCAAAAACACTACAGTTAGTACTATAGTATTTATACTATAGTATGCTATAATATTTTTTCTTGTGGGGAGGACATACAAATATCGGATGTTTGAGAGGCCAGTCTTTTGCTAAGATTAGTTGAATCTTGGAAACCCTGGCAGCCAATATGAGAAAAAGCTAGGCAGTTCAAATCAAGGAAAATGTATTCTCAAACTGCTTAACGGTCTGATCTTCTGTTGGCTGTTTCATCTCAATTGGGCTGGTATTTACAAAGCATCTCAGAGTAGAAGTTCTGATCTAGGATCAGTTTTGCCTTTTAGATCCTAATGTATACAATTACATGGACAGGGACGACCTTATCCTAGATCAGCACGCCTACTCTGAGATGCTTTGTTGATATGGGCCCTGGCTTTGACTGGAGGGGGATAAAACACAGAGACAATAAGGAGGAGTATGGAGATCAAAGTACAGCAGCAACTTACGCTCCTCACACAACCTAGGGTGGACCCACAGGTTGGTGTAGGGCTAGCAGTGGGAAAGGTAGCAGGCATCCTGGTTGTAAGGGAAAAATGTATACACATTTTTGTGTATTAAAGACATGTTGCTTGAATAAGATAAAGAAAAAGAATTTAAAGGTCCAATGCAGCTGTTCTATCTCAATATCATAACATTTCTGGGTAACAATTAAGTACCTTACCGTGTTTAGAAGAAAAAAAAAAATGTAAAAAAAAAAAAAAAGCTTCTTAGCAAAAGAGCACAGTAAAACACAGTAAAATCTCATTTGGGCCTGGGCCTTTAGACAAAGCTTTAATTGCAATTTACAATCAAGGGAGTGCTTGCCTTTTGGTGCTCGAGTGCTAGAGCACGTTCTCTCATGTTCTTTACCTGGCAGTAAGGGAAGCAGAAGATCCAGGAGAGGGTGTAGCTGGGCTGGTTGTTGTGCTGGCACCCGTTACATTGGTAGGAGGCCTGTTGACCCACAAGATGCCAGCCCACCCCCTGGACCTGGGCCTTCTCCTCAGAGTAGAGCAGGGGCAGCTTCCCCTCCTCATACAGGCTGGTCACCTTCAAATCAAAATGTATTTAAAGTCTTAGCTATATCACATGACAATCTGGTAAAACACAACAACAACAAAAAATCCAAAGTGGAGAGGGAAAAGAGTCACAGTAAAAATGGTAATAACAACCTACCTTCAGCAGTTTGGCGATGTTGAAGCGGTAACGCACCTACACACGGGTGTTCCTCACCTGGAAGTAGAACCACTGAGTGTGCTTCTCTGTGTACAGGTTGGTGCGCAGAGAGAGCTCGTAATTAAATTTACCACTCAAATTCAATTAAATAAGATTAGACAGAATGTAAATGGCTGTGGGCATTCATTCACTCATGACTGGGATGAGTGACAATATTAGAGGATTGAAATTAAATCACACAACACAGAATAAAAATTGTAAATCACTCAGAACTTTGAATGACAGTGTGAGAGGTTTGACAATACTTATGGATGTTATGTACTCACACTCTTGTTGCTTTCAGCAAGTTGCCACACTCGAAGCGTCCCTCGAACAGCAGAGTGGTGTCATCAGCCCCAGAGAAAGAGACAGCAGCAGGGGTCAGGGAAGAAATGTATAATTGGTGGAGTACTGTGGATACCAATATTCCTGTGAGCCTGCCCAGGGATAAGAATCTAAATTGGAGATGAATCATATTATATTGTATTATACCCTCTAAATTTATTTCAAGTATCTCTTGGCCAAAACTTGTTTAATCTGTTATTAGTAAAACATTTTTTTTTTAAATCTGATGTAAAAAAAATATATATAAAAAATAATGTATTTTGACATCTGGCCCCAGAGGTCCACGGACCCCACTTTGAGAACCACTGCCATAGTAGAAACAGAGTAAGCCTCGTCCTGGACTTAAATCCTGCTCGCTGGAGAATCTCAATTGAAAGTGTATCTTAGTCCAGGACTAGATTTAATCTGTGTTCGTGAAAGCAGTCCTTCATATTAAAACATACTGTATGCTATATCTGTGCCAGGCAAGAGCCGCTCAGTGATTGACACTTTCTATACCTCTCTGTGTATCGTAGACAACAAGATACTCAGACTCTGGTCCAAGCTGCTCGTTGGTGCTCATCTGAGGGCACAGGGGCTCTGGGGAGGGAGGAGCCCATCCCGGGAGCACAGGAAAGATGAGAGAGAATAGGGAAAATTGAACATTTTTATGTAAAAAGGTGCTCTTTGGATCCAAAATGGCTTTTTCCAGGCATTAAATGCTCTATGGTATAAAGTCTAGCTTTCATTAAGTCTACTCCTGAACTAAAAAGCTTGTGATGAGAACATGAAACAGGAAACCGGCTCACCAATATACTGTATTTCCCCCGGGATGACCTCACACTCGTGGGGCAAGCATGGGAGTGTTTGGGACACATGTCCAGACACACCATACAGGTAGCGTGACTCCCACAGGCGAGGCACAGCCCTTCCTGACTGGATCTCAAATACCCCCTGGGTGCTTCTGGGTAGTGGAGAAACACCTCACACATTGGTGTGGAAGACGTTTGGGTTTAAGCCAACATGGTCGGCAGTTTCGGAAGTAGCTACAAGTTGAACATCATTTTTTTTATTGGTTTGGTGGAAGTTAGTTTAACTAATTACCAAACCATGTAGCTAATTCAGTGGTTTAATTGTTCTCTGAAACTTAAATGATACAATACACACCAAAAAATGTCAAGCTTTACCTCTGACAATCAAAACTAACAAGCAAGCTATGGTTGGTGCTGTGTTCATCTGTACTTGGATTATATCTGACTTCCAGTCTTGTGTGAATACTACTCAACATCAAACTGCCGGTGTCTTCATCTGTTCTTTATCCACCTTCTCCTCCTCTTCATCTTTAAAAGATGCGTTGTTGAAAGAGCAGTGGTATGTTCCCCCATGAATGTCGTCCCTCATCTCATTGTCATCCCCAGCACATCCTCTGGAATGACAGGATACTATATCTCAATTTTAATGTACATAAAGGTAATGTTACTCACCCAGATTGCTAGCTTTCATAAACATGCATGAATTCTATGTTAAAATCTCTCTATTAAGATAGTACTCTAACCCTCATATTGCCTGTTGCAGAGAGGATACGTCCTTTCATCGCAGATGCATGTCCGTCAGAACTGTTTCTACATATAGAACTGTCATAAATTAATCCCACCTATTTCATTGTCAATAATTAAGTTTTGTTCATATTCTGGATGAAGAATGTTAAGCTCACTGGTTTGACACCACAAAATCAACAAAATCCACTAAATAGCACACTCTATATTGAAAATATTGTGAAGGATGAAAAACAGTTCTGAGGCTAAATTATTTAAAAAATGTATAGGTTTATTATAATTTCTACACACTTTCTACCTGGTTTTAGTCATGTAAATTCAGACTGGAGTATTTATTTTATTTTTTAATCAAAACATTTTAAAAAATATATATGTTTCAATCAGACACTCACAAACCATTCAACATTTCCAAAACACTTCTATGTACAGTGAGGTTCAACATCAAGTCTTGGATCACCTATCTCTAAGCCAGCCTCTACCCCCAAGCCACAAGACTGATCTAACAGCTCAACCCTGGGCTGACTATTGCACCCTACTACACACTTACCATTTATAAATAGAGACACTTAAATCCCTTTAGTGCAATAGTTATGTCACCTAACTGCACTATGTAGATATACTTTAATTATAATTCTATCCTGCTAATGCACTGAAGTTATTTTGCACATTGGTAAACTATTTCCATACTATATGCCTTTAGGCTATTTTTGTTTCATCTTATTTCTTTGATCTGCATGTTTCTTTTGTACTTGATTTAGTTTAGTGTTATTTTTTAGTATATTTTCAATGTCACTTATTTGATTCCTTTACAATGTCACTTTGATTCCATTTGATTTGACTGGATTTATTTCTGGTCACCTGTTGATCTGGTGAACCAGGACTGGCCCTCATAATTGGATATGTTTCGCACACACAATCATTTATAGTACTTGTAAATACTTATAGGAAATCACAAACCGTTTTTCAAATGGACATGGCATTCAATGTATGTTAAATAATAAAAGAAATTGCGAGGTGCACGACCACTCTGGAGGGACGCTGGCCTCCCGATTGCTCATTGCTAACTGGGACTCAGTATGCTGCTGCCAGCCTGACTGTAATTCCACCTGACTACACAGAAATGCACCCCGTCAGTTAAAACCTGCTGGCCTGATCTCACTTTGGAGCACTGACATTCAAAAAGACCAGCCAGACTTTCCAGATAGAGGCTAAACAGACAATCGTTTTCCTGTGATTTCATGTAGCTACTTATGAAATTAGCAAAATAAAGCTTATTTCTAACAAAAACTTAGATTTAAATGCATTAATATTGTGATAGCTAGGTTTCATTGGTTAAACCAACCATTCAAGAAGGCAACCATGTAAATTTAGCTAAAAATGTAATTCATACAGGATTTTGTAAACATCTGCTGTCACCTGTCAAACAACACAACACACATTCAGTGGCAAGTCAGCTAACTTTAAGTCAAATGTATATTATTTATAACTCATTACTCTATCTGTGGTTAGCCGCTAACTTGCTAGCTACCTAGCTATCTTCTTTGTTACTGTTTGGTTAGCCTGAAACTACTTAGCTGTCTATCTAGCTGTCAATATATGTTCCTATGCATTCACTATCTACGGCATAATAGAAATAAATCATCATTCATGCCTCTCAGTTTGTCGTCTGCAACAGCATCATGGGCAGAGTGTTGTGTTTCAGGTGAAGACTAGCGGTTAAGAGCTTTGGACTAAGCACTTCAACCTAATTTCTCTTAAAAGTCATCTTGGATAAGAGCGTCTGCTAAATTACTAAAACGCTAAAAAATATGAAGTGGAAAGAGTCGGCATCTTTGGGACGCACCTACCCTCCAAGTGGAAAGTGAACCGTTTACACGGCCACAGTGAAAACCAACATGGCGCGAAATCCCCCACAATCTTCTGATGTCACATCGAAAGACGCCATGTTGCCGCTAGTTCTAAGCACACAAGTATCAATCAAGATGTTAATGCATAAGAACAACAAGACTATGAAGTTACAAGTATCACATTGTTATTTATGTATAGAAATGCATGATAGCTTCATGAAAAATTTATCAAACCCAGCACAGGCCTGTCCACCTGGTTGAGAACATGCACAGCACATTAACAAGAGAAATAAGAATGAATAGAACGGACTTGGAAGCTCTAACCCTGGCAATCGACTGGTAAACTGACGGGTACACTGGCAATGGCTGCCTGCTATTGTGATGCAATAATTGCCATGGTATTTTGGAATACAGCTGATGCTGGATTGCCATGGTAATGCAGAATGTTAATTCAAATGATGCTAAGTGATGTGGCTCATGCAATGGAATGCAGTTTTTGTCATGTCAGTTGAAATCACAGCACAAATTGAAGGGTACATTTCCTGATTTTACTTCCTGGGATGGGTACACTCAAAATGGCTGCCAGTCCACCCATTATGCCACCACTGACTTGAACGGAGACGCCTTTCTATTCATTTGTTATTTCTATGACATTATAGCCAGACTCAATAAATCTCATTATGTCATTTGTGATAATGAAATATTAAACTGTCAGGGCGACAAACCCAGAAAAGACTATGTAAACAAACCCAGGCCAGACGCAAGACGTGCTCTATCTGAAAGTTCTCAAGCAGCTGCTGGGCCAGCCACCCTTCCATCTGTCAGTATCAGAAAATTGGTTCTCGTTTGCTTGTAGCCTACAACAAGCATGTAGGTTACTCTACTGTATAAAAATGTACCAGTAGACAGAGCTGGCTTTCGTGATTATAATCCATAGTGTCCAACATGCTGCTGGCACTAGCGTGCTGACAAGCCTGAAATATGGTCCAACAAGCAAGTGTTGCACTAGGAAAATATGCTAATATCCCTTCCTGAATGAAAAACACCCACAATTCCAGTTCATTCAGAAGCTCAACCTAAGAACGCCAAAGCAACTTTGTGCCATAGAACCACCAGTGTTTTTTCAAATCTGCGCTCCTGTGCATGGTCAGACGGACTGAGAGCCAGCAGCCAATATTATTAACCGTTACAACATGCAAAATTACACGTTTATTCTGTATCACTCAACTCTCATTTATGACTCTCTTTCATGTTGAGAGGGATATAGCTAAATATGTATTGTTGACGGGGCGCAACTTCAGTTTTAGAAGTCGGGGGGAAATAAAGAAAAAACTATGCAGTTGGATAAACACTCCAAACAGCTTACCCGACCGCTCGGTCCTAAAGCACACCATTACCTCGTTTTGTATCACATTCCAATGATAAAACTGGTAACTGATAAAAGTTTCCCTTTTCCAACACATATTTTCATTGAGGTATTTGGATTGTTTGCTGGAACTTTGTGGTCAATTCTCAACCACACTACAAGACCTACTGGCTGGCTCTGAACCAAGTGCATAATGTCAAGTGTCAAGGGAGGGTAAAGAGAGAGAGTCATTTGCTACAGACAAAAAAAAGGGTAACGTTAGAACACTCTTACCGACATCACCTTCATTCATCTCTTACCTTCATTATCTCTTGTGGCGTGAGGCACTCCTGTTCATCATGCACTGCTGCTTTCACGCTAGATATCATATACATTGTTCATTTTGAAATGGTCTGCAATGACCTGCCAGGTGGCAGGGAACATTTTGTTGACAGGGGTCTTGAGCCACGAGGAGAAAAGGTCATATGGAGGGAATTGAAGACAACTGCATTGGACACATGCACACACACCTATATTGTATGTAACTTGCACCATTATATATGATTGATGTTGATGTTATTAATTTTATTTGTAACAAGATCTACCTCTTCTCAGAACACTTATCCCAGGGTTGGAAAATATATGACCAGGTATTTAGCCTATGGCACCTAGTAAAATGGTAATTACGCCGTAATAGCCTATGAATTAACCTACTTGGCATTCGTTTAATTTACAGTGAACCATTAACATTCTAGCATGGAACCAAACCAAATTGCTTCATGATTAAGTGAAACGGAACAATTCGGTTAGGATCAGACTATGTAGATACACCCCCACAGGATCAGAAGACGCCTGTTGCCATGAGCTCATGAGCGCATATAGGCCACTAAGACCAGCGTTGGTGCAACGGAACGTTGGAGGGGTATGCATCTGTGTTTATTTATAGGTGCCTCTAAGGTTCCCTAGCAGACATTTGCTCTCTGAGCTGGATTGAGTTACACCTACTGCTCTGGTGGACGCCGAAAACACAGCAACATCTTCGCAGTGTACACACGCACGCATGCACGCACGAACACATGTAGGGAACACCCAGTCATTGATCTACAAGACCTTTTGCATGCCTAGCAACCCCAGGCGATATCAGTGGTCTACTGCAGTCAAACTGTGCACTGTGCCCAGCTTCGCACGCTGGCCACCGGGAGGTAGGCGGCCTGTTCTTGCACATCTGTGCAGCACCTTCATCCTTCAAATGCTAAAATGGCTTTTGTGTTATTAGGCTTTATTAGTTGAGTGACAACAATAATAACCTAGCAAATGACATAAGTTATCTAAGGGCTGTTGAAAATTGTGTTTTACCAGAATAAAAGTAGAAACAACTAATCTGGCAATACCTGGTGGACATGGTTTACAATGGATTTGATTTCGATTGTTCAGGTTCACATCAGCAATATTTTTGGTAGTTTTGCTTAAAAAAATCTATGTACTGTATATGGTTATTTTTTAGATATACAGGGTAAAGTTGATACTTCCATGACAATGCAATCCACTTTTGCAATCCACTTTTGCAATCCACTTTTGCACTTTTGCAATCCACAGCAATCCACTTTTGCAATGTGCATGGTCTAAGCGGGAGAAGAAAATAAACTCACTCCATAAACATGTCCAACTGGTTTAAACCATTCCATTAGGCCTGTGGAATGGGGGTGAAATCCAAAATCGTGTTATATAGTCATTGGCTATGTCATAGCTAATTTGTAAATGATAAATATTGATATATTAATAGCTCAAACACTTAATCTACAACAATGACAAGTTAATTAGTAGGTGATGGTGACTTCAGAACCAAAGTGGGGGGGGTCAAAAACAATATACTACATTGCCCCCCTCCCCAATCTGATAGAGGTAGTGTAAATGTAGTACAGTTGAAGTCAGAAGTTTACATACACTTAGGTTATCATTAAAACTTGTTTTTCCACCACTCCACAAATACTTGTTAATGAACTATAGTTTTGGCAAGTTGGTTAGGACATGTACTTTGTTTATGACACAAGTAATTTTTCCAACAATTGTTTACAGACAGATTATTTCACTTATAATTCACTGTATCACAATTCCAGTGTGTCAGAAGTCCACATACACTAAGTTGACTGTACCTATAAACAGCCTGGAATATTCCAGAAAATGATGCGATGGCTTTAGAAGCTTCTGATAGGCTAATTGACATAATTTGAGTCAATTGAAGGTGTACCTCTGGATGTATCTCAAGGCCCACCTTCAAACTCAATGTCTCTTTGCTTGACATCATGGGAAAATCAAAAGAAATCAGCCAAGACCTCAGAAAAAAATTGCAGACATCCACAAGTCTGTTTCATCCTTGGAAGCAATTTCCAAACGCCTGAATGTACCACGTTCATTTAGCAGGACAGGATATATCCTCCAATGGATTTTTGAATGAATAATGCTTCCCTAATATGTGTTATAGGGGAGACAACTAGTTCTAAGAATACAAAAATACATAAATACTTTTGGAAATTGACCATGAAAGCTGATTATGGTTCAGAAATGGAACTTTGCATACAATCAAGCATTTAAAAAAATCTATTTTACATACCAGCTCTAAAGTCTGCTGGCACTGCAATGTTTTCGCGGTGTGAAGCTTTTTAACATACCAACTCTACTGTCCACTAGCACCTCAATGTTTTCACATCACATTTGTGCCATTTCCTAATTGTCTAGACCAGTGAATAACAAGGTAGAGGAATGATTCATTCTGCAAAACACAGACTGTCACATCAGACAAGTTAATTACACTAACAGTTCAAATGAGAGCATATCAGAGACATAAATTAGGCAAAATTACCTGCTCCCTTCATGATCTTAAAGCAACTTTTTTTTCAGGTGCTGTCTGGTGGAGTACACTCGATGGCTAAATTGTTACTTTTGTTATTTTTTCTGAGGCTGAGTGGTGGCCAATAACAGATGTCGTCTTTGATACATACTTGTAGAGCTACTGCATATGGCTCGTTCTTTTCATCCAGGAACTGAATTACAGCAAACTTCTTGATCTAAAGACAGGAGAGAATGAGGGAAAACTAAGCATAGAGACCACTTACAATCAAAAATAATAATTTACACTCCAATCACACAATACCCAGTGAAAACCTAAGATATTTACCTTGTGAGGGGCGAACAGAAACAAACAGGGCTATGCCATGTCTACAAGTGGCTCAATGGAAAGCCAGCTTATCCATTCTGGCAAGGAAGAAGAATTCTTCAGCACATTCGTAGCGTTGGTGAAGAGGAGATTATCTGATAATCCAGAGAGGTGAAAAATGCCTATCTTGGAAGACGGCAAAGGGGTAGGTGAAGAAATCAACCATTTTCCTGAACCTCTTGTAGACTACGAAAGTGTTGCCCATTTCATTGACGACCACATTCTGTACAACAGCAATGTCCTGGTTTTGTAACAGGACACAGTTGTCTCCCTCTGTCCTTTTCACAGTAAATTCTCCAAAGTAAAACTCATACTGATTTTTCACTGCCAGCCCATTAAGGAATGGTCCGTGCTTTTGAGGTGATCATTCTTCTGTGTTATTTCTTATCTGACAGTCGACGAACAACCTGCTCCAGTGGGTGGGCGAAGCAGCTTTTTAATTTGGGGAAAAGAGGGTGGCAAAGAAGGGAGTTGCAAACATAGGATCTGTGCTCCAGTATTCTGTCAGGGAGTTCTTCTTTACTATTCCCATGAGAAGGACTGTCACCAGGAAGGTACACATTTCACTAATAGTGGTTGTCTCCCATTTAGCGAGTTTCCCCCTCACTCCTGGCTCTCTCTTCTCCTGTAGCTTCAAGGCATAGTTATTAATCTCCTCTACTATGTCTCCCACCAGCTCCTCTGTCAGAAACAGCTTGAAGCACTCTGCCTCAGAGGAAAATGGCAAGGGGATTTGCACTCCAGACTGGGACTCATCAAAGCAAACAGCAGGGCCAGGAGGGGTGAAATGGCTGGCGTCCTTCCAGCTATCACAGAACTCCACTGTACTGTACTGCATCCACTGTTGGTCTGCCTCCATCACCACCAGCATCTTCAAATGGACCTGGGACTTCGTCAAGTGGACAAGGGGGCCTCAGATTCAGAGTTCTAAATGGCTACAAGGTTGGGGGGCAGCTCCTCACTGTCACTGTCAGAATTGAATTTCTGACTTTCATACTCAGACTCATCGTCAGAATTTATTTTAAAAATCTCCAGAATTTCCGCATTTATGAGTTGTCTCCTTTTGAAGACATTGCTAATGCTACAGCTTAGCTCACTAGCTACATACATAAACAACAACACTGAATGGCTCAGAGTGGGAGTGAGAGGTTACATGATTGACTGCCGGCACACACCACTTGTATCAATAAATCACCATCAGAAAGTGTTTTGTGTGGTAATTATTTATTTATTTACTGTTTTATTCACGTTTTCAAGTACTGGTGACAAATCATGCATTCCGATTCTTGCATAGATTGTAATGGACACATATTATGTGTGTAAAATACTTGTTTGAAGGTTGTACTGATTATGATGAGCTAAGCTAATTCTAGCTATGTGTGGAGCCATGTTTGTTGACATACAATGCATTATGGGTTTCACGTAAACGTCTGTCAGACCAAAGATGTTATAACAAAATGAAGTGAGGAAGGGTTCACTCATTTTTCGAATAATCTTCCGAAAGTGAATGATGTGATGTGAACAATGGTACACGACACATCCCCTTCAACATGCATACTATAGACCAAATTCATCTGGTCTCCTCTTATTATCTTTGGTTGATGCGAAAAAACAGACATGGCGGCGTGCACAAACTACATATCGTCGGATTACATCCGATTTCTAGAAAGTGTTTTACTCAAATATTTTTGATCAATGGTGAGCTCAGCTGTGATGTGATTCATTATAAATAGTAATTGCTATTAGCTAATTCATAGTGTAGTTTTTGTCAGCTGAGAGTATGACCTAAAAATATGACCACTTGTGTTACGTTAATCTTTCCTCAGTTAGCGCTAGGACAAAGGTTGTTTACATTTTCCAGTTTGGATGATTGTGTTATGCTGTACCTAGTTCTGTGAATGTCTGAACATTGATTCCAAAAATAAACTGGTCACATTCTGGACATAACTTTGTAAGGACTGTGTTTGTGCAAAATACTTCTGTGAAAAAACAGTGTGACCAGCTCAAATGCTGATTGTTGTGTCAAGCGAAACTGGACGTTATAAATAAGCATTCTAATCAAGCGTTCTAATCACACCGGTTTGAGCGTATGCTACAGGCACCACTGTAGAATGATCACACCCGTTTGTTGGTACGTGTGAAAAGGTTAATAGTACTATTCCCTAACACACTCAGTAATCTCCCTTGTTATCCCATGTGCATCTTGCTATGCACCATATGCTATGCACCATATGTATCTCCTGTACATATATAATAACACCAAGTGTTATTGTTAGTGGCTGCAGACCACGTAGACACTTCTTATAAATGCCTACAGACAGCTGTCAGTGGGGCTTTCCATGATACCGTTACACCCTTGCTCTAGTCTTCTCATAAGACTAGTGTATAGCCTCCTCTCTATAAGACTATGGGTATCTTTTTATGCGTTAATTGCCTTCATTTTAATGGTTTTATCATAAATAATTCGTTTAAATTGACTTACTGAAATCAGTTTCAGTCCCTCAGTTGTTTTCGGGTGATGTGTCTCCTCCTGGGCAGCTCACAGTAAGGGTCTGGTATGGGCAGGTCTCGTCGTCTTTTAGTTAGACTGGAATTTCCCTCACATTTCATAAAAGGCGCCACCGGTTTTCCTCGCAGACCACCACTGGAAAGCTCCGCAGGAAGAATCAATCATGATGTTTACGACACCAAATTGTCATGGATATTCTACACAAAGACACTCGAAGTCAATCTTAAATGAATCACTGTTAATTATCAGCAAGCTGGAGAGGTTCCAACAAACTCAAGTACACATGTTGATCAGGAGCTCTACACGGGGAAGTCCTGTTAGTTCTTTTATATACAGATAAGTTATATTTGCATGATTCAGCTTATTCATAATTCATAATTAATGAATCATTAACATTTGCTTCATTCATGTGACAAACAATACTAGGTCATGCAATACTGGGTCATGCATGACCAATACCCCACGAGGCTTCTTCTCTCTAAGATGAGACCTTGAAACTGAATTATACCAATACTGATAGTGAGGATTCGTTCAATCAGTCACTTGCATGAACACAGAAATTGGTTATTAGAAAAGCACATGAATAGAACACAGAAATGGGTTATTAGAAAAGCGCAAACATAAACATTTCCATCACGCAGCCTTATACTATTTTTTTTTTAAAGACTACCATCACAATAAACTAAAACGGGAGGCAACGGTCATGAAGTATAATTGACTTAACAGCCATGGTGTATTATTTTTTAACATATTATTAAAATACACCAAACAAAAATATAAATGCAACATGCAACAATTTCTACGATTTTACTGAGTTACAGTTCATATAAGATCATTGTGTTGTGTGAAGAACTGCACATTTTAGTGACTTTTTATTGTCCCCAGCACAATGTGCACCTGTGTAATGATCATGCTGTTTAATCAGCTTCTTAAAGTGCCACACCTGTCAGGTGGATAGATTATCACTAACAGGGATGTAAAGAAATTTGTGCACGACATTTTCGAGAAATAAGCTTTTTGTGTGTATGGACCAACACTTCACAGGTTGTGTCTATATTTTTGTTCAGTATAGTACTCACTTATAGGAATGGGCAATTGTTTGCAAGTTGTTCTGAAGAAGGCCATTGAAGGCCGAAACATCAATCTTTTAAACTTGTCAAATAAAACAATGTATTTTTTTTATGGTGAGCGAGCATAGAGACTTTGAAGTTGTTGTTTCCCTTGGCTTTTGTGGAGCGATAGGTAATGATGCTTCGAGGGTGACTGTTGTCGATGTGTTGAGAGGGTCCCTGGTTCAAGCCAAGGTTGGGGCGAGGAGAGGGACGGAAGCAACATTGTTACACATGTATTGGTGGTGTTACTATACAGATCCCATGTATGCACAAGATGTGTTCAGGTGCAGACTGTACACATTGATGTGATGCTGTGTTGCCAGACAACAGTACATTTAAAACATGCGGGCAATTAACCCACTGTTTGCAACTGGAGAAAACTAGACATACTGTCTATAAATACTTGAACCAACATGGTTGTGGGAGAAACAAGCAGAGTGTTACTGAAACTGGGGCAATTTTACAAAAGTTAAATCATGACCTGGATGTGGACAGTGAGATTTTGGATTGTATCTTCTCCACACTTTTGTTGTTTAGAAATAGGGAATGTACAGTAGAGCACAAAGTCAATTTCAGAGCTGTACAAGGACAATATTGTCTATTCAATATAAGTTATTCTAGTGGCTTACTAACGATACATTTACTCTGAGACATAAACGGAACAAGTTTAGATCCCAGACCATGACGGACCCTCCACCTCCAAATCGATCCCGTTCCAGAGTACAGGCCTCGGTGTAACGCTCATTCCTTTGAGATAAATGCGAATCCAACCATCTTCCCTGGTGAGACAAAACCGCGACTCGTCAGTGAAGAGCACTTTTTGCCAGTCCTGTCTGGTCCAGCTATCATGGGTTTGTGCCCATATGTGACGTCGTTGCCGGTGATGTCTGGTGAGGACCTGCCTCACAACAGGCCTACAAGCCCTCAGTCCAGCCTCTTTCAGCCTATTGAGGACAGTCTGAGCACTGATGGAAGGATTGTGCGTTCCTGGTGTAACTCAGGCAGTTGGTGTTGCCATCCTGTACCTGTCTTGCAGGTGTGATGTTCGGATGTACCGATCCTGTGCAGGTGTTGTTACACGTGGTCTGTCACTGCGAGGACGGTCAGTTGTCCATCCTGTCTCCCTGTAGCGCTGTCTCAGGTGTCCCACAGTACGGACATTGCAATGTATTGCCCTGGCCACATCTGCAGTCCTCATGCCTCCTTGCAGCATGCCTAAAGGCAAGATCACACAGATGAGCAGGGACCCTGAGCATATTTCTTTTGGTGTTTTTCAGAGTCAGTAGAAAGGCCTCTTTAGTGTTCTATGTTTTCATAACTGTGACCTTAATTGCCTACCGTCTGTAAGCTGTTAGTGTCTGAATGACCGTTCCACAGGTGCATGTTCATTAATTGCTTATGGTTCATTGAACAAGCATGGGAAACAGTGTTTAAACCCTTTACAATGAAGATCTGTTATTTGGATTTTTACGAATTATCTTTGAAAGACAGGGTCCTGAAAAAGGGATGTTTCTTTTTTTGCTGAGTTTAGATACTTGGCTACACATGAGTTATTACTCAAATAAAAAAGAACATTCTCGAAGACCTTTGATGTCCCCCCCTGATTAACAACTGTGAAGAGGACAGCGTCTCAGTCCTGGAACTGATCCACTTACAGATGCCAGGCAGGGCTTGGATTCAGATCTGGGTTTAAATAATATTTGATATCTTTTGAATACTTTGAGCATTTGCTTTAACCTGCCTGTAGAGTGAGATGAGTTGCATTTGCAGTTTTGGAAATATTATTTTGCTCCATTAAAGCCAGACAAGCTCAGTCAAGCATAGATAATGTTTTTGAAAATATTTTAAATAGTATTTGAACCCAGGTTTGCTTGTATTGGAAGTTTCCGACTGCCAATGCTGTCTACTAAAAAAGGGCAAAGGGCTTGATATAATCAAGCAGTGAAATCATGCTCTGAGGAGGAGATAGAATGTAGAATGCAGAGGAGGATATTTCGAGGAGGAACCCACAGTGTCGGGTTTCAGCCTCCTTTTGCTCCATGCCCGGTTGGTTAGTTACTTATCAGTGAAACCAGGGCCATCAACGTTAGATAACAGCCTTCTAAAATGGGTGCGCGGCCATCAAACCCTCCCCACGAACTGGCATAGAGCTTGGCTTGGGGACCTAGGGTGTCTCCTTAATCCACATAGGAAGCCTAAAGGCTGGGACAGACATCTCTGGGTGTCTGAAGATGGTTCAGACCTGGGTTCAAATACTATTTCAAATATTTCAAATACTTTGAACAGTTGCTTTCACCTACCTGAGGTGCCATGTGGGTGGGGGTTTGCACTTTGGGCCTTTTCTATTGGTTCCATTGCAGCAGGCAAGCTCAATTAAGAGCAGATACATTTGTTTAAATCATTTTTAATAGTCCAGGTCTGAATGCCTGTGCCCTAAGCCTCTGATCACACACATACAGTACACTATATATGCAAAAGCATGTGGACACCCCTTCAAATTAGTGGATTTGGCCACACCCATTGGTGACAGGTGTATAAAATCGAGCACACAGCCATGCAATCTCTGTAGACAAACATTGGCAGTAGAATGGCCTTACTTAAGGGCTCAGTTATTTAACGTAGCGCCGTCATAGGATGCCACCTTTCAAACAAGACAGTTCGTCAAATTTCTGCACTGCTAGAACTGTCCCGGCCATCTGTAGGTGCTATTACAGTTGTGAAGCGGAAATGTCTAGAAGCAACAACGGCTCAGCTGCGAAGCTCACAGATTGGGACTGCCGAGTGCTGAAGCGGGTAGTGTGCAACAATCTGTCCTCAGTTGCAACACTCACTACCGGGTTCGTCGGGAGCTTCATGAAATGGCCGAGCAGCTGTACACAAGCCTAAGATCACCATGTGCAATGCCAAGCGTCAGCTGGAGTGGTGTAAAGCTTGCAGCCATTGGAGCAGTGGAAACACATTCTCTGGAGTGATGAGTACCGCTTCACTATCTGGCAGTCTGACACACGAATCTGGGTTTGGTGGATGCCTGGAGAATGCTACCTGCCCCAATATATAGTGCCAACTGTAAAGTTTGGTGGAAGAGGAATAATGGTCTGGGACTGTTGTTCATGGTTTTGTCACATATGCCCCTGCTATGCCCTCTGGTGTTCATCCGGTGTCTTCTTGACCTGCAGTTACTCCCCCTGTACACTCTCTCTCGGTCTCCCTCTCCCTCTCTGTGTGATTGTGTGGTTGGAGACAGGTGTGCTGGAGTCAGAGCAGATCCTTACCAGCTGCAACTCGTTCCATAATCAAGACCTCTACAAATACTCAGTCCTGCCACTTCCACTCTGCCAGATTGTAATCTCTGCTCAGTCAGTTCATGATTCTAGCCATTTATGATTATTCAAGATCCTGTTACACTGCTGTGCCTGTTTCCCTGCCTGACACCGTTTATCCTCTCATTGCAGTTACCGCTCTGTCTCTGGCTCCAGTTCACATCCAGTTCCACATCTCACCACCCAACTACCTTGCTCTGGATTTTACTCACCACCACTACCTTGGGTTTCCCTCAGGACCTGTTTACCCTGTTCTACTCAGCCAACTCCAACTGCAGTCTCCAACCGCAATCTCTTTTTTTCTGCAACTCATCCAAGCTTCCCCAGATCTGTACTCCATACCTGTCTGTGTAACAAATATTCTGGTTCATTCATCCCGGTTTCCTCATCTGAGTCTCCTCTTGGGTTCCCCTGTGTTGCTCCACCTAACAGGTTTGGGTTAGGCCCCTAAGCTCCAGTGAAGGGAAATCTTAACACTACATCATACAATGGCTTTCTAGACAATCCTGTGTTCCAATTCCGTGGCAACAGTTTGGGGAAGACCCTTTCCTGTTTCAGCATGACAATGCCCCCGTGCCCAAAGCGAGGTCCATACAGACATGGTTTGTCGATCAGTGTGGAGAATTTGACTGGCCTGCACAGAGCCCTGACCTCAACCTTATCAAATCAAATTTATTTATATAGCCCTTCGTACATCAGCTGATATCTCAAAGTGCTGTACAGAAACCCAGCCTAAAACCCCAAACAGCAAGCAATGCAGGTGTAGAAGCACGGTGGCTAGGAAAAACTCCCTAGAAAGGCCAAAACCTAGGAAGAAACCTAGAGAGGAACCAGGCTATGTGGGGTGGCCAGTCCTCTTCTGGCTGTGCCGGGTGGAGATTATAACAGAACATGGCCAAGATGTTCAAATGTTCATAAATGACCAGCATGGTCGAATAATAATAAGGCAGAACAGTTGAAACTGGAGCAGCAGCACAGTCAGGTGGAAGTTGAAACTGGAGCAGCAGCATGGCCAGGTGGACTGGGGACAGCAAGGAGTCATCATGTCAGGTAGTCCTGGGGCATGGTCCTAGGGCTCAGGTCAGTTGAAACTGGAACAGCAGCATGGCCAGGTGGACTGGGGACAGCAAGGAGTCATCATGTCAGGTAGTCCTGGGGCATGGTCCTAGGGCTCAGGTCCTCCGAGAGAGAGAAAGAAAGAGAGAAGGAGAGAATTAGAGAACGCACACTTAGATTCACACAGGACACTGAATAGGACAGGAGAAGTACTCCAGATATAACAAACTGACCCCAGCCCCCCGACACATAAACTACTGCAGCATAAATACTGGAGGCTGAGACAGGAGGGGTCGAACACCTTATCGAACACCTTTGGGATGAATTGGAATGCCGACTGCAAGCCAGGCTTAATCGCGTAACATCAGAGCCTGACTGCACAAATGCTCTTGTGGCTGAATGGAAGCAAGTCCCTGCAGCAAGGTTCCAACATCTAGTGGAGAGCCGTCTCCCAGAAGAGTGGAGGTTGTTACAGCAGTAAAGGGGGGTACAAATACATATTAATGCTCATGATTTTGGCAGTGGTGGAAAAACTACCCAAATGTCATACTTGAGTAAAATAAAGATACCTTAATAGAAAATGACTCAAGTGTAAGTCACCTGGTAAAGTACTACTTGAGTAAAAGTCTAAAAGTATTTGGTTCTAAATATAGTTAAGTATCAAAAGTAAATGTAATGGCAAAAATATACTTAAGTATCGAAAGTATAAATAAGTTCAAATTGCTTATATTATACCAAACGACACGTTTGTTTTTAATCTACAGATAGCCGGGGGCACACTCCAACACTGAGACATCATTTACAAATTAAGCATTTGTGTTTAGTGTGTCTGCCAGATCAGAGGGAGTAGGGATTTGTGTCTTGGACCATTGTGTGAATTGGACCATTTTCCTGTCCTGCTAAGCATTCAAAATGTAACGAGTACTTTTGGGTGTCAGGGAAAATGTATGGAGTTGTAACAGCTTTCCTCCTGGGAAGGAGAGGCGGACCAAAATGCAGCGTGGTTTTCGTTCATATTTTTAATATAGTAAAACTCAACATGAACATAACACAAAACAATAAATGTGGCAAAACCAAAACAGCCCTATCTGGTGCAACAAACACAAAGACAGGAAACAACCACCCACAAAACCCAACACAAAACAGGCTACCTAAATATGGTTCCCAATCAGAGACAATGACTAACACCTGCCTCTGATTGAGAACCAAATCAGGCCCAAACAGAAACAGACAAACTAGACATCCAACATAGAATGCCCACTCAGATCACACCCTGACCAAACAAAACATAGAAACATACAAAGCAAACTATGGTCAGGGTGTGACAGGAGTAAAAGGTACCTTATTTTCTTTACGAAAGCACTGAAGTAAAAGTTGTCAAAAGTATAAATAAAGTAAAGTACAGATACCCCCAAAAAACTACTTAAGTAGTACTTTAAAGTATTTTTACTTATGTACTTTACACCTCTGGATTTTGTAATGAGATGTTCGACAAGCAGATGTCCACATATTTCTGGTCATTTAGTGTACATACACAGGGGCTAATCGGGATAGCATTAACAGATCTTAAGTTTGTTTAGACCCAACACTTTCACACTTCTAATGAGATGAGTTTGCTCTCCTGCTTTCTATGTTGGACATATTTATAATACACTAGGGGGAGGAAGGAGGAAGCAGTAAATGTCTGTCAAGATATACAGTAGCCTTTTGTAAGTAATTTAATATACTCTCATATCATGACATTTTATTCTTACATTACTTAGAGTAACTTTCATGAATAAAACCAGATATTTTGGCCTTAGTTATAGTGAAACACGTCAATTCTGGTCTTCATTTTGACTGCTTGTTGCAAAAGTGAATCTAGCTCTTTTTGCCTCTAGTGGTTCAACTATACCATTGAAATCGTGAGGAGGGGTTCGGTATGAAATACTTTCCCTTCTGCACGTGCTGGATGGTACCACCTGAAGGCTTACTATAAAAGCAAGCACCTTATTTGTAGTGATGACCATTCTTTTTAGACTTTTTAGTGAGCCGGCTCATTTGGCTCTGTTCTGCTAAAAGGGCCATTCATTTGGCTCTGTTCTGCTAAAAGGGCCATTCATTTGGCTCCCAAACGGCTCTTCGTTCAGTAGCGCTTAAAAATACCTACAACCATGAAAAAATGGAATATCTCTCATGTAAAGCCTGCAGTCGCCTGCCATTATGTCAGATTGTGACATGTGAGTTCAAAGACATTTTTTACATTACCAAATTATTACATGACCTGCAAAACAATGAGGAAAAACATGCACTCACTGCAAAAATGTGTGTGGACCAGAAAGAGCATCTCTCATCACTATCTATTGTTCGTACAGTGAGGATTTACAATCTTCAGGGAGTCCAGTGAACGGTAC
The DNA here is from genome assembly GCF_018296145.1 of Oncorhynchus tshawytscha. Classification (NCBI taxonomy): domain Eukaryota; kingdom Metazoa; phylum Chordata; class Actinopteri; order Salmoniformes; family Salmonidae; genus Oncorhynchus; species Oncorhynchus tshawytscha. The sequence continues at coordinate 51,913,527 of NC_056434.1, read as the reverse complement.
TTTCACAGATGCGATTCGGTTCCCGACGTTCACCAAAAAGAGCTGCCAAAAAAAAGAGCTGTTAGTTTGCGAACAACCCATCATTACTTATTTGGCAATGGTCTTGGTAAGTGGAGTGTGACATATGTTTTGTGATGCTTCCTTGACTAGACTACTGATGTTACAAAAAAATTCAAAAGGCAGTGTAAGGCACATTTCAGAATATTATGACCAAATTCAATGTTTTGCTTAATGTTTCATACACATCTATTTGCTTTTACGGAGAAAAACAAAACAAATAGGCTATGAGGATTATACACTGAGTGTACAAAAATCTAAGAACACCTCTTTTCCCTTGCTGTCTCTGCCTGGCCGGTTCCCCTCTTTCCACTGGGATTCTCTGCCTCTAACCCTATTACAGGGGCTGAGTCACTGGCTTACTGGGGCTCTTTCATACCGTCCCTGGGAGGGGTGCGTCACCTGAGTGGGTTGAGTCACTGATGTGATCTTCCTGTCTGGGTTGGCGCCCCCCCTTGGGTTGTGCCGTGGCGGAGATCTTTGTGGGCTATACTCAGCCTTGTCTCAGGATGGTAAGTTGGTGGTTGAAGATATCCCTCTAGTGGTGTGGGGGCTGTGCTTTGGCAAAGTGGGTGGGGTTATATCCTTCCTGTTTGGCCCTGTCCGGGGGTGTCCTCGGATGGGGCCACAGTGTCTCCTGACCCCTCCTGTCTCAGCCTCCAGTATTTATGCTGCAGTAGTTTATGTGTCGGGGGGCTAGGGTCAGTTTGTTATATCTGGAGTACTTCTCCTGTCCTATTCGGTGTCCTGTGTGAATTTAAGTGTGCTCTCTCTAATTCTCTCTTTCTCTCTCTCAGAGGACCTGAGCCCTAGGACCATGCCTTAGGACTACCTGACATGATGACTCCTTGCTGTCCCCAGTCCACCTGGCCGTGCTGCTGCTCCAGTTTCAACTGTTCTGTCTTATTATTATTGGACCATGCTGGTCATTTATGAACATTTGAACATCTTGGCCATGTTCGGTTATAATCTCCACCCGGCACAGCCAGAAGAGGACTGGCCACCCCATATAGCCTGGTTCCTCTCTAGGTTTTGGCCTTTCTAGGGAGTTTTTCCTAGCCACCGTGCTTCTACACCTGCATTGCTTGCTGTTTGGGGTTTTAGGCTGGGTTTCTGTACAGCACTTTGAGATATCAGCTGATGTACGAAGGGCTATATAAATACATTTTATTTGATTTGCATGACAGACTGACCTGGTGAATCCAGGTGAAATCCTTTATGTACAACATTCCTCCCATGCCCACACACGTCTAATTCTGAAGAGTAAAGTAATACCTGTAAAAAGGGGTTGCCCTGGCTGTAGTTTTTATACAGTACCCAAGACCAATCTGTGAGTTAATTTGACCATATAAAAAAGATCACAATTTCCAAAGTGATGATTGCACTTTTCTTCCCAACACAATACCGCATTAAATGTGACTGCACTTTCAAATAATATTTTTTGTGCCAATGGGAGACTCGAACTTACACCACCTACACCACCTAATTCCCCCACCCACAATGCTCACCTGAATGCTTTCTAAAATGTATTTTAAGGAGTTGGGCAAAGGCTGAAATTGGGGTTGAGAGTTACCCTTTAACTATGTATAATGAGTTCAACTAAACCCTTAGTTCCCATCAAAGGTTGTTCCTGACCATACAAAATTGCCAATAAAACAGGCATTATTTTCCTTCAAAAAATGTATACAATATCCTCGCAATATTGAGATATTCCCCACATTCTTAGATATCATTTGTATCTCACCTGCTGGCTGTCTAAATGACAAAACCTTAAGGAAGTCTTGAGACTGTTACGGTTTTCTTCTGTCGAAAGAGAGGACCAAAAAGCAGCGTGGTTATCTTTAATAAAGATGAAAATACAAACAATATACAAACCACAAGAACCGTGAAAAACCAAAACAGCCCTATCTGTTGCAAACAGAGACAGGAACAATCACACACAAAACAATCAAAGAATATGGCTGCCTAAATATAGTTCCCAATCAGAGACAACGATAAACACCTGCCTCTGATTGAGAACCACTCTAGGCAACCAAAGACTTACCTAGACTACTTCACTAAACCACAATCCCATAACCTAAAAAAAAACCCTAGACAAAACACACCACATAAATACCCATGTCACACCCTGGCCTGACCAAAATAATAAAGAAAACACAAGATACTAAGGCCAGGGCGTGACAGAGACAAAAGTGGATGGTCTTACTGTAAGACTTCTGTGTAAATGGAAACCTACTCAAAACAGAGGTTTCCCAGACTCTGACTCTGACTCAAGCTCCACATCCACATACTCATCCCTTCCATTGAAGCCCTGGTACCACTTCCGCTGCAATGCATTTATCAGGTCAAGTCAAAGGCCCACTATTTCATATCCAGCAACATAGTTGGCACAATAATGATGGGATCCAAAGGCCGTCAGCCAAAGCTGAGACTGACCTAATGAAAATACAATATCATACCACACATACGGTCTACAAATGGTATTTCATCTTCATATACAGTTATTGAATCGTGCGGTTAACGCTGGCAGATGGACGGACGGACACACATGGAAACTGTCACCCACCGTCCCCACTGTGATTACCTCACGTCAGTGCTGCTTGGTGAAAGGAAGGAGGAAAGCTCATCTCTGCTATATTTAGATAAAGAGAGGCTGCATGGTGAAATGCGTGCAACTGTGTTCAAAGTCGGTAAACACGACTTCCACCCAGAAGGAACTTCGCGCAGTGTTTCATCATCATGACATTGATATTAATACTTCCAATATGGAGGATCACATGGCATTATGCCTCATCTCCGACGTCAACCCCTAACACCAAGATTATTCCATGATAATGATGTGATAATAATGAATTGATCTGGATACATTGCCAATGCCATGCTTTTCTGTGGCGTGATCGACAATGAGTGTATACATGCAGTCCTTGTCGATCAGTCTCTAACGTCCTATAAGAATATCTATAAGGAAAGACTTGGATTATATACACTAATATCCATGCATTTATTTTGACAAGTCAACGTTGGTTGATGAGTTCATGTTGTGCTTCAATGTTTGCATGCTTGTGTACTGTGTACATGGGAGCGCTGTGGGACCTGGCATGACCTCTATGTTGCCTTCCGTTAGTGGTGTGAATGACTTGAGGATATCCTGTTGCCATGGAGGGTCTCCTGCACCCATAGGTCAGGACACCCATAATGAGGGGGTCGAATGTGCTTCCTGTCAGCATTTTACACGCCTCAAGCTCCATTGGGCGGGTGTGGGGGGGGGGGGCTAACTAAATTATATTATTTTTCAGTCAGCTATAATAACCCATGTCCATAACATTAGTTACAGAGTTACTTTTATTCCCAGATTCACATATGCAATATATTAACTCTGGGAAAGAAGTGAGTCTCTCAGAGGCAAATGAGGTGACTGGTCATCAGTTAGTGCTGTTTTCAGTTAAGGCTGCGTAAGAGCATCTGCGTGTCATAGCTTACATGACCAACGGGGGGAGAAAAGATGTGAAAAATGACAGAGAAATTCTAGATCCAGATTCTTGACAGTAATGATGAACCTGGCATTCTTAGAACCTTTTTTTATTCTGACACATTCATCAGCCTGAAGTGACTCTGACTGTTTGTTATTTTACTAGGCAAGTCAGTTAAGAACAAATTCTTATTTTCAATGAGGGCCTAGGAACAGTGGGTTAACTGCCTTGTTCGGGGCAGAACGACAGATTTGTACCTTGTCTGCTCAGGGATTTGATCTTGCAACCTTTCGGTTACTAGTCCAACCCTAACCACTAGGCTACCTGCCGCCCCAACATGAAGACAGAAGGCCCTGCCACCTTAGCCTGACCTAGATAGCCGTTTGGTGACCGCTGTATGCTGCTAACAGGTTATCGGTGGGGGGAACCATGTCTTTGACGCTGACATTTGACGCTAACATCCAACCCTGGGTCTGTATAGATAGAGGGAGCAGTTAAGCTGTGTCCACTATGTTAACTGATGGTCACCCATTCAGAAAACGTTTGATCACCACAAAAGTAAAAGTGAACTTCATTGGCCATCAATTAGCTGTTATAGCATGGGTTGGGTAGGCTACATAGGCTACTGTATCAAAAACGGGTAATTTGAGGAGTATCTGTAGATGCACAGCCTATCATGGGTTTGTGGCTTCTGTTTTGACACACAGATTAATCAACTGTATATTCCTAGGAAGGATGGTTGATCTTGTTTCGGTTTATTTCTCACAGTCTTCAAAGCACACCATTGTGTGAAGCAACTGAAACCGGTTGTATAAGAGAGCATTAACTCACAGTGTGGGCAGAGGGCTTCCTGTAATATCAGGAACATGTAATCCATGAAGAAAATTAAAAAATACTTTTTCATTTTGAGGGTTGCAGTCGTTCTTAAGGGGAAAGTTACCCAAATTTCAAAATTACATGTCATGATTTCCTTACCCTGTAAGCAGTCTATGGCCAAGGTATGACAGCAATCCATGCTTTGGTGTAGTTTCCCTGGCACTGTTTCCACATGCTAACATTTTAGCCTTTGTGACACAAATCCTATTCAAGTCATGGGACCGATATCAGCATTTTTCAAGCATCAATTTGTTTCTCAACATCTATAACCGACTTCGTAGAGCTTCACAATGATTTATTGATACCTTTGGATGATTTAGACATGATGTGCGAAAATTGTTAATATTGTTCCAAAGTGAAGCTGCATTAAAGCCCCTGCGGTTAGTCCACATTAGAAACAAACATTTGAAATGCAACATTTTTAAAAACGAACTGGTGAAGTTGACTGAGTTGTGATTTTTTGGTAGGTTAACTAAAGGAAACTCGGTCAGTCCTTTAAAAAATTATGTCAGTGATTTGTTTCTCTGAAATAAGATATTAGAGCACTGGTCAACACTGCAAGTCTTGAGTTGAGAAAAGTTTTAAGAAGTGTAATATGTGTTTACCAGTTGTGTTAGATTCAACAACATGACACAGAGAGAGAAGTAAGTGAGCAGTGGACAGTGCAGCGAGTGTCATCACGTCAGTCAATTTGGGGAGGGCTTCTGGCTGTTTAAAATGGTGTGAATATGATAGCCAATACTGTAGACAGCCAACGGTAGCAAGTAGACAGACTGGAGAGTATTTCAGGACCGTCTGCAACTACAAAAAGTTTATTGATTTAAATGGGGGAAACCAACAAGAAAACTTTTACTGGGCAGAAAAAAACATATGGTGGAGTAATTAATCATACCATTTGGGAGGCTGGAGTGATTCAGTGAGGATTTACTTGGATACATTACCCAAAGAAAGAGACGGAGAGAAAGAAAGAAAAACTACCGAGAGAAAGTGACAGTGGGGGCCGTGGAGGTGAGTGAAGCGCTCACCCTTGAGAGGGGCAAAAGATGACTGTTGTATCCCGTGAGAACCAGGACGAGACTGTGGTAGTCCCTCCCCGGTACCAAGATGATTGCGACGTGGAGCGGGGCGACCAGGAGTGTAGCGAGAGGGTCGTCATCAACATCTCCGGGCTGCGTTTCGAAACTCAACTGAAGACCCTCTCGCGCTTTCCCTCTACGCTATTGGGAGACCCACGTAAAAGGATGCGCTTCTTCGATCCGTTGAGAAATGAGTACTTTTTCGATAGGAATAGACCCAGCTTTGATGCCATCCTTTATTATTACCAGTCCGGGGGAAGGCTTAGGAGACCTGTCAACGTTACCATGGACATTTTCATGGAAGAAATCAAATTTTATGAAATCGAAGAGGAGGTTATAGAGATGTTCAAAGAAGATGAAGGTATGATCAGAGAGGTGGAACGTCCGATGCCTGACAACGAGTTTCAGCGCCAGATGTGGTTGTTGTTTGAGTACCCCGACAGCTCGGGGCCTGCCCGGATGATCGCTGTTGTATCAGTCAGTGTGATTTTGATATCCATACTGATCTTCTGTTTGGAAACATTGCCACGGTTCAGGGAAGATCACAGCACAGACATAGAACTCAGTAATCACCTCATCACGAATGGGACTACTCGCCACAAAAAAAAAAATCCGTTGACAGACCCGTTTTTTATGGTTGAGTCACTTTGCATCGTGTGGTTTTCCTTTGAATTTCTCATGAGGTTTTTATCGTGCCCTAGCAAACCGGCTTTCTTCAAAAACGCAATGAACGTCATTGACATATTAGCGATTGCTCCTTATTTCATCACCCTTGGACTTGAACTCGCTGAGCTACAGGGAGCGGGAAGCGAGCAGGCCATGTCGTTAGCCATACTCAGAGTAATCCGTTTGGTTCGAGTCTTCAGGATTTTCAAACTTTCCAGGCACTCCAAGGGTCTCCAAATCTTGGGCCAGACACTCAACGCCAGCATCAGCGAACTAGGTCTTTTGATATTCTTTCTTCTCATAGGGGTTATTCTGTTCTCCAGCGCTGCTTACTTTGCAGAGACAGACGACCCTGAATCGGGATTCACGAGTATCCCCGCCGCATTTTGGTGGGCGGTGGTGTCCATGACTACGGTTGGATACGGAGACATGTGCCCGGTTACTATTGGCGGCAAAATAGTGGGATCGATGTGTGCCATCGCCGGAGTGCTGACCATAGCCCTACCTGTCCCTGTCATCGTTTCCAATTTTAATTACTTCTATCACAGAGAACGCAATGATGAGGACACCGCCGTGTATACTCACGTGACTTGTGGTCAACAGAATACTTCATTTGGCGAATTCAAATCGACCAGCGACAGCAAACAGTCCCTCGCCAAATCAGAGTACATTGAAGATGATTCTCTCGAGACACTCAGATTTACTAACTTTAGCCCATTTGAACATTACACTGGCAAGCTGACAGATGTATGAAAAAACAAGCAACGCCCTAGCTGAGCAGAAAAAAACGATATCGGTGAGTAGCCAGCCTGAGAACATTTACGGGCGCTTTTACGCAAGCAGTTAGTTGGCATGCAATCTCTCAATAACTTGAATTAATTTGTTGAATACCTTCAGTTGGCCTAATGCTTCATAACAGTAATGTCAGGTCAGTGTCCGGCCTATGTGCATGTTTGAATAACTACACGCAGTTTTACCCACCCTATTACGCACGGTGTTTGTTGGCATATAATCTTAAAATAGCTGGAATTAATTTGTTTGACACCTTCAGTAGGCCTAAAACTGTATTACAGGTCAGTAGCGTACAGTGTTGAGTGGCTACAACAACTTCTAAAACTGGGTTGCTTTTGGAGAGTTTATAGAATTTCTGAACTCGGAGCGCCACTGTGTGGTTGAAACGCAATCGCGCAGCAGACGCGTCTCAGGTAAAACATTCAAGCAGCTATTTACGTTATGTGTGCAAGACGTTGCTGATGATGTAAGTGTGTGTATAATTTACTTGTGATTGTGTATACATTTTCCATAAAAAAGCTTTTTAGGGACATTTTAGACAGAAGTGATGGAATGTCACCACAAACAAAAAAACATGATCTTCTTTTTACTTCCAGGGGACAAGATCAAAAACCACTGCCTTTCTACTCCACTTGAAAGTAAATGCTGATGTAAGTGTGTGTATTATTTACTTATGACTGTTCATACATTTTCCCTAAAAAGCTTTATAGGGACATTTTAGACAGAAGTGATGGAATGTCACCACAGAAGAAAAAAAAACATGATCTTCTTTTTACTTTCAGGGGACAAGATCAAAGACCATTGCGTTTCTGCTCCGCTTGAAAGGAAATGCAGGCATGGCTTTTCCAAATCTAGATGTACTTGTAACTGAAAAAGTCAAGAGAGTGAATAAAAAACACACATGACATGTCTCCATGAACAATTGGCCAGCAATGTGAGATGACAGGTGCTGATGCAACATCCAATGGGGAGCTCGCTGAAGGAAACACGGGTTTGGAGCCTCTGCCTTTAGGAAACCGATAACCTTTGAAAATCAATTAACCTTTCAAAGTATTTTGCTGTCCATTCAATGAACTATGAAATGACTACTGTAGATATCCTGTTGTGTATTATTGTAAATAGGCCTATAGTGTAAATTCAATCGTTGTGCTCGACTCAGAATCTTCGTCCTTTATTTTATTGAACTATTTTATTGTACAGAGTATCTGATTTTGCCATAAACGTTCCTTGGGAAGCTAGATTTAAAATCACTCTTCTTAAAATAACTTAACCATAGGAATCTTATTAAGTATGCATGTAAGGAGACATCAATTGTGCTCATGAAATGTCATGAAGATTTATTTATATTTTTGTAAGATTGTTAAAATGTATGTGAACTTTTGAAGAATATTTTTTTCAGAAAACAATTCAGAAAATACCTCAATGTGTTTTTTTGTTCTGGATGGGTGCACCTTTACACACATTAAAGGGATACTTCGGGATTTTGGCAAAGAGGCCCTTTATCTACGCTGAACAAAAATATAAACGCAAAACACAACCATTTCTAAGGTTTTACTGAGTTACAGTTCATATAAGGAAATCAGTCTATTATAATAAATTCAGTCAATTATAATGAATTCATTAGGCCCCAATCTATGGATTTCACATGACTGGTCACAGATACCTTTAAAAAAAGGTAGGGGCGTGGATCAGAAAATCAGTATCTGGTGTGACCAACATTTTCCTCATGTAGTGCGACACAGCTCCTTCGCATAGAGTTGATCAGACTGTTGATTGTGGAATGTTGCCCCACTCCTCTTCAATGGCTTTGCAAAGTTGCTGGATATTGCCGGGAACTGGAACACGCTGCCGTACACGTCGATCCAGAGCATCCCAAATCTGCTCAATGGGTGACCTTTCTGGTGAGTATGCTGGCCCTGGAAGAACTGGGATATTTTCAGCTTCCAGGAATTGAGTACAGATCCTTGTGACATGGGGCCATGCATTATCATGCTGGAACATAAGGTGATGACGGCGGATAAATGGCACAACATTGGGCCTCAGGATCTCATCTCTGTGCATTCAAATTGTTGTCAATTAAATGCAATTGTGTTCGTTGTCCGTAGCTTATGCCTGCCCAAACCATAACCCCACCATGGGGCACTCTGTTCACAACCTCACGCCCAAACGACGCCATGCAAGTTCATCCGTGAAAAGCACACTTCTCCAGCATGCCAGTGGCCATTGAAGGTGAGAATTTGCCCACTGAAGTCGGTTACGATGCCAAACTGCAGTCAGGTCAAAACCCTAGCGACGACGACGAGCATGCAGATTAGCTTCTCTGAGACAGTTTCTGCGGACCCACAGTTTCATCAGCTGTCCAGGTGGCTGGTCCCAGACGACCCCGCAGGTGAAGTAGCTGGATGTGGAGGTCCTGGGCTGGAGTGGTTACACATGGTCTGCGGTTGTGAGGCCAGTTTGACGTAATCACAAATTCCTTAAAATGACATTGGAGGCAGCTTATGGTAGAGAAATTAACATTCCATTTTCTGGCAACAGCACTGGTGGACATTCCTGCAGTCAGCATGGCAATTGCACATTCTTAAAACTTGAGACATCTGTGTTATTGTGTTGTCTGACAAGATTTTAGAGTGGCCTTTATTGTCCGCAGCACAAGGTGCACCTGTGTAATAATCATGCTGATCAGTTTCTTGATATGCCACACCTGTCTTGGGGATGGGTTATCTTTGCAAAGGAGAAATGCTTACTACCAGGGATGTAATCAAATTTGTGCATACAATTTGAGAGCTTTTTGTGCATATGGAACTTTTATTTTTATTTCAGCTCATGAAACATGGGACTAACACTTTCCATGTTGCGTTTATATTTTTGTTCAGTGTACTTCCCCAGAGGGAGGTCAATTTGTGGATACCACTTTTATGTCTCTAAGTGTAGTTTGAAGGAAGTTGCTAACTAGCGCTAGTGCAAGAGTTAGAGTTTATTTGTATTTTTACAGGGACGATGCACATTAATCAACGTTTCAGTAAAAGTGCCGGTTTTAGCCAGCCAGCTAATTTTCAACCACAGTCCCTGGGCTGGATATCATAAACAATTACAATAACAATACAGACAAACAAATGAGCAGTGAGCACATGCAAAGCAACATAGAACAAGCAACACAGACAGAGCAATAGCACAAAAAGCAACAAAACAAAATACAGTGCCTTTGGAAAGTATTCACACCCCTTGACTTTTTCCACATTTTGTTATGTTACAGCCTTATTCTAAAATGGATAACTAAAAAAAGAATGATCCTCAGCAATCTACACACAATACCCCATAATGACAAGGCAAAAACAGGTTTGTAGAAATGTTTGCAAATGTATTAAACTTAAAAAACAGAAATGCCTTATTTACATAAGTATTCAGACCTGAGAAACAAGATTCTCAGATGAAACCAAGATTGAACTCTTTGGCCTGAATGCCAAGTGTCACATCTGGAGGAAACCTGGCACGCATCCCTATGGTGAAGCATGGGGGTGGCAACATCATGCTGAGAGGATGTTTTTCAGCAGCAGGCACTGGGAGACTAGTCAGGATGGAGACAAAGATGAACAGAGCAAAGTACAGAGAGATCCTTGATGAAAATCTGCCCCAGAGCCCTCAGGACCTCAGACTGGGGTGAAGCTTCACCTTCCAACAGGGACAACGACTCTAAGCACACAGACAAGACAACGCAGGAGTGGCTTTGGGACAAATCTCTGAATGTCCTTGAGTGCCCCAGACAGAACACAGACTTTAACCCGATCGAACATCTCTGGAGAGACCTGAAAATAGCTGTGCAACACTTCCCATACAACCTGACAGAGCTTGAGAGGATCTGTAGAGAAGAATGGGAGGAACTCCCAAATACATGAGTGCCAAGCTTGTAGCATCATACCGAAGAAGACTCGAGGCTGTAATCGCTACCGAAGGTGCTTCAACAAAGTGCTGAGTAAAGGGTCTGAATAATGGAAATTGATGTAAAAATGTTTCACTAGCAACTTTAAACAATGCCACTTAATATAATGTTTCCATGCCCTACATTACTCATCTCATATGTATATGTATATACTGTACTCATTTAAACTGCTGCATCTTGCCATCTTTATGTAATACATGTATCACTAGCCACTTTAAACTATGCCACATTATGTTTATATACCCTACATTACTCATCTCATATGTGTATACTACCATCTGCTGCATCTTGCCTATGCCGTTCTGTACCATCACTCATTCATATATCTTTATGTACATATTCTTTATCCCTTTACACTTGTGTGTATAAGGTAGTAGTTGTGGAATTGTTAGGTTAGATTACTCGTTGGTTATTACTGCATTGTCGGAACTAGAAGCACAAGCATTTCACTACACTCGCATTAACATCTGCTAATGTGTATGTGACAAATACAATTTGATTTGATTTGAATACTTATGTAAATGTGTTATTTCATTTTTAGATTTAAAAATAAATAAATTGGCAAATATAAAAACCTGTTCTTGCTTTTTCATTATGGGGTATTGTGTGTAGATTGATGAGGAAAAAAACAATTGAATACATTTTAGAATAAGGCTGTAACCTACCGAAATGTGGAAAAAGCCAAGGGGTCTGAATATTTTCCGAAAGTACTGTGCATAAAAGTAACAAACTGTTTCCACACCTCACAAACTATAGACAACATGGAAAGTGGCAATACACATCTAGGGATTATGTTCACAAGTCTGATTGGCCTTTGGCCATGGCTTTATGTTTTTTGTGAAGGTGCGATATGTGGTGCAGCTGTGTTTGTCTAATGGCTGTGTGTTGGGAAGCTCTCACAGAGAAAGCAGATTGACTAAAGGTGCTATTCCTTCAGGGAACTATACAGTCACCTCTCATGGCAGACCTTGTGGATCTGCTGCCATGGGTTTGGGTTTTCTATTTAACAAAGTGGAGGGGGAGCCAGGCCATTTTTTTTAGTATTGATTGGCTCAAAATAAACAGCTCATTAAGCAGCTTTGTAATAGTTGTCAACTTTTAAACATGTTACAATATGGGGTGGCAGGTAGCCTAGTGGTTAGTATCCGAGATGTTGCTGGCTTGAATCCCTGAGCTGACAAGGTAAAAATCTGTTGTTCTGAACCAGGCAGTTAACACACTGTTCCCTGGTAGGTCGTCATTGTAAAGAAGAATTTGCTCTCAACTGACTTGCCTAGTTAAATATGATTGGTTACTGGAATCTCACTAGTAACGATACGTATTCAACATTAGTTGACCTCTGTTACATATACGTTTAAGGTAAAACAACAACAAAAATATGGTCCACTTTTTATTTGGTTTGCAAATGAGAACAAAACAATCAAGTGACAAAACAGTTCTATTACAAAGTACTGAAATACACATTTGAATATTCCACAGTTGCAATTAATTTCATGTACGGAAAACGTAAAATAGAATCATATTTTATAATATTAACAACATAGATCCTCCCAAGAATAGTAACTCTTCAATAACATTAGTTATTAGGTATTTTTTTAGGATACCCATTAGCTGTTGCAAAAGCAGCAGCTACTCTTCCTGGGGGTCCACACAGAACATGAAACATGACACAGTACAGAACATTAATAGACAAGAACAGATCAAGGACAGAACTACATTAAAAAAAAATTACAGGCACACGTAGCCTACATAACAACGCATACACACAAAACTGTCTAGGTCAAATAGGGGAGAGTTGTGCCGTGAGGTGTCGCTTTATCTGTTTTTTGAAACCAGGTTTGCTGTTTATTTGAGCAATATGAGGATGGAATGGAGTTCCATGCAATAATTAGGAAGTGGGATGGGAGTGTCCTTACTTTAAAGTAGCTAGTAGTAGTAACGTAATTGAAGTGCGACAGTGATATATTAAGTGTATGATATTAATTAATCAATATGGTAGGTCCACTTGTAGCACCAGCTAGCAGCACATCTTAGCAGAATAAACTAAGCAGAGAGAGAGTGTGGGGGAAAGACAGAGAGAGACAGAAAGACAGAGAGAGAGAGAGAGAGAGAGAGAGAGAGAGAGAGAGAGGAAGTCAAGGAGATCCGTTGTGCAGGCAGATAGGGAGGGTTGGAAAGACAGCCCATTCTTTATTAATGATACTAGCAGTTAAGAGCTCACTCCACTTGCTGTTTGGCCCCGAAAATGTCTATCAATGGATTGTCAATGGATCATGTCCAAAGATTCCTTCCCTGTTGTGGAGTACCCAGTTGACTGTAAAAACCTAAATGGATATTGATTATTAACTTTTGGGGGAGGCACAATAAGTAGCCTAATTGATAAAAAGTGTAGTAAGCCTAAACTCTCATAACACTATTTGGGTTGTAGCATTAATACTAGACTCATTCCTAATGTTAACCCTGTAGGATATACATTGATTAGGCTACGCATACTTTATTCAATTACAATGTCTGTGGTTATAAACAAACATAACTGTTGTGGGATATTGCCATTGGTGTATTTATTCCTGCTTGTACAGTGTGTACAATCAAACCCTGCTTTGTAAATTGTCATCACGGGTTCACAGTGAAGACAATATTTTTGATCAAAAAGAGTGGTACCGATTGGCCTATAGGTGGCGTTGTTATAAGCAGTCCATTGAGAATGATAGAGGCCACCAGTGGCCAAAAGTCCATATTAGCATGGGCAGCCGTATTAGCATGGGCAGTGCCATTGAGGGCTTCCACCATTTTAATGTAGTCAACTGGCTGGGACTTCCAACTGAATTGTCTGATCCCTCCTGGAGACCCTGTTGGAGATATGTCCAATGGGGTCATCAGGATGGATCAGCCAAATGTGAAGAAGAAAATGGACTACTTCAATTAGCAGCAACATAACATAGTCAAGAGGGGGAGTCTGGGTAAACATTTGATTAGCTGTTCAGGAGTCTTATGGCTTTGGGGTAGAAGCTATTAAGAAGCCTTTAGAAGCCCTAGACTTGGCGCTCTGGTACCGCTTGTCCTGCGGTAGCAGAAAGAACAGTCTATGACTAGGGTGGCTGGTGTCTTTAACAATTTTTAGGGCCTTCCTCTGACACCACCTGGTATAGAGGTCCTGGGTGGCAGGAAGCTTGACCCCAGTGATGTACTCTCTGTAGTGCCTTATGGTTGGAGGCTGAGCAGTTAACATACCAGGCAGTGATGCAACCAGCCAGGATGCTCTCGATGGTGCAGCTGTAGAATTCTTAGAGGATCTGAGAACCCATGCCAAATCTTTTCAGTCTCCTAAGGGGGATTAGGCTTTGTAGCGCCCTCTTCACGACTGTCTTGGTATGTTTGGACCATGATAGTTTGTTGGTGATGTGGACACCAAGGAACTTGAACCTCTCAACTTGCTCCACTACAGCCCCATCGATGAGAATGGGGGCATGCTCAGTCCTCCTTTTTCTGTAGTCTATAATCATCTGTTTTTTTCTCTCTCATCACAATGAGGGAGAGGTTATTATCCTTGCACCACATGACCAGGTCTCTGACCTCCTCCCTATAGGCCCTGTCATCGTTGTCGGTGATCAGGCCTACCACTGTTGTGTCATCGGCAAACTTAATGATGGTGTTGGAGTCGTGCCTGGCCATGCAGTCATGGGTGAACAGCAAGTACAGGACTCTCAGGACCTCTCAGGACTGAGAAGGCACCCCTGAGAGACTCCCGTGTTGAGGATCTGCGTGGCAGATGTGTTGTTACCTACCCTTACCACCTGAGGGCATCCCATCAGGAAGTCCAGGATCCAGTTGCAGAGGGAGGCGTTTAGTCCCAGGGTCCTTAGCTTAGTGATGAGCTTTGAGGGCACTATGGTGTTGAACGCTGAGCAGTAGTCAATGAATAGCATTCTCACGTAGGCGTTCCTTTTGTCCAGGTGGGTAGGGCAGTGTGGAGTGCAATAGAGATTGCATAATCTGTGGATCTGTTGGGGCGCTATGCAAATTGGAGTGGGTCTAGAGTTTCTGGGTATAATGGTGTTGATGTGAGCCATGACCAACCTTTCAAAGCACTTCATGGCTACAGACATGAGCGATACGGTCCGATAGTAATTTAGGCAGGTTACCTATGGTGGACTATGGTGGTCTGCTTGAAACATGTTGGTATTACAGGCTCAGACAGGGAGAGGCTGAAAATGTCAGTGAAGACACTTGCCAGTTGGTCAGCGCATGCTCAGAGTACACGTCCTGGTAATCCGCCTGGCTCTGCGGTCTTTTGAATGTTGACCTGTTTTAAGGTCTTATTCACATCGGCTCTGGAAAGCGTGATCACACAGTCGTTCAGAACAGCTGATAATCTCATGCATGCTTCAGTGTTGCTTGCCTCGAAGCAAGCATAGAAGTAATTTAGGTCATCTGGTAGGTTCGTGTCACTGGGCAGCTCGGCTGTGCTTCCATTTGTAGTCTGTAATAGTTTGCAAGCCCTGCCACATCTTTCGAGCGTTGGGGACAGTGTAGTATGATTCAATCTTAGTCCTATCTGTCTGTTTGATAGTTCGTTGGAGGGCATAGTGAGATTTCTTATAAGCATCCCGCTCCTTGAAACAGCAGCTTTAGCTCAGTGCAGATATTGCCTGTAGGGCTCCCGAGTGGTGCAGTGGTCTAAGACACTGCATCTCAGTGCAAGAGGCGTCACTACAGTCCCTGGCTTGAATCCAGGCTGTATCACATCCGGTCGTGATTGGGAGTCCCATGGGGATTGGCCCAGCGTTGTTTGGGTTTGGATGGGGTGGGCTGTCATTGTAAATAAGAATTTGTTCTTAACTGACTTGCCTAGTTAAATAAAGGTTAAATAAAGTGATCCATGGTTTCTGGTCGGGGTATGTACAGTCACTGTGGGGATGATGTCATCGATGCACTTATTGATGAAGCCAGTGACGGATGTGGTGTACTCCTCAATGCCATCGGAAGAATCCCGTAACATATTCCAGTCTGTGCTAGCAAAACAGTCCTGTAGCTTAGCATCTGCTTCATCTGACCACTCTTTGTTGACGAGTCACTGGTGCTTCCTGCTTTAGTTTACTTTTAAGCGGGAATCAGGAGGATAGAATTATGGTCAGATTTGCCAAATGGAGGGCGAGGGAGAGCTTTGTACACGTCTCTGTGTGTGGATAAAGGTGGTCTAGAGTTTTTTTCCCCTCTGGTTGTACATTTACCATGATGGTAGAAATTAGGTAAAACCCATTTGTTACCCTGCTTTAAAGGTCCTGGCCACTAGGATTGCTGCCTCTGGATGAGCGTTTTCCTGTTTGCTTATGGCATTATACAGCTAATTGAGTGCGATCTTAGTGCCAGCATCAGTTTGTGGTGGTAAATAGACAGCTATGAAAATTATGGATGTTAAATAGTGTCATCTTCAGCTTATCATGAGATACTCTACTTCAGGCGAGCAAAACCTTGAGGCTTCCTTAAATATTAGATTTTGTGCACCAGCTGTTGTTTACAAATATACACTGACCACCACCCCTTGTCTTACCAGAGGCATCTGTTCTATCTTGCCGATGCAGCATAAACCCCGCCAGCTGTATGTTAACCTTATCGTCCCCACAGCAGAGAGGGGACACATTTGTATGTAGCATAGAGATAGATAGAAGACTCATCATGGAGATAACCAGTTTTAACATGGATATAGTGTAACACAGTATATATATATATATATATATATATATATATATATATGTTTTTTTCACCTTTATTTAACCAGGTAGGCCAGTTGAGAACAAGTTATCATTTACAACTGCAACCTGGCCAAGATAAAGCAAAGCAGTGCAACAAAAACAACAATGTGATTAAAAAAACGTAGAGTCAATAACACAATAGAAAATCTGTATACAGTGTGTGCAAATGAAGTAAGAAGGTAAGACAATAAATAGGCCATAGTGGTGAAGTACTTACAATTTAGCAATTAACACTGGAGTGATAGATGTTCAGATGAGGAGGTGCAAGTAGAAATACTGGTGTGCAAAAGAGCAGAAAAAAACAAAAAACAAATATGGGGATGAGGTAGGTAGTTGGTTGGATGGGCTATTTACAGATGGTCTGTGTACAGCTGCAGCGATCGATAAGCTGCTCTGACAGCCAATGTTTGAAGTTAGTGAGGGAGATATAAGTCTCCAACTTCCGTGATTTTTGCAATTCATTCCAGTCATTGGCAGCAGAGAACTGGAAGGAAAGGTGGCCAAAGCAGGTGTTGGCTTTGGGGATGACCAGTGAAATGTACATGCTGGGGCTCGTGCTACGGGTGGGTATTGCTATTGTGACCAGTGAGCTGAGATAAGGTGGAGCTTTACCTAGCAAAGACTTATAGATGACCTGGAGCCAGTGGGTTTGGCGAAGAATATGTAGCGAGGACCAGCCAACGAGAGCATACAGGTCGCAATGGTGGGTAGTATATGGGGCTTTGGTGACAAAACGGATGGCACTGTGATGGACAACATCCAATTTGCTGAGTAGAGTGTTGGAGGCTATTTTGTAAATGACATCGCCAAAGTCAAGGATCGGCAGGATAGTCAGTTTTACGAGGGTTGGTTGAAGAGCATGCATTTAGTTTTACTAGCATTTAAGAGCTGTTATATATTCACCTGTATTTACCGCCACTAAAGAAATGCTAATTACCTGCTAATGTGGCTATCATAAAGAACTACAAATGCCATGATGATCTGGATGAGACTGCCAAATCTTGGCAAAGGTAAGAATATCTGGAATAACTGTAATATTAGCTAAATGTAGTAATGAATACATTGGCTACATTTCTTTAAATTGGCCTGTTAGCAAACGTGCCAGCTAGAGATGACGTGCAGGTGCTTCTACAGTTGAAGTCGGAAGTCAGCCAAAACCTCAGAAAACAATTTGTAGACCTCCACAGGTCTGGTTCATCCTTGGGAGCAATTTCAAAACACCTGAAGGTACCACGTTCATCTGTACAAACAATAGTACGCAAGTATAAATACCATGGGACCACGCAGCCGTCATACCGCTCAGGAAGGAGACGCGTTCTGTCTCCTAGAGATAAAGGTACTTTGGTGCGAAAAGTGCAAATCAATCCCAGAACAACAGCAAAGGACCTTGTGAAGATGCTGGAGGAAACAGGTACAAAAGTATATATATCCACAGTAAAACGAGTCCTATATCCACATAACCAGAAAGCCGCTCAGCAAGGAAGAAGCCACTGCTCCAAAACAGCCGTAAAAAAAGACAGACTATGGTTTGCAACTGCACATGGGGACAAAGATTGTACTTTTTAGACCTCTGGTCTGATGAAACAAAAATAGAACTGTTTGGCCATAATGACCATCGTTATGTTTGGAGGAAAAAGGGGGAGGCTTGCAAGCCAAAGAACACCATCCCAACCGTGGAGCACGGGGGTGGCAGAATCATGTTGTGGGGGTGCTTTGCTGCAGGAGAGACTGGTGCACTTCACAAAATAGATGGCATCATGAGGTCGGAAAATTATGTGGATATATTGAAGCAACATCTCAAGACATCAGTCAGGAAGTTAAAACTTGGTCCCAAATGGGTCTTCCAAATGGACAATGACCCCAAGCATACTTCCAAAGTTGTGGCAAAATGGCTTAAGGACAACAAAGTCAAGGTATTGGAGTGGCCATCACAAAGCCCTGACCTCAATTCTATAGAAAATGTGTGGGCAGAACTGAAAAGGCGTGTGCAAGCATGGAGGCCTACAAACCTGACTTGGTTACAGCAGCTCTGTCAGGAGGAATGGGCCAAAATTCACTCAACTTATTGTGGGAATCTTGTGGAAGGCTACCCGAAACGTTTGACCCAAGATAAACAATTTAAAGGCAATGCTACCAAATACTAATTGAGCGTATGTAAACTTCTGACCCACTGAGAATGTGTTGAAAGAAATAAAAGCTGAAATAAATAATTCTCACAAACTATTATTCTAACATTTCACATTCTTAAAATAAAGTGGTGGCCCTAACTGACCTAAAACAGGGATTTATTACTAGGATTAAATGTCAGGAATTGTGAAAAACTGTGTTTAAATGTATTTGGCTAAGGTGTATGGATAATCTACATTGCTTGCTCTTTGGGGTTTTAGGCTGGGTTTCTGTATAGCACCTTGTGTCATCGGCTGATGTAAACAGGGCTTTATAAATACAT
Source organism: Oncorhynchus tshawytscha (assembly GCF_018296145.1). Taxonomy (NCBI): domain Eukaryota; kingdom Metazoa; phylum Chordata; class Actinopteri; order Salmoniformes; family Salmonidae; genus Oncorhynchus; species Oncorhynchus tshawytscha. The sequence continues at coordinate 51,894,448 of NC_056434.1, read as the reverse complement.
TTGATTGATTGATTGCAACGATTTGTAGTTTTGCATGATATCTACTTTGCTGCTAATAAGTATTTTCGAATCACGCCAGGGTAAACCGACACAAAACACAGTCCTTATTTTAAGTATTTCTAAAATTTCCACACCATCACACCTCTTCCTCCATGCTTTACGTTGGGAAATACACATGCGGAGATCATCCGTTCACCCACACCGCGGCTCACAAAGACACGGCGGTTGGAACCAAAAATCTCCAATTTGGACTGCAGACAAAAGCACACATTTCCACCCGTCTAATGTCCATTGCTCGTGTTTCTTGGCCCAAGCAAATCTCTTCTTCATATTGGTCTCCTTTGGTGGTGGTTTCTTTGCAGCAATTTGACGATGAAGGCCTGATTCACACAGTTCCCTCTGAATAGTTGATGATGATGTCACGTTCTGACCTTTATTTCCTTTGTTTTGTATTTATTTAGTATGGTCAGGGCGTGAGTTGGGTGGGCAGTCTATGTTTGATTTTCTATGATTTGGGATTTCTATGTTTCGGCCTAGTATGGTTCTCAATCAGAGGCAGGTGTCATTAGTTGTCTCTGATTGAGAATCATACTTAGGTAGCCTGGGTTGCACTGTTTGTTTGTGGGTGATTGTCTATGTTAGTGGCTTGTGTCAGCACAGGTCTCATTTGTAGCTTCACGGTCGTTTTTGTTACTCTTTTGTATAGTGTTGCAGTGTTCAGTGTTCTCTTTATTAAAATTCACTATGAATACATACCATGCTGCATTTTGGTCCTCTGATCCTTCTCACCTCTCCTCTTCAGATGAAGGGGAGGAAGACCGTGACAGATGAGATATGTCTGTTACTTGAACTCTGTGAAGCATTTATTTGGGCTGCAATTTTTGAGGCTGGTAACTCTAATGAACTTATCCTCTGCAGCAGAGGTAACTCTGGGTCTTCCATTCCTGTGACAGTCCTCATGAAAGCCAGTTTCATCATAGCGCTTGATGGTTTTTGCGACTGCACTTGAATAAACTTTCAAAGATCTAGAAATGTTCCATATTGACTGACCTTCATGTCCATTCATAACGATGGACTGTCGTTTCTATTTGCATATTTGAACTGTTCCTGCCATAATATGGGCTATCTTCTGTATATCACCCCTACCTTATCACAACACAACTGATTGGCTCAAACACATTAAAAAAAGAAATTCCACATATTAACTTTTAAGAATGCACACCTGTTAATTGAAATGCTTTCCAGGTGACTACCTCATGAAGCTGGTTGAGAGAATGCCAAGCATGTGCAAAGCTGTCATCAAGGTAAAGGGTGGCTATTTTAAGAATCTCAAATATAAAATATATTTTGATTTGTTTAACACTTTTTTGGTTACTAAATGATTCCATATGTGTTATTTGATAGTTTTGATGTCTTCACTATTATTCTACAATGTAGAAAATAGTAAAAATAAAGAGAACCCCTTGAATAAGTAGATGTTCTAAAACGTTTTACTTGTAGTGTATGTATAGCAATAGTTCAATAAGATAGCCTTGACTAGAATATAGTATATTCATATGAAATGGGAAAAACACTATGTAAACATTAAAGTGGCCAGTGTTCCATGTCTATGTACAAAGGGCAACAGCCTCTAACATGCAGGGATGAGTAACTGGGTGGTAGCCAGCTAGTGACAGTGACTAAGTTTAGGGCAGGGTACTGGGTGAAGGTTGGCTAGTGATGGCTATTTCAGATAGAAGATGTTTCTCTGTCCCAGCTTTGATGCACCTGTACTGACCTAGCTTTCTGTAAAAAAAGACATTGGATCATTCTAAAACCAATTTTGACATGTTGAAAATCAAAATATGCACCATGCATTCCATGAACATGTTAGATGGAAGAGCTAAGGTCTTTCAGGTCTTGCTTGACATTGATTCTCTGTTCTTTGCGTCATAAAACACACAACTGTCAGTCCCCTTTTGGCCCATGGTGTTATAGACAGTTTTTGTTTTTTTGGACAAGTGACTTGAGCTTTCAGGCAAGCAAAAAATCTGTCCTACTTGTCCGAAGCCCTGTAATGTCAAGCCCTGTAAATGATTCCATCATGGGCAACAACTGGCCACTAGAACTGAACTGATGGACATGGGGCAGTAAAATTGGGATGTAAACTCGATGTATATGTCCTTAGAAGCTGTGTGAATACAAAGTCACTGCAACCATAGATGGCTGCACCAGACCCGTTGGTGGCACTAAAGTGCAATAAGTATTGATCAAGTGTCTCGTGCAAATGAATGTTAGATTTAAATGAGGCAGACAAAACAATGTGAAATATTGAGATTAGTTTATCTGTATAACATTGCCTGTTATGTGGCCTGAACGTAGTGAAAGGTAGGATCTGTTATTCTGTAATAAAAGCATATTACAGAGTGTATTGAAGTATTTTGGATCGCTACTTTAGAATGTACCAACTGAGATTTAATAAATCAACATGCTAATGCTTTCACTGATTGCACGTAAATAAAGATAGTTCCTACATGATAGAGGGCTTACTTTGGTATCCAACTGATCTTGTGTCCTCTCTGTCATCCTGTGAAGCCCCGTATTTATGTTTTTTTTATTCACATCCATGAAAAGGCCCCCTACTTTCCAAAAGTAATGGAAATATATGTTATTGTTTGTTTAGGCCTATCAGACCATTTTAAAAACACATAGCAAATCGATGGGACGAAACACGCAGGTTACTAAAGCAGTTATTCCCATTGTGTTCTATAAAACAAGTGAACAGGTATACTGTAGCTTATCCCAAATGATCAGACATCCCCTTGCGATCATGCACGCAGCCCTTCTAAAAAAAAAGTCATCTCACTTCATTGCCTTTGAAAAGCCCCCTGTCCTTGAACGAACTCAGTGCAGCTTGACGCAAATCAATCTTAAAACAGTAACCTGCGTGTTTCGTCCCATCGATTAGACTGACAGGACAAACAACAGCATAACGTTGCACCATGCACGAGGAAGGGCAGGGGGTGGAACGTCCGGAGGATGATGATCGAGCGGTCTGTTCTGAGACGCGGTGCTCGCGACCGCTGTCCATGGCGCTGAATCAAGCCACTCCTTGTCGTGCTGAAACGGTCTGCACCGCGGCCGCTCTTTCCGGCCATTGGCCACTCACAGAATTGAGCTGAGTTAGAATACGCACAGCTGAGTGCTGTAATGTAAACTGTATAAAGTAATGACCGTGCCAAGTTAGACTACTTTTTCCAGAATATCAGTTTATAAGTAGCCTATCATTAGGACCATTGTTGGTTTTTGGGAAATAATGATTAAGATACCTGCTCATCACCCTCCAGCGGAGCAGATATTGCACTAGTGCTGGCACACACAAATACTCTTGTTTTTTTGTGGTGTAGAGAGCACTCGTGGCAGCGTGCTTTAGTATAGCCAGTCTGCATTGCGTCGAAACCCGTTCTCTCCCTCCCTCCCTCTCTCTCTCTCTCTCTCTCTCGCCCCTTCCCTCTATCTCCTCATCCACTCTCCTTGCATGTGGAATACATAAGAACAATGTACTGAACATTATTAAGAAATGATTATATCTTCACATAAATCGATACCTCCATCTGTGCCGGCTCGGGGTAAAACAAATTCTAAAATGCTCGTCATCTTGTCTACTCGTAACAAGACATTTCTGCTGATGCGGTAATGTCTTGAAATGGCAAGGGTTCGCTTATTGCCCCTTAATGTATCTCCCCCTGAATTGCAGCATAATAATTTCTCCTGCTCTAAACCATTCACACCGAAGTGCCCCACCGCACAAGTGACTGTAGGCTACAGAAGTTGCTCACGTTTCTCCGACTCCAGCGTGATTTTACAACGAATGTTAAGCGACGGGATCAAGATGTAGACAAATAAGACATTTAAGTTTACCGATACGAAGGGCTCAGACAGTGATGTCTTGGGTGTTTCAGTCTATACCAGGGCCTGCACAGAGGAAAGCTCCAATGTGTTGCGGTGGGGTGCGTTGTAAAGTGTTCATGTTTTAACACATGACAACAAAGCTACGGCAGTCCTGGCTGTCCTAGCGGTTGGATGACTGTGCTGAGTCGCGGACAAGACGCAGGTAAGCATTGAAACTGGTGCACTCTTGTCTGTCTGTCTGTCTGTCATAACAGGGGTCAGGGGGAATAATTTCAAGGCTATTGTTACAATGTTACTAGTATTTAGAGACTGTGACAGTCAATTGGTATTGCTTTCTATATGACTTTTAGTGCATTTAACGCTTAATTATTTGCGTGAGGTAGCCTATATTTATATATATATTTGCTATATAGGCTATATATAGCATTTACCCTGCCAATTGTAATATGCATATTCGATTGCTTTATGTCTAGATTATCACCAATAAAACAATGTCATTTACCCCTTTGGACGCTGATAAATAGGCAGGACATATAGCCTAGAGGCTAAATAAATAAATAAATGGTAGAAATAGCTGAGCTAGCAAATATCTCCGCTTTTCCTTCGATCCAATCGTTTCTCTTTTTTTTCTCTGACTGGGTAACAGAGGCAGCAGCAGCAGATGCAGCGGAGAGCAGCAATGGTCGAGTCAGCGAGAACCGCAGTGGAGCCGCACTGAGGCAAAGCAAGCTAGCCCCTTATCTGGGGACTAGGACAACACATAGTTGGAGAAAAAGAAGAGGAATTTAGAAGTAAATTGTATCAACCCAAAACCTGAATGCTGCCTGTTCAATCAGATTAACCGGATAACCGGAATTCCAAAACTCCTTGGACCTACAAGATGACCGTTGTGGCAGGAGATAACATGGATGAGACCGCAGCCGTACCGGGGCACCCGCAGGACGCGTACCCCCCCGACCATGAAGACCACGACTGCTGCGAAAGAGTGGTCATCAACATTGCGGGGATGCGGTTCGAGACCCAGCTCAAAACTCTCTCCCAGTTCCCGGAGACATTGTTAGGCAACCCCAAGAAGAGGATGCGTTACTTTGACCACCTGAGAAACGAGTATTTCTTTGACAGAAACCGTCCCAGTTTCGATGCCATCCTCTACTATTACCAGTCCGGGGGTAGGCTGAGAAGGCCCGTCAACGTCCCGTTGGATATGTTCTCTGAAGAGATAAAGTTTTATGAGTTGGGAGTGGATGCCATGGAGAAATTCCGTGAGGATGAGGGCTTCGTCAGGGAGGAAGAACGTCCTTTACCTGAGAAGGAATTCCAGCGTCAGATCTGGTTGCTTTTTGAGCACCCAGAGAGCTCGGGTCCGGCCAGAGGGATTGCTATAGTATCTGTAATGGTAATTCTGATTTCCATAGTCATATTTTGTTTAGAGACTTTACCCGACTTGAAAGAGGACCCTAGGGGTCGTTTTAAGACTGTAGGGAATCATACATTTTACTACAAACCAAACATCCTAACCGACCCTTTCTTCATTATTGAAACTCTTTGCATTATCTGGTTCTCGTTTGAGTTGTTAGTGCGGTTTTTCGCGTGCCCAAGCAAGGCAGTCTTCTCCAAAAACATGATGAACATTATCGATATAGTGGCCATCATCCCTTACTTCATCACACTGGGCACGGAGCTGGCTGAGGACCCCGAAGACCAGGACGAGGGCATGGGGGAGCAGGCGACATCTCTGGCCATCCTCAGGGTAATCAGACTGGTCAGAGTGTTTAGAATCTTTAAGCTGTCACGACACTCCAAAGGATTGCAGATCCTGGGACAGACCCTCAAGGCCAGTATGCGCGAACTCGGATTGCTGATATTCTTCCTCTTCATCGGAGTCATCCTCTTCTCCAGCGCGGTGTACTTCGCAGAGGCCGAGGAGAAAGGGTCGTACTTCGGCAGCATACCGGAAGCTTTCTGGTGGGCCGTGGTGTCTATGACAACTGTGGGCTATGGGGATATGGTGCCTGTCACTATAGGGGGCAAGATAGTGGGTTCCCTTTGCGCCATTGCTGGTGTGTTGACGATTGCGCTCCCAGTGCCTGTCATTGTGTCCAACTTCAACTACTTCTACCATAGGGAGACCGAGGGAGAGGAGCAGGCCCAACTCTTAAACGTTAGTGAACCAAACATTAGTGAAAGCAACTCTAGTCGCCGCAGCTCGTCCACTGTCAGCAAATCAGAATACATGGAAATTGATGGAGATATTAATAATAGCATCGACAATTTTAGAGAGGCAAACCTCAGAACTGGCAATTGCACTCTAGCAAACCAAAACTGTGTAAATAAAAGCAAGCTGCTCACAGATGTGTAGAATCGAATGAGAAAACATGGGACTTACATGATGCGGTCACACGTTGAGTACGCCATCCTTTTTGAATGCTTCATTCGCCTCCTATAAGCGCTCTATGGCATTATGACAACAACCATGCTCACCAATTTGAAAGGAATTATTTGAAAGGGGAAAATGAAAATGAAGCCGTTATATGAAAATGAAGCCGTTATTAGAGAACACGACAGCTAGAGTAATTCATTATTTTAAAAAATGATCATTCAAATACGTATTTAAAAAATATAAAAAAGAAACATCAACTTCTATTTAACACGCACACGCATAATCGCGCGCCCTTGGAGGACGACTAACCAACACCACTTAGACGACATATCTGTTTTTATCAGACAAAGCCAGGCGTGATAATTAAAACGTTATGCATCGGTACAGATAACATTTCAGCAAGTGCACACTGCATCAATGATAAAATGCATCATAAATACCATCTGCTGCGAAGAGAGAGACACGCAAGTCAGGATCTGCAGCACCCAGTCAGTGGTCAGGCCGACCGACACCTGGCCTGAAGTCCGAGGCGACTCCTCTACCCCTCTGTCATCAAAGGATCTACTATCCAGCAAAGCACCTTATAGGAAAAATACTGATAACGGAGGATCACTGATCTCCTGGTTTGGATGTTAAAAAGAGGCTGATGATCTACTTGCCTCAGTCTGAAAAACCTACGGACATCCGCAATGCTGCTATTTTCCAGCAGTAAAATGCTGTAATTATGATATCAGCAAGTGGTACAATGGCATTTTTGCCCGTTAGATGCAAGACAGCACAATGATATAACAGAAGAGCTTCACATGAGCATGTTTAGAAGAGACATACATTTTGATATTGGCATGCGTGATGATGAGACATAACCTTATAATAATGCTACAAATATATTTATTTAGAATTTTCCATCCCCCTATGCCTTCATCCGATTCCCCTTTATTATTCGTTTTCACTTAGAGTGCAGAACTGGTTTGAAATAGTTTTTGATTTGAAAATTCCTAATTATTTAGCGAGTGAATGTTTAAAAAAATCTTAAGGGAAACAGTAACTAAACGAAGATCATAGCATGAGAAAAAGTCAACTGCATTATGGCCTATCGACTATGGTACTGTGTATCCTAGTATATCTAAATGCATGACGTCAGTATTCAGCTTGTTGCAATTACAGACACTGAACGTGTATCATACTGTCATGGAAACGAAACGTGGAAACTTAAAAAAAATCTCTGAACCGTTTCTGAAATGTGACAAAATATATCCAAAACCCAACTCGGGGATGCTGACTTTCTCATTTAAAACGTAGGAGATCAAAGAAGCAGAATAAATACTTATTATCCAAATGCATATACTCATAAAGCACCAATTTACAGTATTACTTCAATTATGCAGTGCATGGACCTTTGAACATAGAAAAAGTAAACCTATTATGAGTCAGGCCTTCCATTTCACCACTAAATTTAGGGATACGTTTGTTTGTTTTCACAAACAAAACAACAGAAACAACTCTCATTTTACTGAAATTAGCCTTTGTTTAATAGATATTGCCAATAATCATTTTGTACATTAGTTGCTAGTGCCTTTACCCCGCTCACCATGCAACAGGCTCAGTGAAAGTGCCTCTGTGTATGTAGCCTACAATGGAAATCCATGACAAGTTGAACAGATCAGATGCAAAAGATCTTGCTTGCTTCAGCACTATGATGCTGTTATTATTGTTGTTGATGATGAGGATGATGACAATTGATTATTCGGATCATTATTAATACAGTCAGAGAATGTTTGGTGAAAACAACCATGGAAGTGCACTACCAACATGATCCATAGTTGAGTTGACCCAAGACTAGAACAATATTCCAACAACCCCCCCCCCCCTAGTACTTTATACTTCTCCACCCATGCACCACTTCAAATCAAAAGTGAATATCCATTGCTTTGCTTTGCTTGTGTTGCTGTTGCAATTGATTTATGTGCCATAAAGTCTTTTAAATGTGTCTACCTCAGTGAGGTCACTGCAGAACTCACTGCAGAGCTGCAAGCCAGGCTATTCTTCGATGCATAAACATGCAACATGGCCTCTAAGTGGAGTAGACTGTGGTCATCAGGGCCTGTGTTTATAAATGGTCTCAGAGTGCTTGAGTGCTGATCTAGGATTAGGTCTCCCCACTGTCCATGTAATCTTATTCATTATGACCTAAAAGACTCATCTGATCCTAGATCTGTACTCCTACTCTGAGATGCTTTATGAATACAGACACTGATGTTAAACTCTTAGATTGGCCCCTAAAAGTAGCCTTAGAGAAGCACTTAGGTCTTAGGACACACATACTGCACCAACCACCCGTACCCCTATCCCATTTTCCTTCCAAGCTACGCACAATCAAAAAATAAAATAAACACATTACAATAGTAGTAGAGTTGACTAGAGCATAGTGATGTAGACTGACTGATTCTCGAAAAACCTGTTGATACAAATGGTTTGGTTTGGATTCTTTAGTATTACAGTTGTTGAGAAGTAAGGCAGGTTTGCTACTGTTAAATCATAGAAATACCCTGGGCAATTTTATCTGCGAATGTCTGAAAGTGTGCCACACTTCATTGATATGTGTATTAATAGAAATATAATTACTCCCATCCATCACAGAACATTGACTTGAATGGGAATGTTCATTCTAGCAATTCCATTTCTAAGTGTGTACCTGTCACAGAATGACAATGGAGCAGCCAGGGGCTCTTACACTGATTTTTTAGCATATTGGAATTTCACTCTGGGCAATATAAGTGCATTATTAGATGCTACACCGTTTTTGCAGGTTCCATTTGCTCAATAGCTACATGTATTTCATAATTGAGTCTTCCAGCTCTCCGCAAAGCTTACTGATGCCTTGTGAATCTTGTTTCGTTATTGCAGCAAAATTTGTCCTGTAAGTGTGTGAAATGACCAGATGATTTAGGGTCAAGATATATGTTGCTATGGTAGCGACACAATGTCTGTGACACTGAAGTTGAGGGGTTATACACAAGACAGATGTTATGAGACCACACGTAAACATGGTAAAGATTCAAAGGCCCTTATGATGGTATGTCATTTGGTGAAAAGTACTGTACCATGTTTCCTTTCTCTTTTTCCATTGGCCTTTACTGTATGTATAAACCCCTCAACTAAAATGTCTCAGCTAGTGAAGCATTTGCTTTCATCAGTTTGTGCAAAGGCTATACCTTTTGTGGACCAGCAGAAAGCCTCTATGTGCACATTGGTTATGGACGAGGCCTTTTTTTGATTCTGTGAATCGAGTTGCTGGTCGTTTTGTGCTATATGTTATCGGCTATGTTCTCTTTATTTGCTCATGGTCGTTCTAGTGTATTGCTGGGGGAACTTGGAATGTGTCTGTCTACAACAGGTTTGGTGTCTGTCTATGCGAGAGCCTTCCTAGACGTCAGTTCATTTGACATTATGAGGTGAATGTGTCAGTGGAGTTGACATATCAGTGCAAAAAATTTTTACTTCTGTGTCAGGGATTTTTAAGGTTTCTAACCAAGAGAATGCCATCAGGTCTTAAGAACAGACATATAGAATACCCCAAAATACAACAAATAAAAAGTGATTATCCACAGCAACGTTATCTATACCATGTACAGTAGCTAGCTGACCATCGGGTAAATTATATAGTTTTACCATATGTGGTTTCTCTTATGGCCCAGAAGTGTGGTTGGACAAAACAGGTTCTATTCCACCAAATACCCATGATGCAACAGTTCAGAGTGAGGTTGAGGGAACACATGCAAACCCCCTCATGTCACGATACCAGTGCATCCATTGCTCTTGCTGTGAGGGCAATCTATGTATGGTGCTATGCATTCAATTATTCTACAACAAAAAAAAATGCATTCTTATAGTAATAGAATTGCAGTTACCTGTTTCTTAGAAACCTTTGTAAAATAGGAGTTGAATGAATCTATTTTAAAAAAGATGTTGAGGAAAAAGACGATCTCTTGACAAGACATTTACAACAAGCGACCATCCTTTTGAACGGTAGTGTAGTGTTATTTTTACAGTGACCATCCAATCCCCATCAAACTCAAAGGTTGATCTGGAGTCGTTTTCTAGTTAGGACCCTATGTTGATAAATGGGGCAAAGTAGTCAGTAGCACCCTCCCGGAGGGAATTAATAGCCTGAAATGCAATGCACTTACAGCCAGCTGCTGGATTGAATGGCTGTGTGTTTAGTGTGAAGGAGAGTCAGAGAAGGTGCCTATATTGTTATTTTTTTATTATTTTTTTGCATTCATTTGAAACGCTTTCAGAGATGTATGTTCTTCAGAAGAAAGACGTGTGTGAGAAGGTCTTTTAAAAAATGTAATTCAGAGAAATGACAACACAAAAACAAAAATATAAGTAAACCATACCTATCTAAAAAAGTAGTAAGAAATCATTTAGCTATAGTAAAATAGAGTATAGCAAGAAAATATATATTGCAAAAGGCCAAAACCAATGATGACTATCTTTTCATTGTGTGTCTTATTTTTTTGACTTCTGTGGCAGTGTACTACGATTGTCGGATTGTTTTTAGGAAGAACATGCCATAATATACTGAAATATCAAATACTCTATAATAATGTGTTCCTCTGGCAAGCCATGATAATTAAACTGAAGTAGCCTACTATTATCAATTTATTGTAGGCCTACATTTGAATGATATGGACTACAATCCACTATATTAGCACTATATTAGCATCTGGATATATGGATCGTCTTCTCATTTCATTTAAAGAAATACTGGAAAATTCATCCTAACCAACCACACCATTTAAGAGCGTTTCCAAATGCCCATTACTAAAAACCAACAGATAATGTATAGATAATGTATACATATCTCAACGGCAACCTACTGATCACAAAAACTGCATGGTCAACAGAAGACTGCATGAGCTTTTCAAAACTGTGGATCAGCTATAATAACAGTTGCATCACTTCAAAGAAAACCCTTGCGTTCATCTACACCAAAGCCTTTTTTAAAATATGAAATACCCTCCTTTATTATACATTTCTGGTTTTCTTTTTATTGAAAAACATTACCGTTTGCTTAAGATATTGACAAACACTTTGATCTCGGATCAGGCGTACCTTCTGGTTTTCATCTTGGATCAGGCGTATCTTCTCGTTTTCATCTTGGATCAGGCGTATCTTCTCGTTTTCATCTTGGATCAGGCGTACCTTCTGGTTTTGATCTTGAATCAGGCGTACCTTCTGGTTTTCATCTTGGATCAGGCGTATCTTCTCGTTTTCATCTTGGATCAGGCGTATCTTCTCGTTTTCATCTTGGATCAGGCGTACCTTCTGGTTTTGATCTTGAATCAGGCGTACCTTCTGGTTTTCATCTTGGATCAGGCATACCTTTTGTTTTTCATCTTGGATCAGGCATACGTTCTGACTATTGACATCCCATCATGTTCAAACTAGCCTGGTCTCAGGTCTGTTTGCGCCGTCTTGCCAACTATTTGGTCGTTGTCAGGCCAAACATGTTTGGCAATTACCAATGACAACAATCATAGGAGTTGGCTGTACAGCACAAACAGATCTTTGACCAGGCTATATGTTCAAACCTCACTTTAGTTAGAATGGTGATGAGAGGTGACTAGTTTTTGTTTGATGACAGGGATATGATGGTAGACGTGTGATTACTACGAGTTTGTTGTCCTGTCCATCCATCAGACATGCTTCACATCCCAAATGACACCCTATTACTTATATAGTGCTTTACTTTTGACAAGAGTAGTGCACTAAAAAAGTAGTGCACTAAAAAGGCAACAGGGTGTGATTTTGGATACAACCATTGTGCATCTACATGAATAGAGGAATGACATCCTATAGAAAACCTATAAGAATCTATGGAAATGTGACCAAGTGCATTGTATTTAGGGAAGCTGGCTTGCTTTGGAGCGAGCAGCTCAGCGGCACGAGGGACTGTTGACTCCTGGGGTCTGTTCAGGAGGGTGCAACGTTACAAGACATTCAGATAGAAATGTATTGTGCAGATGAGATATGACCATCTGTCATGTAGAACAGTGAGTCATATCAGCTATACCCATTACATGTCTAACTGCAACATTCTCAATGTTTCACGTCGCTGAATAAACCCATGCTCTTTTTTATTATAAGTAGTCCATTTGCCTACTGAACTTTGCAAATGTGTTCTTTTATGTTTGATTGTCATCATTCATGTTTTGTTTTACGAGGATTATGCTACGATACGCTCAGTTTGTCAGACGTCTGACAAAGGCATCGTCTGTGATCTATGCAAGGGTATTTCTTTTCTTACTTATGTCACAACTCATGATTTCATCGTACATCAAATACAATAAATTTTTAAGGATCTCATTGTGTATTTTCATTTGTTACTTGGTAAAAGGAGGTTTGGCTGTCTAGTCAAGTCTATAGGTGCTGACTGTGTACTTGTGAGCCATTAAGGGTTCAAGTATCCCATTCGGCTTCTATCCAAACCCCATTGGTGACCTTCCCAATGACACAGTCAGTGGACCAGTTTGCACCGGTACTCTCACATTACATTCAGGGGAGTCTTGATCAATTACAAACATCTTAGTACTTCAATATCGATAAACACCTGTATTAATGAATGTGGATTGAAAACTACCCACCCCTGCAATCAGGCACTACCTTAAATACCTGGCTACAGTCCATGTCACCTCTTGCCTACCTGTTGCTCACACTGTGGTTGTTATGAAGCACAAAGCACACAACATCTGAGAACAGCATTACTGTATGTGACATAGGAGAATGGAACTGTGAGTTCACAGGGCTGCAGGAATTGAGCCCTCTTACTCTATAGCTCAGCTATCTATGTAGCTACCATTGTGCTACACACTTCAAATCCATATGTTATTTTTTTCCCAATGGGAATGTTACAGAGAGGGGAGCCAATTTAAAGGTTTTCCTTTACACTAATCCCTGTATTCAGGAGATGACCTCTCTCATTTTCATCATACTTCACATGTCATTACTCCATTCCGGGTTCTGAAGAGTGCATATCCCACTTCTCCCACCACTGGGAAAACTGCCAATACAAAACCACTAGTATATTACCACCCCAAAAAGCCCAACAGCCTTATTACAATCCTGACATAGCAATGACAAATAGCATTGCAAATAGTTGACAAGGAGTGTTGTGTTCTGTTCAAATCAAGGTAAACAACACTCATGGTGCATTTCTCAGCATATTTAATAATTCTAGAGTCCCAAACCACCCAGCCTGTGTGAGAGTGAGATGCGTTGTGTCTGTGCGAATTTAGGGGAATCAAAATGATTCATCCCCACTCTGACTGTCCCCTGCTGCTGTGCCTGTGCTGCAGAGCTTTGTTACTGCTAGTAGGCTTGGTGCTGCAGAGTCATCATAGTAAATGCTACAGCTCTCTCTCCCTCTCTCTCTCCCCCCCCCCTCTCTCTCTCTCCCCACCCCCCCTCTCTCTCTCCCTCTCTCTCTCTCCCTACCCTCTCTCTCTCTCCCCCCCCTCTCTCTCTCTCTCTCTCTCTCTCCCTCTCTCTCTCTCCCCCCTCTCTCTCTCTCCCCCCTCTCTCTCTCTCTCTCTCTCTCTCTCTCTCTCTCTCTCTGGTGTTTGGGATATTGCGACCCTGTGTAGTTCCCTTTCTCTTGTCCTCTGCATTGCCCTCAGGAAATGCAGCACTTCTCTCTCTCTCTGCCGGCAGCAGTATAGCAGCAGGGGTGGGGTAAGCTGGCTCCTGTCCCATTGCAAACGCTTTGACCGACACCAAAGCTCTGCTGTACTGTAGCACAGAGCACAGTATACAGACAGCGGCTCTATGCTACACTGCTACAGCAGCCAGCAATGGTGGAAAAAGTACCTAATTGTCATACTTGAGTAAATGTAAAGAAACCTTAACATAAAATGACTCAAGTAAAAGTGAAAGCCACCCAGTGAAATATTACTTGAGTAAAAGTCAGTATTTGGTTTGAAATATACTTAAGTATCAAAAGTAAATGGAATTGCTCAAATATACTTAAGTATCAAAAGTATAAATAATTTCAAAATTACTTATATCAAGCAAACCAGAAGGCACAAATGTTTATTTATTTATTTATCGATAGCCAGGGGAACACTCAAACACTCAAGACATAATTTCCAAACCAAGCATTTGTGTTTGGTGAATCTGCCAGGTCAGAGGCAGTAGGGATGACCATGGTTGTTCTCTTCTTCTCTTGGCCATTTTCCTGTCCTGCTAAGCATTCAAAATGTAACGAGTACTTTTGGGTCCCAGGGAAAATGTATGGAGTAAAAAGTACGCTATTTTCTATCGGGATGCCGTGAAGTTAAAGTAGGCAAAAATATACAGTACCAGTCAAAAGTTTGGACACACCTTTTTCTTTATTTTGACAAGTTTCTTCATTGTAGAATAACAGTGAAGACATCAAAACTATGAAATAACACATATGGAATCATGGCGTAACCAAAAAAGTGTTAAACAAATCAAAATATATTTAATATTTGTGATTCTTCAAAGTAGCCACCCTGTGCCTTGATGACAGCTTTGCACACTCTTGGCATTCTCTCAACCAGCTTCACCTGGAATGCTTTTCCAACAGTCTTGAAGGAGATCCCACACATGAGGAGCACTTGTTGGCTGCTTTTCCTTCACTCTGCGGTCCAACTCATCCCAAACCATCTCAATTGGGTTGAGGTCGGGTGATTTTGGAGGCTAGGTCAGCTGATGCAGCACTCCATCACTCTCCTTCTTAGCCAAATAGCCTTACACAGCCTGGAGGTGTGTTGGGTCATTGTCCTGTTGAAAAACAAATGATAGTCCCACTAAGCGCAAACCAGATGGGATGGGGTATCGGTACAGGGTCTCAGCAGCAAAGCACCCCTACACCATCCACCTCCATGCTTCACGGTGGGAACCACACATGCAGAGATCATCCATTCACCTACTCTGCGTCTCACAAAGACATGGCGGTTGGAACCAAAAATCTCAAATTTGGACTCATCAGACCAAAGGACATATTTCCACCGGTCTAATGTCCATTGGTCGTGTTTCTTGGCCCAAGCAAGTCTCTTATTCATATTGGTGTCCTTTAGTAGTGGTTTCTTTGCAGCAATTCGACCATGAAGACCTGATTCACCCAGTCTCCTCTGAACAGTTGATGTTGAGATGTGTCTGTTACTTGAACTCTGTGATGCACTTATTTGGGCTGCAATTTCTGGCAACTCTAATGAACCTCTGCAGCAGAGGTAACTCTGGGTCTTCCTTTCCTGTGGCTTTCTTTCCTGTGCCAGTTTCATCATAGCGCTTGATGATTTTTGCAACTGCACTTGAAGAAACGTAAAAAATTCTTGCAAAGTTCCGCATTGACTGACCTTCATGTCTTAAAGTAATGATGGACTGTCATTTCTCTTTTCTTATTTGAGCTGTTCTTGCCATAATATGGATTTGGTATTCTACCAAATAGGGAAATAGGGCTATCTTCTGTATACCAACCCCTAACTTGTCACAACACCACTGATTGGCTCAAAATCATTAAGAAGGAAAGACATTCCACATATTGACTTAACTGAAATGCCTTCCAGGTGTGCAAAGCTGTCATCAAGGCAAAGGGTGGCTACTTTGAAGAATCTCAAATGTAAAATATGTTTAGATTTGTTTAACACTTTTTGCTTACTACATGATTCCATATGTGTTTTGATGTCTTCACTATTATTCTACAATGTAGAAAAAAAGTAAAAAAGAAAGAAAAACCCTTGAATGAGTAGGTGTGTCCAAATTTTTGACTGGAACTGTAAATAGTCAAGTCAAGTACAGATACCACAAAAAAGTACTACTGTACTTTTCACCACAGCCAGCCACACATACACACAAAACAACTGTCTCACACCATGTAGCTGTGTGAGAGAGGGCTGTGTCATCCCTGTGTTGTGTTTGTGTGTGTGTGTTTTGTGTACACTTTGTCCAAACCCGGAGGTTTTGACACTAATTCCATGGAGATACTGTACCTGGTATTTGGGATCACTTATCCGCAGTATCCATGCAAGCCTGCGAGGGGAAATTTTAATTGAAACTGTGGTGGAAATCACTGTCTTGTCTCCCTCTCCGTCTGTCTGCTGCAGCAATTGAGGAACTATCGGTCAAGTCAGTGGTACAACAATCAAACCTCCCCCAGTGTCCATCTCATCCCTCCCTGATGTTAATTTCTTTTAATGGTATGATATGAACAGTTGTCTGAAAACTGACTCTTGGTCATACACTAAATGGGAAATTAGTCCTGGCTTGCAGTCGGTGTTCCAATTCCTCCCAAAGGGGTAGATGGGGTTGAGGTCAGGGCTCTGTGCAGGCCAGTCAAGTTCTTTCACACCAATCTCCACCAACCATTTCTGTATGGACCTCGCTTTGTGCACGGGGGCATTGTCTGCTGAAACAGGAAAGGGCCTTTCCCAAACTGTTGCCACAAACTGTTGCTGGCGGAAAAGAGGCACTCAGAGCTGACTTTTAGTCTGACTCAGGTTGGCGCACACACCACCCACCGCTTCCGAGTATATTACTCGCTAATGTACAGTTTCTGGACAATAAAGTTGACGAGTTCAGGGCAAGGATTTCCTTCCAGAGAGACACCAGGGATTGTAACATACTCTGTTTCACAGAAACATAGCTCTCTCTGGATATACTGTCTGAGTTCTTTCAGCCAGTTGGGTTCTCAGTTCATCGTGCAGACAGGAATAAATATCTCTCCGGGAAGAAGGCTGGGGATGTATGTTTCATGACTAACTACTCATGGTGTGATTGTGATAACATACAGTAACTCAAGTCCTTTTGTTCACCCGACCTAAAATACCTCACAATCAAATGCAGTCTGTATTACCTCCCTCTCTTCGGTTATAGTCACAGCCGTGTATATTCCCCCTCAAGCCGATTCCACAACGCCCCTCAAAGAACTTCACTGGACTTTATGCAAACAGGAAACCACCATATCCATATTTATTGTAGCTAGGCATTTTAACAAAGCACATTTGAGGGAAACGTTACCAAAGTTTTATTAACACATTGACTGTAGTACTCAAGGTGCTGAAACACTAGACTACCGCTACTCCAACTTCCGAGATGCCAACAAGGCCCTCCCCTGCCCTCCCTTCAGAAAATCTGATCACGACACGATTTTGCTCCTATAGTCAGAAACTCAAAGAGGAAGTATCTGTGCTAAGGACTATTGAAGCTGGTCTGACCAATCGGAATCTGAGCTTCAAGATCGTTTTGATCACGCGGACAGGGATATGTTCCGGGTAGCCTCCAAGTTTATCAGGAAGTGTATAGGAGATGTTGTACCCACTGTGACTATTAAAACCTACCCTAACCAGAAACCGTTGATAGATGACAGCATTTGCGCAAAACTGAAAGTGCGAACCATCGCATTTAACCACGGCAAGTGACTGGGAATATGACCAAATACAAATAGTGTAGTTATTCCCTCCATAAGGCAATCAAACAGGCAAAACATCAGTATAGAGACAAAGTGGAGTTGCAATTCAACGGCTCAGACAAGAGACAAGTATGTGGCAGGGTCTACAGACAATCAAGGATTACAAAGAGAAAACCAGCCACGTCGCGGACACCGATGGCTTGCTTCCGGACAAGCCGATGTGGCCTGCTTCTCTGTGGCCAACGTGAGTAAGTTTACGGACATATTCAATCTCTCCCTATCCCAGTCTGTTGTCCCCACATGCTTCAAGATGTCCACCATTGTTCCTGTACCCTCAGGAGGCTGAAGACATTTGGCTTGGCATGTAAAACCCTCACAAATGCACAATTGAGAGCATCCTGTCGGGCTGTATCACTGCCTGGTACGGCAAATCCACCACCCGCAACCGCATCACCCGCCACCGCAGGGCTCTCTAGAGGGTCTAGCCAACGCACAACCACTATCATCCAGAAGGCGAGGTCAGTACAGGTGCATCAAAACTGGGACCGAGAGACTGAAAAACAGCTTCTATCTCAAGGCCATCAGACTGTTAAAGAGGCATAACTAGCACATTAGAGGCTGCTGCCCTATACCTAGACATTAATAACTGGAACACTAGTCAATTTAATAATGTTTACATATTTTGCATTACTTATCTCAAATGTATATACTGTATTCAGTCCTATTCTACTGTTTCTTAGTCTATGCTGTTCTGACATTGCTTGACCAAATATTTATATATTTTTAATTCCATTCCTTTACTTTAGATTGTGTGTGTTGTTAGATATTACTTGTTAGATATTACTGCACTGTTGGAGCTGGAAACACAAGCATTTCGCTACACCTGCAATAACATCTGCTAAACACGTGTATGTGACAAATAACATTTGATTTGATTTGAAGTTGGAAGCACAGAATCGTCTAGAATGTCATTGATGCTGAAGAGTTAATATTTCCCTTCACTGGAACTTTCCACTGCTCCAGAATCGAATGGCGGCGAGCTTTACACCATTCCAGCCGACACTTGGCATTGCGCATGGTGATCTTAGGCTTGTGTGCGGCTGCTCTGCCATGGAAACCCATTTCCAGAAGCTCCCGCCGAACAGTTCTTGTGCTGACGTTGCTTACAGAGTCCGTTTGAAACTCGGTAGTGAGTGTTGCAACTGAGGATAGACAATTTTACTCAATACGCTCTTCAGCACTCAGCAGTCCCGTTCTGTGAACTTGTGTGGTCTACCACTTTGTGGCTGAGCTGTTTTTGCTCCTTGATGTTTCCCCTTCACAATAACAGCACTTACAGTTGACCGGGGCAGCCCTAGCAGGGCACAAATTTGACAGACTGACTTGTTGGAAAGGTGGCATCACTGAGCTCTTCAGTACAGGCCAGTCTACTGTCAATGTTTGTCTATGGAGATTGCATGGCTGTGAGCTCGATTTTATACACCTGTCAGCAACGGGTGTGGCTGAAATAGCCGAATCCACTAATTTGAAGGGGTGTCCACATACTTTTAGCCATGTACTAGTGTATCTGTTTTTAACAGAAACACACACGCAGACACACACACACACGCACACACGCACACACAGGCCTGCTGTTTTTCCTGAGTCAGGCTTCTGGTTTACTTGCTATTCCAGATCAATTTCAGTAAAGACAGGCACTCACCCCATGTTATTTCCACATGTAATTTGTTTTCTGCATTCAAAAATGTTTATATTATATTTAATTAGTGCACGTAACCACTCTTGCATATCTCTAACAGTCCAATCAAGTGTTTACATGTACAAAATCTGCTTTGACAGCGATACTGTAGTACCTCCACTTCCTGTAGAATAGTGTATAGCCCTAATCCCACCCCGCTCACTCTTAGGCCTTTACCCTACCCAACCCCGAAGGAAGGATGGAAGGAAGGGTGTGTGTGTCTGTGTGTGTGTGTGTGTGTGTGTGTGTGTGTGTGTGTGTGTGTGTGTGTGTGTGTGTGTGTGTGCATGTGCATGTGTACATACCTTTGTGTATGTGTATGTAACACCCCCACCCCTCCCCCCACATTCATTTCTACTGTGGCCCACTTCCTCGCTGCATTACCTCCATCAAAGAGAGAGGAGAGTCAGGCTGCAGCTGCTGTGCTGCTGCCACACTTGCTTAATTATTAAGGACATATTTCCCCTACTTTGTCCTTGTGGAAATCCACGGGCCTGTCCCAAATGGCACCCTATTCCCTATATAGTGCACCACTTTGTGGAGCTGTCAGGCTGGCACGTTTGGGCCAATGAACCGTGGTCAAAAGGAGTGCACTATATAATGAATAGGGTGGCATTTGAGACGCAGCAGTCCAAAATGTTTTTTTTGTTGGAAGTCAGGCAGGGCGGTTAAATGTGCCTGCTCTTTACCTCACGCCACTGACAGCTCTACACCCCGGCAGTAATACAGCAAAGAAATAAATGAGAAATAGATGAGAGATTCAGGACAGACCAGGGAGAAAAGGAAAGCAAGATGAGGGATCGATTACTAGGCGTGGAGTGGCCTAGAACCACATCTTCATTGATTCATCCATTCATCTATTCATCAATTCATTCGTTAATCCATCTGTGTGACGACACACGTAAAAGGTAAAACGCTGCTAAAGTAAACAAACCCTCTGTAACAGCGGCCATCTACGATTCTGCACCACGAAAGCAGACGGTGACTGAATCATAATTCTAAGGTTCAGCACGACATGACAGTGGACAGCGGCCATCTAAGGTGTAAATCTTCCACTCACCTACAGCAAAAGTCCTTCCGTTCCTCTGCATTATTTTGCCGGTTCTTAAAGCTAGATCCAGTCCAGACTAGTCCAGTCTGTTCTTGTTGGGTCAGCAAACCCGTCTAGAATGTGTTCTTGTCGATACCAACCCAGGAAGAAGATCTCATCTTACAGTCCCTCTATACATCATGCAGTGTCAGCAGGCCTGTCTGGGGGAGAAAAGCTGAAAGTTAGCATCATCCAATCCAGGCAATAATATGAATTTACTGATTGGATTACAGCATCGCTGCACATAACACACTGCATCACAGCAGCACATAAGGGGTTAGCCAATAGAAACCACAGAGAAAAAGACAGTTTGAGTGCACAAATGAATGCTGACGTAGGCTGTACAATGTGTGCAGCCATACCATAGATGTACAGTACAGTAGAAAGCTTTGCAAACCCATTACAATCCCTCTAATTGGTCAAGGCACATCTAGACAAGGCCCACAGTTCTTGACTCTATGGCTAAGTCTAGTGCTTTGGATAAATCACTGGAGAAAAGGCTCATCATCCACAAGACCTACTCACTCCCCTCCTTACCCCGTCTCCATCTCCGCCCCTCCACCCTCTGCTCCTCCTCCCACCACTCATCCCCTCACCCTCCTCACCCATAGATCACATAGCAGGCAGTCCCATCAGCGCGGCTTGCTCTCTATCTGTCTGGACCACAGTGTGAAAGTCATTCATCTAAGGTCTCCTCTCCCTCTCTATTGATTTTGTATCGCTTCACATACTTCTGTGGAAAACCTCCGCATTGGGCGACTTTTTGCCAGAGTCTTGACCTCTGAGAGGGATAGCCACAGAATGAAAAAGAACACATTATCTTGTGTCTCTATGGGAGTATCTTTGTTGTTACACTACAACTCTGGTGTTATGGGAGATAAATAGGGATGAATATTAGTTGTAAACGGCCAAACGTTATGTGAGAGTCGGATATTGTGATGTCCAAGATTGGCAATACAGTATGACTCACCTTACACAGGGAAACCCAGGAGAAAATGGCAAATTCAGGGAAACCAGATATGATTCCCTCTCTGTTACCAGGAACTGTAGGACGGGGCACTGAGTAAAGTGCAGTTAAACATAAACAACTTCCCTTCGTGAGTCACGAACAGACCTATAGACTCATTATTACACAATGGGGCTGTGGGCCAATGGGAGCTGCATGACTGCAACGCACATTTACAGTAAACCCCTTCCACAGGATTATGAGTTGTGAGTTTGCAGCAACAGAGGACTAATCTCTCTCTTTCTCTGCTTTAGAGAGCCTGGGCCTGGTCAAAAGTCATGCACTAAGTGAATAGGGCGCTATTTGGGATGTAGTCTGTCAGGGCTGAAAAATGGGAAGAGTGCTTTTTGCTGAGATGCTGAGAGAGAGAGAGAGAGCTGTCTGTCCCAACAGGTTTTACCACCTAGCACCCTGCACCAGGTAATTATAATCTGGCCGTCATCATATGATCCTGAGATGGATTGTGTGTTAGTGATTTGTGTCAGCTGTTTGTTCACCTGCAAACGCCAGCAATTGAAATAACCCATCTGCAACTGCCTGACTGTATGTGATAAAGTGAAAATCTGAGGCCTGCACCCGACTCTGCACCAAATATAGAATGTGCGCTGTACTGTCAGAGATGGTGATTTTTTTTCCCAAAGGCCTATGTTTCTGCTTATAATTTTTGACATTTTGTTATACTATTTGTTAGTCAGCTTGTCTATAGTTAGACTAAATAAATCCTTGCTTACCAGAATAATGGCATAAATTGATAGAATGCATTTCTTGATAGAATGCTTCAATCTAGTTGATATCGGTAAAGTTAGTTTTCTCTTTCCTCTTTCATCTCTGCTTTTCTCGTGCAGCAAAGACGTTTAGGGACCGGGGAGAAAATGCTATGAATCTAAAAGAGCGGGAAAGATTTAGACCATTTTGAGAACATTTTAAGTTGTTAAAAACAACCCAACATGTTTTTGATTTCATTTTGGCTTGGATGTTTATTTGATGCCTTTTCACTATCAGCTTTTATGATGCTGATGAAGATAGCACCTTTACAGACGATCCCTAACCACGCATTTGTTCTCTGATGCTGAAAGAAATAAATCCTATTTCTCCACTCCTGTTCCCGAGTCAAAATGTAGCCTGCATTTTGTGTATCATTTTACTGCAAGAAATGCCTAATTCTGCAGGAGTTAATATTATATTAGGCTATGAGAGAACAGACCTACAGCCAGTGTCTAGATTTCAGTTCCAACCACAGCGGTCCTCTGTAGCTCAGTTGGTAGAGCATGGTGCTTACAACACCAAGATAGTGGGTTTGATTCCACCCATACATAAAATGTATGCATAATGGTAAGTCACTTTGGAGAAAAGCAACTGCTAAATGGCATATATTGGGACAGTGACCATTTTTTGTTTTTGTTTTGGCACTTCACTCCAGCACTTTGGATTTGAAATGATACAATGACTGACTATGAGGTTAAAGTGCCGACTGTCATTTTTCATTTGAGAGTATTTTCATCAATATCGGGCGAATCCATATCGGGTGAAACAGCACTTTTTGTACATAGTCCCCCTATTTTAGGGGACCAAAAGCATTGGGACAAATTCATTTATTAGTGTATTCAAGTAGACCATTTTTTAATATTTGGTCCCATATTCATAGCAAGTAATGACTACTTCAAACTTCTGACTACAATTTGTTGGATTATTTTCTGTGTGTTGGTTGATTTTGTGCCCAATAGAAATAAATGGTAAATCATGTGTTGTGTCATTTTGGAGTCACTATTATAATATTATAATAATAAAATATGTTTCTAAACACTTCTACATTAATGTGAATGCTACCATGATGCCGGATGATCCTGAATGAATCGTGAAAATAATGAGTGAGAAAGTGACAAACGCACAAATATCATATCCCCCAAAAATGCTGACCTTCCCTGTTCTTGTAATGGTGAGAGGTTAGCATGTCTTGGGGCGATGATATTTCTGAGAGTTTCACCTTTCCACAGACGCGTCATATTAGTGTGCTTCCCAAACTGTTCGGACGCTACAGAAAGAAGTTGCCAGCTGTACCTACTTCAGACAAGTCCCAAGACGCTTGTGGGGGTCGTAGAGCAAAACAGAGAATACCATTGTGTAGGTACAGTGGGGCAAAAAAGTATTTAGTCAGCCACCAATTGTGCAAGTTCTACCACTTAAAAAGATGAGAGAGGCCTGTAATTTTCATCATAGGTACACTTCAACTATGACAGACAAAATGAGAAAAAAAAGCCCGAAAATCACATTGTAGGATTTTTAATGAATTTATTTGCAAATTATGGTGGAAAATAAGTATTTGGTCAATAGCAAAAGTTTATATGGTAGTTTGTAGGCCAAAACATTCAAACGCTACAGACGATTTTGTGAGAAGACCGATTTTCGGAACGTCTCATGGTCTGACAAACACCGCTCTAGCTCTGTCACCTTTCCCCGCAGATGCGGAAGTGTGACATCGTCGGATGCGGCGGATTGAGACACATCCATTGCAGATATCTCTATCTTAAATTGACTGATTTTTATGGGGATTTTTGTATTACGCTAATTAGATTTCCACAAGGGGCAGACATCGACTCTAGGGGTTAATCTGTGTTTGTGGGATTCTGAGATGGATTGTGTATATGTACTGTATGCGTGTGTGTGTTTGCAACGTTCTTAGTGTGTGTTCCTGAGATGGATTATGGTACCCTCCCCCAGGTACAGAGGATCATTCAAGGACAGCACAGACATAAGGCACAGCAGCTATAGAGAATACCCTACACATTTTGCAGCAAGCAGTCCCTCTAGGAGGCAGGAAAACCTGGATGTCAGACCTTTAAGTGACTGGTGTGTGTGTGTGTGTGTGTGTGTGTGTGTGTGTGTGTGTGTGTGTGTGTGTGTGTGTGTGTGTGTGTGTGACTGCGTGACTGCTACTCAACTCCCAGAGCAGAAGCTGCAGCAAAAACAGTAACAATGAGCGCATTATTAGAGTATGATTCATCACCATGTCCATTACTGTCTCCCTGTTCTCACATAGCAATAAGCACTACAGTAACTAGCATGAATACACCATTGCAGCAAAATAAGGCAATCAATAAGTTAATCAATCATTTTTTTATTTGTTTGAGATTTCTTTCCTGGCCCTGCCAAAGACAAAGCTAACCAGAGGAATCTGACTGGCCAACCCAGCCCGCTCACAAGCTATTAAAAAACAGTATTGGATTTCCTACAGTGACTTTCCCAGTCATGTAGCCCACAGCCTATATGTTCTCTTTTCCATTACAGATTCCAACCTTCAGGTAATACTTGATTCTACAAAGAATTTCTTACAAACAATTATATATATATAAAACTATTTATAATTCCAAAATACATATCATGCCTCAATTGTGCAAAATCACTTCAGCTGTGAATGTGCGAGGTGCTTGTTGTGTGAAAGCACTCTGCTCTCCTGTGTGGGTGTGTGGTTGCCCGACCAGGAACACTGAGCAGAGAGAGAGAGAGAGAGAGAGCAGTGCCTCCCCCTCTACTGCCTCTGTGTTGCTGACTCATTGTCACTGCCCCAGAATCTGCTGGCTGTCTGCATTATTCACATCCTCTGTTAGCTGTTAGTGCCTCCTCAGCACCTGGACGGCCATGGGGCTGCTTGGCTGTGGGGGCTGTGCTGGCCGAGGGGGACTGGGGCCTAGGCTGGGATGAACTCAAAAGGCAATGCTGGGGCAACCGGACTCAGAGGGCTGGGTCACGTCTCTGATAAAATGTCAGATTATGTTTAAATCATGGATCTACAATAAACATAACTTTTATATTGAAGAGTGTCCCGCCTCATCTTTTAATGCTGGGCCGGCTGTAGGGCAGTGGGGGCAAGTCTCAGAGGGCAGATTCAGCCTCCAGTCACCCCAACCTTTTTGGAGGACAAGGGTTCTTTGTAGGGCAAATTCAACCTAGAACCCTTTTCATCATCAGAACAGTTTTTGGAAGAAAGTGTTCTTTGGTGACTCTATGGAAGGCAAGAATGATTCTTTGGAAGGCAAGGTAAAGCCTAGCCTTCTTTGCTAGGTAAAGCTCCAACTTATCTCAGCTCACTGGTCACCATAGCAGCACCCAACCGTAGCACGCGCTCCAGCAGGTAAGTTTCACTGGTAACCCCCAAAGCCTATTCCCACTTTGGCTGCCTTTCCTTCCAGTTCTCTGCCAATGACTGGAACAAATTGCAAAAATCACTGAAGCTGGAGACTCATATCTCCCTCACTAACTTTAAACATCAGCTGTCAGAGCAGCTCACAGATCATTGCACATGTACATTGCCCATCTGTACATAGCCCATCCAACTCCCTCATCCCCATATTATTTTTTTCTCCTTTGCACCCCAGTATCTCTACTTGCACATTCATCTTCTGAACATCTATTACTCCGGTGTTTAATTGCTAAATTGTAATTACTTTGCCACTACCACCTATTTATTGCCTTACCTCCTTCATCTTACCTCATTTGCACACACTGTATATAGATTTTTTCCTATTGTGTTGACTGTACATTTGTTTATTCCATGTGTAACTCTATGTTGTTGTTTATGTTGCACTGCTTAGCTTTATCTTGGTCAGGTCGCAGTTGTAAATGAGAACTTGTCCTCAACTGGACTACCTGGTTAAATGAAGGTGAAATAAAATGTAAAAGAAGAATGGTTCTATACAGAACCCTTCCAAATCTGAATAAACTTGATATTTTTTCCCCTTTCCTTTAAATAGCGCTTTGAGCATGAATGTTCACCTCAGTGTTTAAACTTGAACCCTCTAGAGTTTAAAAAGAAAGGTGTAAGAATGTTTTAAACTGTACCAATATGAGAATATGTCTGCCCAGCAAATTGGCCAGTGATACCTAGTGTTGGTTTTTCAGTGTAACAAAGAGGTAAATTAACACTCAGTGGTGTAAAAAGAACGGTGTTGGTGAACTAGGGGTGACTGTGTCATTTTCACTC
Organism: Oncorhynchus tshawytscha; assembly: GCF_018296145.1. Classification (NCBI taxonomy): domain Eukaryota; kingdom Metazoa; phylum Chordata; class Actinopteri; order Salmoniformes; family Salmonidae; genus Oncorhynchus; species Oncorhynchus tshawytscha. The sequence goes on along the minus strand of NC_056434.1, from coordinate 51,867,931 downwards.
TGTGTAAGGTAAAACACTCAAAACCACACACACATTATCACATTTCCCAGCATGCTCTATAGCAGGTTGATTTTTTTGAATTGTTTATAATACATTTCCCAAACAAATCTAATCTGTTCGTAGTTGGAGTTATTGCACTCGTTACTGAGATGGCTAATCCAGTTTACATGGTTATTTTATTTTACTTTTTTTTAACCAGGTAGGCCAGGTGAGAACAAGTTGTCATTCACAACTGCGACCTGGCCAAGATAAAGCAAAGCAGTTCGACAAAAACAACAGAGTTACACAAACAAACGTACGGACAATAACACGATAGAAAGATCTACAGTCATCTTGATTATAAATCTTTCCTACCATGGCAGTCATTTTGAATGCAGGTTGTAGGTGAGTAAAAGTTCAAATTGTTAATCTTCTGGCTGGATTACAATAGGAATTAAACATCACTTTGCACAACAGTCTAATGTGGCATGTAAACCAGGTGTTTCTTAGGGTATGACTATGCCCTCAAAAAGGCCTTAGGGTATGACTATGCCCTCAAAAAGGCCTTAGGGTATACACTGAGTCTACAAAACATGTTTTTTCAATGACATATACTATGAAATCAAACTTTATTTGTCACGTGCCGAATACAACAAGTGTAGACTTTACCGTGAAATGCTTACTTTACAAGCCCTTAACTAACAGAGCACTTCAAGAAGAGTTAGCAAGTCCAGTTGATAACTATGATCCTTATTGATGTCACATGTTAAATCCACTTCACATACACAATTCAGTGTAAATCAAGGGGACGAGACAGACATGGATTGTGTTTGTGTGCCATTCAGAGGATGAACGGGCAAGACAAAATATTTAAGTCCCTTTCGAACGGGGTATGGAGGCAGGTACCAGGCGCACCGGTTTGAGTGTATCAAGAACCGCAAAACTGCTGGGTTTTTCACACTCAACAATTTCCCATGTATCAAGAATAATCCACCACCCAAAGGACATCCAGCCAATTTGACACAACTTTGGGAAGTATTGGAGTCAACATGGGCCAGCATCCCTGTGGAATGCCTTCGACGCCTTGTACTCCATGCCCCAACGAATTGAGGCTGTTCTGGGGGCAAAAGGGGGTGCGACTCAATATTAGGAAGGTATTCCTTATGTTTTGTACACTCAGTATACGTAATGTATTGTCATAAAGAGTTGAATTTGAATAACTAATTAAAGGCTGGTGGAACCACTCAGAGGATTCTAGGAAGAACCTTTAGGTGATAAAAGGGTCCTTTGTAGGAACCATTTATAGAGGGTTCTAGATAGAACCATTTAGACTAGAGGGTTCTATGACAAACCCTAATTAGAAGGTTCTAGGTAGAACCCTCAGAAAAGTGTTCTACCTAGCAACCAAAAAGCATTCCCCTATGGGGACACACCAAATAACTCTGCATGGATCTACTTAGCACATTTATTTCTAAGAGTGTAACAGTCACACTGACCAGGCAGACCAGAGGTAAACAGAAGAGAACGATGAGCGCTTGGGCTCAGTGAAAATGATAAATATTAGGTAACAGCTCAACTCTGGCAGGTGGGGTGTCAAAGTCCCAGTGGGAAGACCAGAGGTAACATTATGGACGACGTTGGATTCATAGCATAACCTTGTCTCAGGATGAAACCTCGTATTTAAATAGGACATTCATTTACTGCTCTAGGGAAGAGGGTAAACATTTAGACAACATGGTGTGAGGCAAGTAAGTCACAGACTGGGAAGAACAAAGGTAACATATGAACATGGTTGAGTTCTCATACGGTCATGATGCAATATAATAACCTTGCTTTAGATTGAACTAATTCCGTCAAATAGAAAGACATTCATTCAACACATATACAGGCAAGAAGATAAACAGAACATCCTAGCTGCGCAGGATGTGTAAGTCACACAGGGAACACCAGCGGTAACATTATGGAAGAGGACGGGTGGATTCATAACGTCATGATGCATTAGCATAACCTTTTTTCAGATTTAATAGGAAGACATCCACTAACAGTAAGGTTAACATTACTCTCCCAGGGTGAGGTGTTGAAATCACATTGGGATTCTGTCACCACATTACAAGACTGACAATAGTGATGTCACAGAATTAGTGTCCCCATTGTTACCTTTAATCTCTCAGAGCTCCTAGAGGACAGAGAGCCCACAACTATTATTCTGCAGGTAGCTACAGAGCCCACTACTATTCTGCTGCAGGTAGCTACAGAGCCCACTGCTATTCTTCTGCAGGTAGCTATAGAGCCCACTGCTATTCTGCTGCAGGTAGCTACAGAGCCCACTGCTATTCTGCTGCAGGTAGCTACAGAGCCCACTGCTATTCTGCTGCAGGTAGCTACAGAGCCCACTGCTATTCTGCTGCAGGTAGCTACAGAGCCCACTACTATTCTGCTGCAGGTAGCTACAGAGCCCACTGCTATTCTGCTGCAGGTAGCTACAGAGCCCACTACTATTCTGCTGCAGGTAGCTACAGAGCCCACTGCTATTCTGCTGCAGGTAGCTACAGAGCCCACTGCTATTCTGCTGCAGGTAGCCACAGAGCTCACTACTATTCTGCTGCAGGTAGCTACAGAGCCCACTGCTATTCTGCTGCAGGTAGCTACAGAGCCCACTGCTATTCTGCTACAGGTAGCTACAGAGCCCACTACTATTCTGCTGCAGGTAGCTACAGAGCCCACTGCTATTCTGCTGCAGGTAGCCACAGAGCTCACTACTATTCTTCTGCAGGTAGCTACAGAGCCCACTGCTATTCTTCTGCAGGTAGCTACAGAGCCCACTACTATTCTGCTGCTGGTAGCTACAGAGCCCACTGCTATTCTGCTGCAGGTAGCTACAGAGCCCACTACTATTCTGCTGCTGGTAGCTACAGAGCCCACTGCTATTCTGCTGCAGGTAGCTACAGAGCCCACTACTATTCTGATGCAGGTAGCTACAGTATAGAGCATAGGCTGTCTGGCCGCACAGCACAGGGGGAGATTGAGGACTGCCTATGGAATAACTAATACAAACTTCATCCCCCTCTCACATACACATACATATATAACACATATACACACACAAACAAAAAAGGTAGATATCTTAGCTACATACTCCTGCCATCTTTCTCAAAGTCAATAAATCAATTTAGGACAATGTCAATATTATCAGTTGGGACAGAATGAAACAATTAGTTTTACAGGGGAGAATCAATGAAGACAATGTACCCAGAGACAACCTTCAGCATCAACATTCCACCAAGCTCTCTGTAACCTTGTCTGGGTAGACAGAGGCATCATCCCAAATGGTATCCTATCCTATTCCCCATTTAGTGTACTACCTTTGTCCAGGGCCCTAGTAAAAACGTAGTGCAGTAAATAGGGAATAGGGTGCCATTTGGGACATCCAGTGTTTGGACTGCAGAGCCGGAGCACTGAGTAAAGACAGACTGGCCCCTAGTGGAGAGAAAGCCTGAAGAAATTATTTATTGACTTAGTTTGTGGTGTCAACATTTGTTAAGGTCATTAAAATGTTCTCCTGGTCTTAAAATGCTGGTCTTCATGCTGTGGAAATCAAGCATGTTACGTCAGAAACAGGACTCGGTTTCCCGGGGGCAGATCAAGTCTAATCCTGGACTAGAAAGATTGCTCAATGGAAATTCTCCAGTGCCATACATTTTTAGTCCAAGACTAGGCTTAATCTTGAGTCCAGGAGACTAACAGACCCTGGGAGTTGTTGATATAGCCAGTGTTACAAGTTATGATAGATTAGAACAGCCTGTGTAATACTTGAACTTGAAGAAAAAGAAAAGTGATAGTGTGAATCTCTGAAACAACAAAAAGAGCCAACTCGAGCACTGGGTTTTTCATTTTATTTAAGGTTTGTTTTTCCAGACGGGCAGTGGACAGTTCAATTCCTTTAAGCTCCCCATTGTGTTTTATATCTCCGCATCACGTTAAAAACCACAGTAAGTATGACTGATTGTTGGTTTCACCTGGATCAGTTCATGTTTCTAGTGAATAATGTTTTAATAGGGGATATAGCAGGAGAGAGAAAGAGAGAGATAAAGATGTAGATATTATGGAGTTAAGACTTAAAAATAAAAGGTCGTGAAGGGAGGCTATTCATTTTCAAGGCCCAGAGAGAGGCAGAGCGCTCCTTGGATTAAATTGCTAGCCGTCGTTTGTCGTCGTCTTCTAGCACCTTCCTTTCACACAATCTCCGATATCGCATGACATTATTTAAATTCTCACTCTTTTCTACAGGTGCATGTCGGGACATCGTGACATCTAGGAAGCCTTTTCATCAACCCTTTCATCATTTATCTGTTGGGTCTTCTTGTGACTTTCCCGATAAGGGTTTAGCTACTGTAGTTGCCACACAGTGGCACTGTGCGTATCAGACCAAACCCTACATCTTAGGATGTCCCATCTTCCCTCCAACAGTCTTTAAAGTAAAATTCCACCCCAAAACATTCAGTCCACTGCTGTTATAATCCCAAACTTTCAAAAAACAGAAAAAACAGCTGGTATGATGCATTTTGCTTCATATGATGTAAAACGCAGCATGTCATGAAAAAAAGAGCTTAACAGCAGTAAATCTGAATTTTGAATGTTAAACATCTTAACTTGATTGCTGCCATGCAAAAAAATTGGGACTTCAACAATCAACTAATGAAATGATATCAAAATATCATTTTGGGGTGTTTTCCTTTAAATATTGTTATTCATTTTTTTTGCCTCCACTCCAGCCATTCTTAGTTTCCCCAGAACTAGCATGTAACGTGCTGAGGTCTGGTATCCTGACACTAGGCCTATTCTTCTTCCAATCTGAGAATAGTCGTGAGACTAATTATTATTTCTTCCAACCCCGGCGGTCAGTCCCCCAGTTAGACAGTGCTCCATCCTCTGATACAGAGGTCGAACTGAATCTTGCCTCTACTACAGGATGGGGCACCATGACCCCAAAGGGAATGTGGGTTTTAATGACCTGTACAAGACAGGCCATTGGGGCGAATTCCAGGCAGACTACATTGCAGTTGCCTGCCAGATCTCACAATGCCTGTATCAGCTAACTAGTTAATCAGGTATAGCTAATCAGTTATATCAGTTAACCGCATATGATATAGCAGACTGACACCGGTCAGCAAAGTCGATGACCATTGGTTGCTGCGTGAGTGCAGCATGACTGCAATATTGTCAGCCTGGAACGTGACCATTGTGACCCTGCCTAACAGGGAAGCCGAAGCAGATTGGCTTGGCTGTGCCCTCAACTCCCACATACTAACATTATATCCATCTGTGACCATCTCTGTCTGCATCATTTTCTGTCATCTGAACCAATTAAAACAAGCCTGAAGTAATTTTTACCCCTGTTTTTCTCTAAAGATTTTCAATCCTACCTCCTCTTAATCAGTTAAAAGGCATTTGGTATCATTTGTGCCTTAAAGTTATAGTTCGCCTTAAAGCTTCTCTGCACTGAGTGAGTGTTAACCGTTTCATTCAGTCTCCTGTTTTATTCAAAGCAGGGAGAATGAGGGCCCTTGGGGAAAAGCTTTAAGAGCAGATTCACTATTCAGTTTGTTGCTTCATTCTCAAAGAGTAATCATGACTTCACTTTTTTTCACGACGATTTTCCTACAGGTTTCATATTTAATCATAAATTTACTTCTTAAAAATTACTCACGTTAGCTAATCTTGACTCCTGTACATTTGGAGTTATCGTCTTGGGTGTCACAAAATGTATCACTGCTCCTATTCTCTGTGCTCGTCTAGATCATACGGACAGACTCCACGTGAAGCTCAGAGTAGTCAGCACCGGTCTGATCCCAAACAATTCATCTGGGTCGTGTTCATTATGCACCAAACAAAAGAAAACCATGAGGGACTTACATGGACTTATCTGCCCAATAAGAAACGCTCCTTTTCATTTTTCCGTTGGAAAACGTTTGACTACGGTGCATCCTACTGAAGGCGACCCTGACTACTGGAGCTCAGTGGGGCCGGTCAGTAGCAGACAAAGGGTTAACAGGTCATTCATGTCATGAGCCACAAAAACCAAAACAAACAAATAGGCCTTTAGAATAGAAAAAAAGGAGGAAGGAGAAAGAAAAAGAAAGCCTTGTTATTTTGTTAATCATTTTCATAATCTGATAATCTGCAGATTAGTGTGTGTACTGTATCTGTATTGCATTGGGGATCGGGATTACGACGTGGGTCGGGGGTAGTCTGCTGTAATCTGTCTTTAGTTTAGTGGCGGTCCCCGGCGGAGGCGCTCTGTAGCAACTCTGTGGCGCTTTGGCCTGGGGGTCTGAAGGCTGTCTGGAAGCCTGGGGGAGGGCTGTGGAATTGGCTGGGGTTGGGGTGTGTGGGCTGGGTCAGGCCGGGCAGGTAGGGGGCCCAACCAGAGCCTGCTCTGTGGTGGAGGTGTGGGTGTGAGGAGGCCTGGTCTAGGAGGCCATGGTGGTGGTTGTGGTGGAGGGATTGGTGTTGCTGGTTCTGGGGCTGCTGGGGGAGTGATGGCAGTGCAGGGCCGTCCATCTCTGTCAGGGCCTGGAGGGATTTGAGCCAGTGGGGAGGGTTCTGGTCCTCCTGGAGACAGTCTAAACTGCTGCCTGCTGAGGCTGGGATGCCTGAGGAGAGAAAGAGGTGAATGAAGATGTAGATTGTGGTTGGAAGTGACCATTTGAATCAGCTGTGTAGTGATACAGCAGAAAACTACACATGCACCCCTTGGGATCCCTAGGACAGAGTTTGGGAAACGGTGCAATACAACAGATACATTTGTTTATAATAAACAAACAAAATGTAAAGTTACTCACTACCTGTGATGATAGCTGGGTCCATCCAGCTGGCCGTACCATCCCAGCTGAGACTGTGTGAGAGTCCCCCTGGCCCATTTAGCCCCCCAGGACCCCCCATGTGGTTCATACTGGAGGAAGAGGAGGAAGAAGAAGAGGAGGAGGAGTTGGGGAGACCCCCGAAGTTGATGTTGATGTTGGGGAGGAGAGCTCTCAAACCGTCCTGCCATTCTTTCACATTGAGGCCGTCTATAGAACTGCTGTTTTCTGCAGAGAGAGAGAGAAAAATACATTTCATCAGGGATAAGTGAGAACATAAGGAGTGCTGCTTTGCTTCTGTAAAAAAAGATATCAACGGTAGAGAAGACATTTAATATAGACTTAAGTCTTCACAGGGCAAAACACAGAAATGCATCTGCATGTAATAATGTTTCTCGCAAGGTCAATATGACATGTCAAAACGATTACATATGTTTTGAAGTTCAATGCTTGTACGTTCATATTGAACAGATTGCGCTAAACCCGACTCAACCAGGGTTAGGGTTAATTCCATTTGACAGGGGACATAACTGACCCCAACACTCCCAGAAAACAGACCCAGGGTATCCTACCTGACATGGGGATCCCTCCCAGCCCTGTATTGTGACTGTGGTGCTGAGGAGGCATGCTCAAGTCCAGGAAGTTGCTATGTCCTCCTCCAGCATTGGCCGAGTGGTTCAAGTGTGAGAGGAGGTGGTTATTGCTGCGTGCCGAGGGAGGCATGCCCATCCAGGTATGCCGAGCTGCAGCGGCCTGGGCAGCCTGACTTCCACCATGATGACTGCTCTGACTCTGGGAACCAGGGAAACTAAAGGAGCTAGAAATGTGCCTGTGGTGGAGCTGAGAGAGGCGGGGTGGAGGTCCAATGCTGCTGGGGAAATGGTTGGGGTTGGAGAGGGGCATGTGGAGGCCGTGGTGGGACCCGGGGTGGTGGAGGCCGAAGGGGCTGGGGGACCCCAGGGGACTGGGCTGGTCCTGGACTGACAGCTCCTTCTCAATGAGGTCAGCCAGGGCCTTCCGTGTCACGTCAAAGGGGTCGAAGCCCAGGTCGTCGTCCTGCTGCTGTTTAGTAGAGGAGCCGAAGCCGAAGGCTGCCTGCCAATCTGTGGAGGAGGAGACCGGTATTGTGTCTGAGGAGAGCAAGGATGGAAGAGTTAGCAAGTGGTTAGCAACGTTAGTCAAATGAATCCACAGCAAGGAGAGACAAGTGTGTAACTTTTGTCTTCATTGGCACAAGGTTCAAACAGTGGAGCAGAAACTGCCTTTGTTAACGGAAGCATTGTTTCTTAACCGTGACGGAGTGCGTGTGCGCTCGTGCATCTGCGTGATTCTGCCCCACACAACTCACCTGATGCGAAGAGGCTCTGTGGTTCGGGGGTCATGGGCCAGTCGGATCCCCCTCTAGGCGAGCTGGCGAAGGGGGGCAGGCCGGACGGGATGGGGTTGGGGTGTCTGAAGTTACTGTTGTCAGAGAACAGGGACTGGGACTCTGCAGCAGCCCCCTCGAAGGGCGAGCGGGCGGTGAGGTCTGCTACAGTAATGGGAACCACCAGACTGCTGGGGGGCTTAGTCAGCCCCGGGGGAGGGGAAGGGGACTCGCGGTTAGGCATCTGGAACGGGGAAAGAGTAATAAGGGGACTAAATTAGTGGGGGGATACCGTTAATACCGTCTAACATTTGTAAACAATAATAATTCATAATGAAAACAAATCTTTTAAAAGTCCAACCAATGCAGCCGTTTTTACGTTAATATCAAATCATTTCTTGGTAACAATTAAGTACCTTACTGTGATTGTTTTCAATTAAAATTTCCAAAATACATTTAAAAAAATTCTTCTTAGCAAAGAGCAATTTCCCAATCAATAATTTTGCTAGGACTGTCTGGGAGTGGTCTGATTGATTGAGGAGCTATTATTGGCAGAGGGGTTTGGAACTCTTATTGGTCTATAACTAATTTCCCGCCTGGTGGTGTCACCAGGCAGGCCAAAACTCCATCCCACCAACACATGCTGAAATTTCAGCCGGTGTTTTCAAACAGCTCTTACAATAAAATGGCATTATCATAATTTTCACTGTATTATTCCAACCTCAGCGTGGAAATATATATGGAAAGTCCCATTTTGGACAACACTGGGCATTTAAAAATGGCTCAGGGAAAAAACTGTCTAGTCTGGATAGATATGACAATAATTTCTCTAATACCATCCCTATGTACTACATGTAAATAAAGTAATTATCTATACATTTATAAGAATCTTGAAAAGACATTCAAATGATTAAAATACTTTACTTATACATGTTAAATGACCTAAAGGTAGCAAAAGTCTTCTTACCTGTTGTAAAGTCTCTCCATTCACCATACCTATTGATTCAGGAGGTTTGTCGCTGGGACTAGAGGGAAAGAGAAACAGACCAGCATCAGACTACGCAGCTGTGTAGTTCATGGCCTAACAAAAGGGACCAAAAAAAGGTGGCCAGTTTGGCCTGTGAGTTATACCCTTTTCAGTTCACTCTATTGTTCACATTTCCCTTTTCAGCAACTATAGTGAATGTGTAACCTTGTCTTCTCGGTACAGCTTGGTTTAGCTCGACTCAAGCCGGCCTGTATGTCTGTCCCGGTAATAACGGGATCACTGTCACAATTGGAGTAGAAGGGGGACAGAGCCCATCCCCGTGTCCAGCCCCACTAATATAAGACTAATAGCCTGGCGGGTAGGAGCGATGGGCCAGTAACCGAAAGGCTGCTAGATCCAATCCCCGAGCTGACAAGGTAAACATCTGTAGTTCTGCCCCTGAACAAGGCAGTTAACCCACTGAAGACGTGGACGTTGATTAAGGCAGCCCTCCGCACCTCTCTGATTCAGAGGGGTTGGGTTAAATGAGGAAGACATTTTCAGTTGTACAACTGACTAGGTATCCCCATTTCCCCACTAATGTACTACTATATTACTATAGATTACCCGTTGCTGTCACAATTAGAAGAGAAGGGGGACAGGGCAGCCCCCTGGACAGACCCCATCCCTGCGTCCGGCCCCAGGCCAAGTCCTAACCCGTCTGAGGTCATGACTTCTGGGTCCAGACAGCAGTCTAGCAGCGGAGGAGATTTCCTGTCCTCTGACAGCCCATTGGCCAGTTTGCCACCATACCCCGATAGTGTTGGCCACCCGTCCTTGCCGTTGCTGGGTCTGTGTTGAGAAATTGACAAAAACAAGAGGTCAGCATGGAAGAGAGAGATGTTGTGTGGAAGACTTCGGAGAGAACTGCGGCCTGCGGTGTTCTAGCTGTTAGTGCCACGGCCTTCAGTGCAAATATTTGCTTTTTGGGTTTGCGGCGAGAGGTTTCACATATCAAGTTTATTTGCCATTCAAATAATGTATTCATTACATGTATCAATGGATCTTACTCACCCAAGGTCTCACAATAAAAGCACAATAGAAACTGCAAGAAAGAAATATGCAAATACATTGTGTCGACCAGGGTTCCCCAACCTCGGTCCTGCTCCCCCAAATAAGGTCAATGTCATCAAATCAAGGGATGCTGCGTGGAAGAAAAAGATAGAGGGGAGAACCAAAATACCAAATGTACCTTTGTGTAGAATTTGAAGATTTGCTTTTGGACTTTTCCCCTGAACACGTTGGTGTTTGTAGAAAGCTGGGGTTCATTTTGTAGAGGTCCTGGAGTAGTTTCTGCTCGTATTCTTGGTGTTTCCCGGCCTAAGGACACAAACATTACATTAAGTCATTTTAGCAGTGAATAATAACACAATGCTCCCACTGTGCACCTAACTCAATTCAACTGTATGGCAGCGAGTATAGGAGTTGGCTATACAACAAACCGATCTGGGACCAGGCTAGATTCAAGAAACACTAATGCGGATGTCTAAAGTAATTTGAAGTAAGAACACGATACAAAATTGTGGCAGACACCAAAAAAAAAAACTCTCTAAAAGGGAAGAATATATAAACACAGCCAGGCCTAACCCTTACATCTGAATGAATTAACTCTATTGATCCAAGAGAAGAAACTGGATTGGTCACCATCATCGGACACATATGCCCTGGCCTACTGACACCCAGGCAAGTACAATACATGACGTCAAGTTATCTGCCATCTCTATTCGCCCACCAACACAAACACAGACAGGAAGAATAACGGTTTGTTGACCTGCATCTCCTCTTTCGTAAAGCTAGCCGCCTCGTCCCCCAGCTCGTGTAGATACATACAGTCTGGTTTGGGACACTGCATGCTTTTGAGGAAGTAACTGCAGTATTTTGTTGTGCCTAAAGAAGCCTGCAATACAAACACACACAGAAAGCTCAGTGAAAATGTACTTGTGATGACATTCTGTTGAATGTTCTCTTCAGCTGAAGTCAGAAGTCATATAGTATTTGATAGCATTCCTTACAAAAAGTCACCAAATACTTCTAGGACCAGTTTCCCCAGACACAGATTTAGCCTAGTCCTGGACTAAAATTAACCTTCAATGGAATTTATTTTATCCAGGATTTGGTTTAATCTGTGTCCGAGGAAACTGGCCCTGAATGTCTGTTCCTGTGTGGTAAGTCTCACACCTTGAGTGTTCTACCGTCCACCACCACATTGTTCACACATTGTATTGCTCTGAGGGCGTCTTCAGAGCGGATGTAAGTGACGTAGGCACTAGCACTGGGACCCTGTGGATCAGAAAACAGTGAACATTTTAAATAGGTAGTTCATGTCCCATTCTCCATATTTACATTTGAGAGGAAATCACCTGCTGTTGAATTCAATCCCACATATATTAGCCAAAGTCACAGGATGGCATTTGAACCAGACAGATCTTTCGAGCTCAATATCATTAAAAATGTGGTGGATTTTTTCAGAGACAACCATGTGTGCATTAACGAACCAATTACACAATCAATTTGACTTTGGTAAAAACAAAACTACATAACTTCATGCTAATCATTTATTTGAATGGTAAATCTCTATAGATAAAGTGGGTAAATAAAAATAGGCCAATGCCTAAGCCTATTCACAATACAGGTGAATACATATTCAATAGGAGTGTGTGTATGTTGCATTGAGTTATTGAGCATGTTTTGGATGATATCATGGGGCTAACAATTCCCTTCCATTTGGGAATTATTTTATTGTACTGATCCACATTTGCGTAGAAGAAACACTTCTATAAAAGTGCACACTAAGACCTAATGACATCATTCACACAGTGAGAGAGACTGGAGAGACGTGATGCTGAGGAAACGAGGAGTTTTTTGGCAATGACTATGGTTTTAGGTGAGAATTAGCTTTGAAATCAGCCTATTTTCGCATTATGTTCATATAATAATCGCAAACGAAGTACTAGGGTAGTGAACTGATAACTTCCGCTGTAAGCTAGCAAGGAAAGCTTGCCTACAAAGTTGAAAGCGACCGGTATCTTATTGTATTGTAAAGTGTTCTAGCCTGTAAATGGACCATGTTTTGTGAACAGTTATTTGCAGTTGCAACATTTCTACATGCCGTGTTGCATTATTCAAATGTGTTAACTTCTGTGCAGCATGAGTGGGGCGCGAGCATGTTGCAGCCCAGCATCGTGTTAGCTCCCCTCTCCCAATCAGTAGACGACGTGAGACATTTGACAGAAATATCAGAAGAAACAAATTCTAACACCGAACCGTTTTTCATGTTCTGGTATCGAAAGAGTACCAACGTTTCAATAATCCCACATCTTATGATGTGCCACTTAGCAGGCACTTTTATCCAAAGTGATTTACAGTACAGTCAGTGTAAATATTTTCTCTATTGGATCTCTGCGGGAATTGAACCCACGACCGTGCCTTTCACCAAATGAGCCACATAGAACCAGCTCTTACCTGTGAACCTGCATATGATGTGCTGTTGTTGATGACCACCTTGTGTATTTTCCCAAACTTCCCAAAATACTCTGGCCTCTTTAGAACCTGTGGAGAAACAGAGACAAATAGAGGGATGATTGTACTATGCTCTAGCATTATGGGGAAATTGTTCAAACAGAATTGTATAAATACAGTTGGGAGGGAAAACAAATATAGCTAGGTCAGTAGACCAGAAATATGATCAAGAAAGAGAATAGTGAGATGAAATGCTATATCGCTCACACAGGTTATGGCTGAAGCACAGTGGAGGGCTGGGGACTTAGATTTAGCGTGTGTGTGTGTGTGTGTTAGAACAATGTTCTAAATTATTTTGATCTTCACCCACATCTGTGGACATCAAGTAATCTACGATAAAACTATGTACTCTGTGCAACAGCTAATTTAAGCAGCAAAAAAACATTGCCCAGGCAAACAAGCATGCATGGGGTAACTGTAAAGGGAATGGGATAGTAGATCACATGGAATGTATTTCATATAGAACAAGAAACCTATCGCATTTTAGCTTAAAACGGATGTGGGAAAATAACACCCAAGTAACACCCAGGTTTTCCAGAAATCCTAGTTGGAGGATTCCCAATTTCTGGAAAACCTGAGAATTTTGGAAAATGTTTGTGGAATTTGCCACCTTAACTATCTATATATATATATATATATATATAAAATAATAATAATAATAAATGCCATTTGAGAGACGCTTTTATACAAAGAGACTTAGTCATGCAATGCATTCACTTCACGTACAGGTGGTCCCGGGAATCTAAACCACTATCCTGGCGTTACAAGTGCCATGCTCTACCAAATGAGCTACAGAGGACCACATATTTACCCCTAGACAAAGAGCCGTGTTTCTCATATCCAGCCGTGGGATAGCCACAGTCAGCCCATAGCATAGACATAGAATGTATGCCTTTGTAAGTGGCAGCAGTCTTGACATTTTAGGTAGGAAATTAATTTTCGGTATGCCAGCGTTTCCTTTGGGCGTGAGGGGGCCTCAAGATTTGCATAAAAGAAACTAGAAACCGCTTAGTCATTTTATAAAAGAGAGGGTTAAAAAACAACAACCCCCGATTCACTCACACACACACACACATCTATATTTATGTAGTAGGCTTATTTTGTGGAATCGAACACCAGGTTTCTCTGCACCACCCTGACCCTATGTGTGTGTGTGCACACGTGTCCTGTCTCACCTCTGGGTCTGCGAGCCTTTGAGAGACCCCGACAAACACCAGGTTTCTCTGCAACACCCTGACCCCGTGTGTGTGTGTGTGCACACGTCCTGTCTCACCTCTGGGTCTGCGAGCCTTTGAGAGACCCCGACAAACACCAGGTTTCTCTGCACCACCCTGACCCCATGTGTGTGTGTGTGTGTATGTGTGTGTGTGTGTGTGCGTCCTGTCTCACCTCTGGGTCTGCGAGCCTTTGAGAGAGCCCGACAACAAAAACCAGGTTTCTCTGCACCACCCTGACACTGGCCAGGTGTTTCCGATTCTCTGTCACCTTCTGTTTCTTCTCGTTCTGCTTCTGCTTCTTCTCATTCTTTATCCTCTGAATCTCCTCCTGTGACAGGGGCTTGTACACCGCAGGGTCCTCCGGGTACGGCTGGATGGTAGGGGGCAGAGATAGAAAGACAGGTAAGCTCACCTGTACGTAGGTACAGCGTATTTGTGAAGTATTCCGACCCATTTAATTGTTTCCCACATTGTTGTTACAGCCGAATTCTAAAATGTATTCAATTGCCCCCCCCCCCATCAATCTACACACAACACCCCATAATGACAAAGCAAAAACATGTTTAGAAATTTTTACAAATGTATTAAATAAGTAAGTAGTATTCAGACCCTTCACGCAGTACTTTGTTGAAGCACCTTTGGAAGCGATTACAGCCTAGAGTCTCCTTGGGTATGACACGACAAGCTTGTCACACCTGTATTTTGGGAATTTCTCCCATTCTTCTCTGCAGATCCTCTCAAGCTCTGTCAGGGTGAATGGGGAGAGTCGCTACACAGCCATTTTCAGGTCTCTCCAGAGATGTTAAATCAGGTTCAAGTCCGAGCTCTGGCTGAGCCACTCAAGGACATTCAGAGACTTGTGCTGAAACCACTCCTGCGTTGTCTTGGCTGTGTGCTTAGGGTCGTTGTCCTGTTGGAAGTTGAACCGTCGCCCCAGTCTGTGGTCCTGAACACTCTGGAGCAGGTTTTCATCAAGGATCTCTCTATACTTTGCTCTGTTCATCTTTCCCTCGATCCTGACTTGTTTCCCAGTCCCTGCCACAGAAAAACATCCCCACCACATGATGCTGCCACCACGCTTCACCATAGGGATGGTGCCAGCATTCCTCCAGACGTGACACTTGGCATTCAGGTCAAATAGTTCAATCTTGGTATCATCAGACCAGAAAATCTTGTTTCTCATGGTCTGAGATCCTTTAGGTGCCTTTTGGCAAACTCCAAGCGATATGTCATGTGCCATTTATGGAGGAGTGGCTTCTGGAGGAGTGGCTTCCATCTGGTCACTCTACCGTAAAGGCCTGATTGGTGGAGGTCTAGGACAATTCCTTTGACTTCATGTCTTGTTTTCTTCTCTGACATGCACTGTCAACTGTGGGACCTTACATAGACAGGTGTGTGCCTTTTCAAATCATGTCCAATCAATTGAATTTACCACAGGTGGACTCCAATCAAGTTGTAGAAACATCTCAAGGATGACCAATGGAAACAGGATGCACCTGAGCTCAATTTTGAGTCTCATAGCAAAGGGTCTGAATTAGAGGTTGACCGATTATGATTTTTCAACGCCGATACTGATTATTGGAGGATCATAATAAAGACGATACAGATTAATCGGCCAAATTTGTTGTTGTAATAATGACAATTACAACAATACTGAATGAACCATTTTATTTGAACTTAATATAATACATCAAAATCAATTTAGCCTCAAATAAATAATGAAACATGTTCAATTTGGTTTAAATAATGCAAAAGTGTTGGAGAAGAAAGTAAAAGTGCAATATTTGCCATGTAAAAAAAGCGAACGTTTAAGTTCCTTGCTCAGAACATGAGAACATATGAAAGCTGGTCGTTTCTTTTAACATGAGTCTACAATATTACCAGGTAAGAAGTTTTAGGTTGTTGTTATGATAGGACTATTTCTCTCTATACCATTTGTATTTCATATAGCTTTGACTATTAGATGTTCTTATAGGCACTTTAGTATTGCCAGTGTAACAGTATAGCTTCCGTCCCTCTCCTCGCCCCTACCTGGGCTCAAACCAGGAACACATCGACAACAGCCACCCTCGAAGCATCGTTACCCATCACTCCACAAAAGCCACGGCCCTTGCAGAGCAAGGGGAACAACTAAATACCGTATGTCATTAATATGGTCAAATCCGGAAACTATAATTTCAAAAACAAAATGTTTATTCTTTCAGTGAAATACGGAACTGTTCCGTATTTTATCTAACGGGTGGCAACCATAAGTATAAATATTCCTGATACATTGCACAACCTTCAATGTTATGTCATAATTACTTAAAATTCGGGCAAATTAGTTTGCAACGAGCCAGGCGGCCCAAACTGTTGCATATACCCTGACTCTGCGTGCAATTAACGCAAGAGAAGTGAAACAATTTCCCTAGTTTAATATTGCCTGCTAACCTCGATTTCTTTGAGCTAAATATGCAGGTTTAAAAAATATACCTATGTGTATTGATTTTAAGAAAGGCATTGAAGTTTATGGTTAGGTACATTCGTGCAACAATTGTGCTTTTTTCGCAAATGCACTTTTGATAAGTCATCCCCCGTTTGGCGAAGTTGGTCTTCACACGAGCCAGGCAGCCCAACCTGCTGCATATAGCCTGACTCTGTTGCCCAGAACGCAAGAGAAGTGACACAATTTCCCTAGTTAAAAGAAATGCATGTTAGCAGGCAATATTAACTAAATATGCAGGTTTAAAAATATATACTTGTGTATTGATTTTAAGAAAGGCGTCGATGTTTATGGTTAGGTACACATTGGTGCAACGACAGTGCTTTTTTTGTGAATGCGCTTGTTAAATAACCGTTTGGTGAAGTAGGCTATGATTCAATGATAAATTAACAGGCACCGCATCGATTATATGCAATGCAGGACAAGCTAGATAAACTTGTAATATCATCAACCATGTGTAGTTAACTAGTGATTATGTTAAGATTGATTGTTTTTTATAAGATACGTTTAATGCTAGCTAACACCTTACCTTGGCTCCTTGCTGCACTCGCATAACAAGTAGTCAAGCCTGCCACACAGTCTCCTCGTGGAGTGCATTATGATCGGTGTCCAAAAATGACGATTACCGATTGTTATGAAAACTTGAAGTCGGACCTAATTAATCGACCATTCCGATTAATCGGTCAACCTCTAGTCTGAATACTTATGTAAATAAGGTATCTGTTTTTAATACATTTGTAAAAATAAAAAAACAGTTTTGCTTTTTCACAATGGGCTATTTTGTGTGTAGATTGATGAGGGGAAAAACATATTTGATCCATTTTAGAATAAGGCTGGAACATAACAAAATTTGGAAAAAGTCCAGGGGTCTGAATACTTTCCAAATGCACTGTATATCCTTCTGAGGAGAGTTGGGAGCAGAATAATATTCTACGAGATTGTATGTCACATTCGCATAACACCTATGTTTATTGACAGCACCACCCGCCAGCCAGCCTCACTTTTCTGCAGGATGGGCAGAGGCTGTTCTTGTCTGTGTGGAGGCAGTGCCAGCAGAAGGGTAAGGTAAGGGCCAGGGTAAGATAGGTTATGTACCTTTCTGCAGGCAGGACAGAGGCCGTTCTCATCTGTGCGGATGCGGTGCCAACAGAAGCGGCAGATCTGGTAGCCGCAGGTGCAGGGAAAGAAGTTTACGTCGTCAATCTCCAGCGGCTCCATGCACAGAGGGCACTCCATGGAGTCGTCCTTTATCTCGGGGCTGTGGGACATCCTATGGCACGGCGAGGTGGAGCAGATGTCACGGCTGGTCACGGGCTGGGAGGGAGAAGCGTAGTAAGGGATGAGAGGATAGAAAGTTGAGATGGACACAATTGTTACTCAAACTCTATTTGGAGCATTTCTGAAGAATATAAATTGTGAATAATGGAGAACATGAAGAGTACTACCATCAATGCAAAATGTAGGCCTAAACTGGACCTGCTCACTTAGTTAGTAGTACTGGTAAAGAGGGATGTCCTATTATCATGTAGCCTAAGCTAAATGGTATGAGGCTCATCAATATCTTCTGCCTGTGTTAGCAGTTGTTACAAAGTAGTGGCTTGTGGAAGTCACAAACGAATGAGGTGGTGTTTTGACAGTAGGAGGGCGTTCTATCTTGTAGCTGTCAACTGTATTACATCACAGGTTGATCAAATAAACAGGCCTATCGAATCTTGGGGTTTGTTGAGGATGAGTTTGCGCTTGTCCGGGATGTAAATTGCAAATAGGATGTTACTGAAACAGAGCTAGTTATTGATTGTAAGTAGGCTAAATATATCGTCAAAAACTAGCTAGCTACATGCCAGCTAACGTTAGCTACAAGGGTAACACTAGTTGGTTGAATTGCAATTCAAAATCCGTTACTAAACTACAGCCTAAATACGAAGGGCTTCGCGCCCCTATCCTCTTTCTGGTGCAGCTGTACAAGCAAGCAGCAAACGTCAGCTGACTGATAGTTACTAGCTATTCCAACCAGCTTGATAGCTAACTAACGTTAGCATGTTGCTAATGGTTTGCAATGATTCTCTAATGTTAGTTCACGGCATGACATTATGTATCAGCTAGCCGTTCAGGTGCTAAAACAAAATAAAATACTCAAGTCGACGAGTAAAAGGACATGCACTTAATGTTGGGTTGAATAAATAGTTAACCAAAGTTCACAAGACATGGAGTCTTGTGAATACAAAGTGACAGCTTGCTAACCAACGAAGGTGCTAATAGGCTAACATTAGCCTACAAGCTAACTTCAGAGTCTAGGCTGGCATTCGCAGTTAGCTAACTTGGCTAGCTAGCGGCTGCGGCCTACTAACGTTAGTTTACTAGCTAACAGACGCCGACACAGTAAACCATTGACAGTTCATTAAATCCACAAATAGACAACGATGCAAAGGATGGCATTGACACAGAAAATGTATCAATTCGTTTATGCAACCATGGAGCTAATGCTATTTTGCCACGAAATCAGTAGCAGACAGTTACAATAATAGTTCGGGCTAGCCACTTACCCTGTCCGTATTACAGGGATTCCACTCCAAATGGACAGTCACACCAAATTGGGCGGGGATTGCTAATGTCTCTGAACTGTCCAGATTTGTATAGATAGACACTTTAGATTATGTTAGGTTTATTATTTCGCTATAATTCAAAAGGCTTGATAGATGTTTTGCCCTTTTCTTTCTTATCTGTAGAGACACTTTACGCTCTAACCACCATCTTAACTAGCGTTAAAATAGGGAGGAGGGAACGGGGCAAGCGCTCAGTACGTACTGAGGCTGCGTGGGAGGCTATCAACAAATGCATTGTGTGAAATGTAGTTAATTATGCTTTCAGTCTGGATACTTATGACGGGCAAATTTCCAATTTGGTGGTTGGTAAACAAAATCCCGGCTCTTCTGGGAATGTGCCTGGTAGTGTGTTTGAAGTAGAGGGAGTACTTTATTTATTATTTTATTTAACCCTTGTTTTACCAGGTAATTTGACTGAGAACACTCATTTACAGCAACAACCTGGTGAATAGTTACATGGGAGAGGAAGGGGGATGAATGAGCCAATTGTAATCTGGGGATGTTTAGGTGGCCATGATGGTATGAGGGCCAGATTGGGAATTTAGCCAGGACATGGGGGTTAACACCCCTACTCCTTGTGACCCGTCTGCAAGACAGGGCTTAGCATGTCTCTCGAGGGTCCAAAAATAGATTTCGGCTTGGAAAAGTTTAATATTTTCAGAAGGAGTCGGGCAATTGGTTAAGGGAGGAGGATTGGAGGGAAAGAGAGAGGAGGTTGAAAAAACGGAGGCAGAGGATGGGTTTGACTCTGTTGAAGAGGGTATGTCGAGGAAGATTGGTGTCAAGTTGCATTGATGGACATGGTTATGATAAAGATACATTCGGTCCAGTGGGAGTGAGATTTTTGAAGAGGGTGGAACCAGGCCTTTTTGCTGATCCCATGGATGGTTTCAGGTTGGGTGGAAAAGATGGTGGGTGCTGTTGAGTCAAGGAACGTAACCCGAAGTGGACTTTCTTCAAATTAGAGGGAGCAGGCACTTGGGTGAAGATCAGTTTCTTGCTTTGCTCTTAGGAATAAGGCACCATTGAAAGGAGTGCTTTCTGGGGTAGCGTTAAGTGGGATGGGGGAGCAATTGAAGTTGAGGATTCACGGTATTTGTGACGCCCACCGTTTAGTGCGAAGCAGACCCGGTAGTGAGCGTGGTGAAACAGAAGTCACTGTCAGTCCTTTTGAGTTTTCAGTCAGAGTCTTTACTCAACAAGGTCATGTTAGGATATATCAGTTATCCTGTTAGAGCGTGTAGGAGGGAGATTCCAAGATGTGGGAAGTGTGCAGGAGGGCATGGGGTAGAGGATTGTGTAGTTTCGGTGGATAGAGTTTTGTGTGTCAACTGTAGGGGTGCCCATGTTGGTGGGGATCGGAAGTGTTGGGTGCGAGAGAGGCAGGTTGAGGTGGCTAGAGTCAAAGTAGTGCAGAAGGTATGCTGAGGCAGTGAAGAAAGTAGAGGAGGATGGGTCGAGGGTGAGGGATTCTGAGAAGAACTCTGTGAATAGTAGATTGGTGCCAGCACAGAGGGATAGGCCAATGAGTGATTTATGCTTCAGTAAGGTTGGCTTCTTAGAGTTCATAGCAATGGTTATCAACTGTCCCGCAGAAATGGAATGTAAATCACGGAAAATAGATGCTGTGGTGAAAGCAGCAGAGAAGTGCATTGGGGTATATGATTTGACTTCAGTAGAGTCACAGGGTATGTTGAGTTGTAGTGTCCCGTCTTCTCAGGTCATTGGCCTAGGGTAGGATCCGATAGGGTCAAAGTAGTGGATTAAGGTGATGGGATTTAATGAGTTGTAGGGTTATTTGGTAGGGTAATTATTATTATATTAACACATTTTATGAAACAAAACATATATATATACAGTTGAAGTCAGAAGTTTACATTCACCTTAGCCAAATACATTTAAACTCAGTTTTTCACAATTCCTGACATTTAATCCTAGGAAACATTCCCTGTCTTAGGTCAGTTAGGATCACCACTTTATTTTAAGAATGTGAAATGTCCGAATAATATTAGAGAGAATGATTTATTTCAGATTTTATTTCTTTCATCACATTCCCAGTGGGTCAGAAGTTTGCATACACTCAATTAGTATTTGGTAGCTTTGCCTTTAAATTGTTTAACTTGGGTCAATCATTTCGGGTAGCCTTCCACAAGCTTCCCACAATACGTTGGGTGAATTTTGGCCCATTCCTCCTGACAGAGCTGGTGAAACTGAGTCAGGTTTGTAGGCCTCCTTGCTCTCACACCCTTTTTCAGTTTTAACCACACATTTTCTAAGGGATTGAGGTCAGGGCTTTGTGATGGCCACTCCAATACCTTGACTTTGTTGTCCTTAAGCCATTTTGCCACAACTTTGGAAGCATGCTTGGGGTCATTGTCCATTTGGAAGACCCATTTGCGACCAAGTTTTAACTTCCTGACTGATGTCTAGAGATGTTGCTTCAATATATACACAATTTTCCTACCTCATGAAGCTATCTATTTTGTGAAGTGCAGCAGTCCTTCCTGCAGCAAAGCACCCCCGTCACAATTGGGATGGTATTCTTTGGCTTGCAAGCCTCCCCTTTTTTCCTCCAAACATAACGATGGTCATTATGGCCAAACAGTTCTATTTTTGTTTCATCAGACCCGAGGGCATTTCTCCAAAAAGTACGATCTTTGTCTCCATGTGCAGTTGCAAACTGTAGTCTGGCTTTTTTATGGCGGTTTTGGAGCAGTGGCTTCTTCCTTGCTGAGTGGCCTTTCAGGTCATGTCGATATAGGACTCGTTTTTACTGTGGATACAGATACTTTTGAACCTGTTTCCTCCAGCATCTTCACAAGGTCCTTTGCTGTTGTTCTGGGATTGATTAGCACTTTTCGCACCTAATTACGTTCATCTCTAGGAGACAGAACGCGTCTCCTTCCTGAGCGGTATGACAGCTGCATTTTGGTCCATGGTGTTTATACTTGCATACTATTGTTTGTACAGATGAACGTGGTACCTTCAGGCATTTGGAAATGGCTCCCAAGGATAAACTAGACTTGTGGAGGTCTACAATTTTTTTCTGAGGTCTTGGCTGATTTCTTTTGATTTTCCCATGATGTCAAGCAAAGAGGCACTGAGTTTCAAGGTAGGCCTTGAAATACATCTACAGGTACACCTCCAACTGACTAAAATGATGTTAATAAGCCTATCAGAAGTTTCTAAAGTCATGGCATCATTTTCTGGAATTTTCCAAGCTGTTTAAAGGCACAGTCAACTTAGTGTATGTAAACTTCTGACCACTGGAATTGTGATACAGTGAATTATAAGTGAAATAATCTGTCTGTAAACAATTGATGGAAAACTTACTTGTGTCATGCAGAAAGTAGATGTCCTAACCGACTTGCCAAAACTATAGTTTGTTAGTAAGTCATTTGTGGAGTGGTTGAAAAACAAGTTTTAATGACTCCAACCTAAGTGTATGTAAACTTCCTACTTCTACTGTATATACAGTACAAGTCAAAAGTTTGGACACACTTACTTTTCTACATTGTAGAATAATAGTGAAGACATCAAAACTATGAAATTACACAAATGGAATCATTTAGTAACCAAAAAAGTGTTAAACAAATTTTTGATTCTTCAAAGTAGCCACCATTTGCCGTGATGACAGCTTTGCACACGCTTGACATTTTCTCAACCAGCTTCACCTGGAATGCTTTTCCAAAGTCTTGAAGGAGTTCCCACATATGCTGAGCACTTGTTGGCTACTTTTCCTGCACTCTGCGGTCCAACTCATCCCAACTCATCTCAATTGGGTTGAGGTCGGGTGATTGTGGAGGCCGGGAAATTGCTATTTTATTAGGATCCCCATTAGCTGTTGCAAAAGCAGCAGCAGGTCATCTGATGCAACACTCCATTACTCTCCTTCTTGGTCAAATAGCCCTTACACAGCCTGGAGGTGTGTTGGGTCATTGTTTTGTTGAAAATCAAATGATAGTGGGACTAAGTGCAAATCAGATGGGATGGCATATTGCTGCAGAATGCTTTGGTAGCCATGCTGGTTAAGTGTGCCTTGAATTCTAAATTAATCACCGACAATGCCACCAGCAAAGCATCCCCACACCATCATACCTCCTTCTCCATGCTTCACGGTGGGAATCACACATGTGGAGATCATCCGTTCACCTACTCTGCGTCTCACAAAGACATGGTGGTAGGAACCAAAAATCTCACATTTGGACTCACCAGACCAAAAGACAGATTTCCACCGGTCTAATGTCTATTGCTCGTGTTTCTTGGCCCAAGCAAGTCTCTTCTTATTATTGCTGTCCTTTAGTAGTGGTTTCTTTGCAGCAATTCGACCATGAAGGCCTGATTCACGTAGTCTCATCTGAACAGTTGATGTTGAGATGTGTCTGTTACTTGAACTCTGAAGCATTTATTTGGGCTGCAATTTCTGAGGCTGGGTAACTCTAATGAACTTACCCTCTGCAGTAAAGGTAACTCTGGGTCTTCCTTTCCTGTGGCGGTCCTCATGAGAGCCAGTTTCAGCATAGCGCTTGATGGTTTTTGCGATTGCCCTTGAAGAAACATTCAAAGTTCTAGACATTTTCCAGATTGACTGACCTTCATGTCTTATAGTAATGATGGACTGTCGTTTCTCTTTTCTTATTTGAGCTGTTCTTGCTATAATATGGACATGGTATTTTACCAAACAGGGCTATCTTCTGTATACCACCCCTACCGTGTCACAACACAACTGATTGGCTCAAACACATTAAGAAGGAAAGACATTCCACAAATGAACTTTTAACAAGGCACACCTGTTAATTAAAATGCATTCCAGGTGATTACTTCACGAAGCTGGTTGAGAGAATGCCAAGAGTATGTCATCAAGGCAAAAGGTGTCTACTTTGAAGAATCCCAAATATATATTTTGATTTGTTTAACACATTTTTTGGTTACTACATGATTCCATATGTGTTATTTCATAGTTTTGAGGTCTTCAGTATTATTCTACAATGTAGAAAATAATAAAAATTAAGAAAAACCCTGGAATGAGTAGGTGTGTCCAAACTTTTGACTGGTACTGTATATAATTGTTTTTCGGTTCCCCTTCCCCATTTTGTATCACAAAGTGTAATGGACCTATACAATAGTTCAGTTGGTGGTACTAATATAACATATTGGATGCCAGCCACCATTAAACCTCACCGAAGAAGAAGAACACTTATGGCAGGTCAAGGCTATGGCTAGGCAACTGTAAACATGCATGTTATATTTGCCTAGGCATTTGAAATAATGTAGTAAATAGAAGAATTGAAAAGTATTTTATTTAAAATGTATGCAAATTATCACCATTCTGTCACTGCGGTAGATGAGGCGTTTTAACTAATCATTGAAAAGTTATTTTGATGGTCAAACAACATAATAAAGATAGTTGTTCCTCATTCCTCCATCCACATAAGGGTGGGTTAAGGTGGTTGGACATTGTTTGGTTCAACATAGTCTGTGGTCAGAGTTGGGCAGGTGGGGTGTGGGGAGGGCAGTGACAGGCATGTTGCCAGGAGCCTCATCTTAACACAGCTTTGAGTGTCTCTGCCCGGGAACATCCCAGCCGTTATCCCACCTGCGATACTAAGGAGAGGGGAAAGAGGGGTGAGTGGGAAACCTAATTTCACCTATGAAGTCAATTAAGTATTTTTTCATTTCATGTGTTTATTCCCTGCCCCTACATATCTTCATACCAATATCCTTCTCCTGAGACATTCACTGTTTCCTCTGTGGTCTGAGCCAAAGCAGGGTAGTGGATGGCGCATAGCTGACCCTTCTGACAAACAAAAACCCATCATCATCATGGTATTCCCATCATGGTATGCTATAGGTATTCCCAACGCTTACCCTTGTTCCTCTCCTAGGTGGCAGGTCTCTCCACACAGTAGCACTCCCATGGCACCCAGGGTTACCACCACACAGCAGCACTGACATGGCCCCCAGGGTCACCACCACACAGCAGCACTGCCATGGCCCCCAGGGTCACCACCACACAGTGCAGGTTGTCCAATAGGGGGCATGTGAGAACCATGGCACAGCTCAGAACCTCCTCCACAAAGCTAGTCAGCACTGCCGCCATAAGACAAGACCACATTCTCATTCGTAATATGCTTGTCAGATACACACACTCTTAAATAATCTGTATTTCTCAACCCAATCCATGGGGACCCCCAGCCTTTCCACATCTTTGTTCAATTCCAACACTAGAAGACCTGATTCAAACCATCAAGGGCTTGATGATTAGTTGACTGGTTTATAAATCAGATAGTGTTGGAATAGTTCAAATATGTGAAGTGGTTGGTGGTCCCCGAGGATGGTGATGAAAAACATACACGCATTAGAAATGATCCAAGTACAGCATTTGCTGAAGTATTGCAGCTACCTGAAGGTTTTGGAAGGCCTAATGTCTTATTCATGGTACACAGCTCAGCCAGGTTGGGAGAGGTGGAGGCCAGGGCCTTCCAGCTGTCAGACAGGAGATGATTGTATGCCTTGTCAGAATTAGCTGGCTCATACCACACTGCAACACAAGTTTATCAGATCAGGGTCTGTATGTATAAAGCATCTCAGAGATGGAGTGCTGTTGATATCGGATCAGTTTTGCCTTTTAAATCATGGCGAATAAGATAATATGGAGAGGGGGGACCTGATCCTAGATCAGCACTTCTACTCAGATTCTTTGTGAATGGACCCTGATCAAACAGACATGCACCGATTATCACGGCTCAGGCTAAGACCCAGATGCAGACACAGGAGGCAGATAGTACGAGTCTCAGAGTTTATTATAGTTCAAGGGGCAGGCAAAGGGTTGTAATCCAAATCAGAGTCGGGCAGGTACAAGGACAGCGGGCAGGATCAGGACAGGCAGAAAGGTCAGAACTGTGAAGACTAAGACAACCAAAAACTAGAGCACAGGGAACACGCTGGTAGGACTTGACGGGACAAGCCAAAGTAGCAACAGACAAACAGAGTACGCAGGTATTAATACACAGGGGATAATGAGGGGACACCTGGTTGGGGAGACCAGCACAAAGACAGGTGAAACAGTGACACGGATGGTGAAAAAATGGTGATCGATCACTATTGACGACTGTCGATTGTGGTTGCCATACAGACACACGAGAGAAAACCCCTGAAAGGTTTTCCTCAAACTGGAATATTTTGACATTCCCTCTAATTTAGTCCTGGGCAAAGTTGTTATTATTTCAGTGCTATTCTCATCAACAACAACAACAACAACTTGATATATGTAGACTTTGATGTCTCGTACCTGCTTCAGAAATACTCACATACTGTTCTGTGATTTGCTGGCGGTTATGCCTGTCGCCCAATCCGAGACTCAGGTCACCGTTCTCAGTCATCCCGGCACAATAAGTTGCGGTCCTCTGCTCTTGAAGCCTGGCGACGCCACTGTTGCACTTAGATAAAACAACAACAAGAAGCAGCAATTTAATGTCATGCCGGAATACTATGGGAGAGGGATTTATTCTGCTTTGTATTTGGTCATAACAAACAGTTGTTACCACTCGTTAAGGGCCCGATTTAGAGTTGAAATAAGAGCACACAACACCGCTCCTAAACTTCTTTGCATATGTACCATGTGCTGAGAGTAGTTCAGTACAGCATCACTGTGAGAGTCAGTTCCAATGGCTGAGATGAACAGAGGTCTTTGTCCCATTCTGTTCAGAGAGTCTGTTGGGAAAAACATCCCAAAAGAACTCAGCATTAAAACCTCCTTAACTCAATGTAATATTTGTACACCGTATCCTCATAAACAGTTGAAGTTTTGCAGATCATGAAATTAGAACGAACCAGCAAGGTTCCTTCCTACTCCACCAAAAGGCCAACAATTCCAGTATTCGTCTGTCCAAATGTGAAATATAAAAGTAGTTATGTCTCAATCAAATAAACCCATTATATTAACATAATCGGATTGTTATAGACATAAGCCTACAGTATACAGTACAATGTGTTTGATGTAAGCCTATGTGAAGCTTGTGTGAGTTTCTGTGAACGTACCACAAGCTACTCTGTTTTCCCCATTGCAATAAAATCCACGTTCACACCACCTATGTTTTTTTTTTAAAAACAAGCCTCCGTGGTATTGTACAGCAAGCATGTCACACACTGTCCATCATGCTAAAACTAAAGTGGGAAAAGATGGTGCACTCTATAAGACAAGATAAGAGGGGTTCACCTGCATTTGATGAGGAACATATGACTAGTACTCACAATTTTTGATAGTCAGAATCTTTCTCTTCCTCTTTTACGTGAAGACCAGGAATAGTCCTCTTCTTCTGCATTCGTTCAGACAGTGCACAGGCTATCTGCCTGCCCAACCTGGCACTAGTATGCATGTCGAGCGATATCTTTGGGAATATGAGGTTACGGGACCTCATATAAAGTTATATGGAGAAATGTATATAAATATATATATTTTTTTAAGAACAACAATATGTCAGATCATTACCTTTTTTCCCCACAATTTCTAACCTTACACTGAGATTGATTCTCTCTCTCTACCTCTACCATAGTTTCTTGTGTCACGGTATTGATCTGAGAAGGTAACTAGCTAGGACAGACTTTCCTCTGGTCAATTCGTTGACCTTTTGAAGGATGAAGGGGGCGTCACATCTCTTCTTCTAATGCCTTTAGCAGTAGAGGGGAAATTAGAAGGAAACAGAGACATAATCGTGTCACTAAGGTGAAACACTGAACCTTCCATTTTTTTCTCATGTTACTGCAACCACAAAGAGACTCTGTGATAAAGGAGACTTCCTGTGATGTCAGCCATGCAAGCAGCTATCTAGAGATCAGGAAATAACCGTTCAGAAAAACAACATGAGCACAGACAGACCATGAGAACCAAAAGACTAAGTGCTCAGTGAATGGGGCTCTGTAGCGATACTGACAAAACACAATATCACTATCAAATACCTAAGTAAGCAAAATACATATCCAAAAGAACATGGGGATTCAGCTAGAGGTCGCAATTATAAATGAGGCAACATGAAAAATCATATTATGTTCCATTTTGAGTGGAACATCCCTTTAAGCCTAATGCATTCCTTACTTGGCCTCTGCCAGTGCAGCCTGTATAGCGTCCTCAATCGGTTGGCCGGCTGCTGCATGCCCCTCAGGGATGGGCACAGCTAATAGCAGGTCGCTCGGTCGACCCAAGGACAGAGTACTGTAGGTCAGGAGAAAAAGACAGGTGTGCTGCATTATGAAGCGGTTGTAATACATTGTACAATTGATGACAATGTAAGATTTACGACTCCTTATAGTGTTTTATTATCAGCTTATAATGATCCTGACTAAATAACAGCCACTTTGAGTCACTTGACAAAGAGAGGGATGCCAGCTCTGTATGCTGCTATCATGGTTCCTGATACAGTGGTGCCACCACAGAGACCTTGGAGAACACACACACACACCAGTGCGGCAAGCAAGGTATTCAAACAGAAAAATACCAAATTGACTGACTTTTCAGTTGTTTGTCCAAAACTTGTCATGGGTAACACCTTACTGATGGCATAGGGCAGGTCTCGTCGGGACACTTTCAGCGACGTCTTACTCTGGGCTAGGCAGTCAAGTTCTTCTGAGGACAACCCTACATGTACGCTCCCCCCTTTACTATGGCCTCCAACTCTTTGGCTGTGCTGAATGAGGCAAAACTGGGATACTTAGCAACTGCCAGTACTAACTATGAATAAACAAAGGATACCGGTAGAAATAACCTCAATGAAATAGTACATAAAATACTGAAAGTGCATTTCTTTTTGAGACATAAACAACACGCACAACACCTTTACATCAGGAACTTTGTTAAACAAAATGGTTCTCTTTTACTGTACCTCACGCTGTGTGGGTAGGGAATGCCATGGGTAATGTCATGGGTAATAATGGTGCTCTCTAGCGCCACCACCGACCTGTATTCTGCCAATGCCTGGAATACTGATGGGTGGACTCTGAAGAGACCATCTAGGGAAAATAATAAGCATGTATTTTTCAGAAATCTAGAGAATATAAACGTACAACAAATTATGATAATTAAAACAAATTCAACATTCAATTGCAACATGATGCATAATCTACTAAGAAATGTTGAGATGCCATGTCTCAGGAGTTGAGCAGAAACTCTCCTCAGCAATCTCAACTCAGAATCTCTTAGGTAAACACTGACAGCAGAATAAAGAAATCAGAATCCAGAATCGGAAAGTGACTTTTTGACTTGACTTTTTTCAAATTTTGTTACGTTACAGCCTTATTCTAAAATGTACTAAATACATGTTTTTCCACATCAATCTATACAAAATACCCCATAATGATCAAGCGAAAACAGGTTTTTTATGGTAGAGTGGCCAGATAGAAGCCACTCCTCAGTAAAAGGCACATGACAGCCCGCTTTGAGTTTGCCAAAAGGCACCTAGAGGACTCTCAGACCATGAGAAACAAGATTCTCTGGTCTGATGAAATCAAGATTTAACTCTTTGGCCTGAATGCCAAGCGTCACATCTGGAAGAAACTTGGCACCATCCCTACGATGAAGCATGTTTGTAGCAGCATCATGCTGTGGGGATGTTTTTCAAAGTCAGGGACTGGGAGACTAGTCAGGATTGAGGGAAAGATGAATGGAGCAAAGTACAGAGAAATGCTTGTTGAAAATCTGCTGCTCCAGAGTTCTCAGGACCTCAGACTGAGGCAAAGGTTCACTTTCCAACACGACAACAACCCTAAGCACACAACCAAGACAACGCAGGAGTGGCTTCGGGACAAGTCTCTGAATGTCCTTCAGTGGCCCAGCCAGACCCTGGATTTGAACCCGATCTGGAGAGACCTGAAAATAGCTCTGCAGCGACGCTCCCCATCCAACCTGACAGAGCTTGAGAGGATCTGCAGAGAAGAATGGGATAAACTCCCCAAATAAAGGTGTGCCAAGCTTGAAGCGTCATACCCAAGAAGAATCAAGGCTGTAATCGCTGCCAAAGCTGCTTCAACAAAGCACAGAGTAAAGGGTCTGAATATTTATGTAAGTACAGTCATGGCCAAATGTTTTGAGAATGACACAAATATATTTTTGTCAGATGTTACTATGGAATATTGAAGTATAATTACATACATTTCATAAGTGTCAAAGGCGTTTATTGACAATTACATGAAGTTGATGCAAAGAGTCAATATTTGCAGTGTTGACCCTTCTTTTTCAAGACCTCTGCAATCCGCCTTGGCATGCTGTCAATTCACTTCTGGGCCACATCCTGACTGATGGCAGCCCATTCTTGCATAATCAATGCTTGGAGTTTGTCAGAATTTGTGGGGTTTTGTTTGTCCACCTGCCTCTTGAGGATTGACCACAAGTTCTCAATGGGATTAAGGTCTCGGGAGTTTCCTGGCCTTGGACCCAAAATATCCCTGAGCCACTTAGTTATCACTTTTGCCTTGTGGAAAGGTGCTCCATCATGCTGGAAAAGGCATTATTTGTCACCAAACTGTTCCTGGATGGTTGGGAGAAGTTGCTCTCGGAGGATGTGTTGGTACCATTATTTATTCATGGCTGTGCTCTTAGGCAAAATTGTGAGTAAGCCCACTCCCTTGGCTGAGAAACAATCCCACACATGAATGGTCTCAGGATGCTTTACTGTTGGCATGACACAGGACTGATGGTAGCACTCATATAGTCTTCTCTGGACAAGCTTTTTACCCAAACAATCGGAAAGGGGATTCATCAGAGAAAATGACTTTACCCCAGTCCAAACCCTGTACCTTGCTTGCTTGTAACTTGCTTGCTTACCTCACTTGCTGGACATTCTTGCTCGCCCTGAAGCCTTCTTCACAACAATTGAACCGCTCTCCTTGAAGTTCTTGATGATCCGATAAATGGTTGATTTAGGTGCAATCTTACTGGCAGCAATATCCTTTCCTGTGAAGCCCTTTTTGTGCAAAGCAATGATGACGGCACGTGTTTCCTTGCAGATAACCATGGTTGACAGAGGAAGAACAATGATTCCAAGCACCGCCCTCCTTTTGAAGCTTCCAGTCTGTTATTCAAACTCAATTAGCATGACAGAATGATCTCCAGCCTTGTCCTCGTCAACACTCACACCTGTGTTAACGAGAGAATCCCTAACATGATTTCAGCTGGTCTATTTGTAGTAAGGCTGAAATGCAATGGAAATGTTTTTTGGGGATTCAGTTGATTTGCATGGCAAAGAGGGACTTTGCAATTAATCTGATCACTCTACATAACATTCTGGAGTATATGCAAACTGAGGCAGCAGACTGTTAAAATTAATATTTGTGTCATTCTCAAATTTTTTGGACATGACTGTACAGGCATACTTGTAGAGTACAGGAAGTTGCAGAAAACAGATTTCTCAGTCTTGGATTTCCAGCATCAATAGCAGCAGTGAGTAGCCTACCCCAACACTGCAAGGCAAACATCCAGTTCAACCATTCAGGAAATGTTCCATGCTCCAGTTAGTTGGAACAAATTAACTCCCACCTATTGGGGCACACTCAGCAAGCAACCTACACCCCAATATCAATGCTGTTTGCAACATTGTGAAATTTGTGGAGTGGTCTATGTTCCTATTGATTTCTTATCCCACTCTATACAATAACTGATCAAAGACCCTTCTCAATAAGCTATATGTAAAGTTAATTATTGAATTGTTCATACTTATCAATATAAAGTCATAATGGTGGAGCAAAACACAGTCAACAGTGTAACTTAATGGAACAACTCCTTGAAAAGAAGTGAGGAATGGACTCTGTCAAAGATATGGTCACATACTGTACAAAGTTCACACAAAAAAGGCCTTAGACAATAACAATAACAACAGCAATGATTCAATACCAAGTCATTTACAATCACAACATGCTGCTATGTAACAGACATGAGAATGTCTTTCAGGAATGTCTTTCAGGCTCTGAGTCAATAGTTGACATAACAATTCCTTAAGATTTAAGGCATACTCGTACATTCATCACTAACTTATTATAAAAATGACACCAGGCATCCCATTTCCCATAATTCACATCAGCTCATTATGAAATAAACTTTGTCTCCAACAATGCTGAACAAATCCTTACCTTCCCCAGCATGTGAGAAATTAGAAACTGAGGAATGACAGACATTTTGCCCAGAAAAGTGAGTGAACTTTGACCCAGCCATGCTTTTTGTTGACACAGCTTGCCTGACTTTGCCATAGAACTCTCTGGCCTTGATCTTTGATGGATTCACCCAGTCTCACTGAGTTTGCGCAATTGGGAATTAACATTTTCATATAAGAACAAGACCAGAAAACTATACTGTATGTAGAAATATAGATCCATCGTTATCAATGCAAAGAGTTGTACAATTCAACTAAGGGAGAACTTTTCATACCATAAAATTCAATATATGATGACATGGACAGATGAGTAATGAAATTTAAAAAACAGGAAAAAAGGGTAATGTAATCAAAGTTGAATATGTCTTACATACAGTATAGTTTAGTTCAGGGGTCACCAACCTTTTCTGAGTCAAGTCAAAAAGCAAGCCAAGATCTGCCGCTCAGATTCTTTATAAACATGACTTAAAAAATGTAACATTAACCTAAAAAAAAAGCTATGTAAGATTGAGCTTTGTGCAGTAGGCCAAATACATGATCCAGCATATTGGTTATATGCCTGGCCTGCCAATATTGTTCTTCTTGGACAATATTATATTTCAAAACTCGAGCTTTGATTACAAAATAGAACAGTTGGTGTAGCACTTTCAAGGCACAACTGAGCATAAATTAAACTTTATATAACTAGACAAGTCAGTTAAGAACAAATTCTTAGTTACAATGACGGCCTACTCGAAACTCGAGTAGCACCGCATCTGACTCATGCACAAATTCATGTAGTTCCTATGACCAGAGAAAGTGAAATATTCCTCAATATTATAAAATAGACACGACGAACTGCTAATAATAATACAAATGCAAGGATGTCAATACACTTGCCTACTCATTCATTGCAGCTGCAGCGCGAGTGGAAGTAGTAGAGAAGCACATTTTATGTTTTGTAACAGTGCTGAATATTTTTTCATAAAAACAGCAGCTCTTTGCGGTATAATTTGACTCTCTCTCTCTGTGGCCATGGTTTTAAAAGTTATTAAATGTTACGTAGGCTAGTATTAAACGTTGATGTGGGCGGGGGTCATTGAAGGTCTGTAAGTACGGGGATTTTAACCACAGCTCTCCCTGTCCGCCTGGTAGACGGATTTGGTATTTTCTCACAAATTAAATGGTTCAAAATGGGAACACTTTGCTTACCTGGTGCACAGGGCATCTCAAACAAGTGCACATACGGCCAATAGTGCAGCACGAAAACAATAACAAGTTTGCAGATCCAACACCACCTGAAAGAGTCAATTAAATTAACTTTATTTGACAAATTGAAAATGCATTTTCTTCTCTCTTTTACTTAAATGCCCTCCAGTTCACATTTGGGAGTGGGTGAGAGGTTGTGTGGTGGCTCTAGGAGTTTTTATGCAAAGCGTCTGCTAAATGCATACATTTTATGTATGGGTGGTCCCGGGAATCGAACCCACTAGAGGAAGGAGGAAGGCCCTAAAAATTGTCCAACACTCCAGCCATCATAGTAATAGACTGTTTTCTCTGCTACCGCATGGCAAGCGGTACCGGAGCGCCAAGTCTAGGTCCAAGAGGCTTCTAAACAGCTTCTACCCCCAAGCCATAAGAGTCCTGAACACCTAATCAAATGGCTCCTCAGAATATTTGCATTGCCCCCCTACACTGCTGCTACTCTTTGTTATTATCTATGCATAGTCACTTTACCTACCTACACAACTTGTAGACTTGTTTACGTGCTGCTGTGCGGTTTGTTGATAACCTTATTTTGCTACCTGCCAACTTTACGGCTTTTATTTGTTAATTACCGTTTTATATTTGTATTTTTTCCCTCACGCTACTTTTTTCATTAAACTTTTTCACCCCGGAAGCTTTATCTGGACGTGGTTCGTCAGGACCTCCACCAGCCGAAGATAAGTAGTAATATTAACATGATGCCTTCTAATTGCAGTCGCTATACTCATAATATACAGGAGAACGATCGCCTTAAGGCGAGGATAGCCGTGCTACAAGCCCAGCTTCAGACGCAAGCGTTAGGCAAGGGTAATGTAAGTGTAGGAAAGGATGAAACAGTGTCTGTGCCACCAATAAGTACAGATAGAAGTATAAATCCCCTCGCACAGTCCCCGCAGCCAGACAACTTTCTCATCGCTTCTGGAGGGAAATGCTGTAGGAATGCTCAACCGGTGTCACTCATTCAGCCGACAGAAACTTTGGACCGGTTCTCCCCACTAAGCAACTGGTCGGAGTCAGAGGCCGAGCCTTCTCTGTTCTCTCCTCCTCCCGTT
Organism: Oncorhynchus tshawytscha; assembly: GCF_018296145.1. Taxonomy (NCBI): domain Eukaryota; kingdom Metazoa; phylum Chordata; class Actinopteri; order Salmoniformes; family Salmonidae; genus Oncorhynchus; species Oncorhynchus tshawytscha. Next base: position 51,833,445 of record NC_056434.1, on the reverse strand, counting down.
ACGGGGTCTGAGCTGCGGAAGACTTCCACCATTAGCTCTGACAAATTGAAAAACTTAGTCATTGGTGACTCCATTGCCCTCAGTATTAGACTTTAAACAAATCATCCAGCGATCATACACTGTTTACCAGGGGGCAGGGCTACCGACGTTAAGGCTAATCTGAAGATGGTGCTGGCTAAAGCTAAAACTGGCGAGTGTAGAGAGTATAGGGATATTGTTATCCACGTCGGGCACCAATGATGTTAGGATGAAACAGTCAGAGGTCACCAAGCGCAACATAGCTTCAGTGTGAAAATCAGCAAGAAAGATGTGTCGGCATCGAGTGATTGTCTCTGGCCCCCTACCAGTTAGGGGGAGTGATGAGCTCTACAGCAGAGTCTCACAACTCAATCGCTGGTTGAAAACTGTTTTCTGCCTCTCCCAAAAGATAGAATTTGTAGATAATTGGCCCTCTTTCTGGGACTAACCCATAAACAGGACCAAGCCTGGCCTGCTGAGGAGTGACGGACTCCATCCTAGCTGGATGGGTGCTCTCATCTTATCTACGAACATAGACAGGGCTCTAACTCCCCTAGCTCCACAATGAAATAGGGTGCAGGCCAGGCAGCAGGCTGTTAGCCAGCCTGCAAGCTTTGTGGAGTCTGCCACTAGCACAGTCAGTGTGGTCAGCTCAGCTATCCCCATTGAGACAGTGTCTGTGCCTCGATCTAGGTTCGGCAAAATGAAACATGGCGGTGTTCACTTTAGCAATCTCACTAGAATAAAGACCTCCTCCATTCCTGCCATTATTGGAAGAGATTGTGATATCTCACATCTCAAAATAGGGCTACGATGTTAGATCACTCACTTCCAAGGCAGTTGTAGTCAATGAACTAATCACTGATCATAATCTTGACAAGGCTCTAACTCCCCTAGCTCCACAATGAGATAGGGTGCAGGCCAGGCAGCAGGCTGTTAGCCTCCCTGCCAGGTTAGTGGAGTCTGCCAGTAGCACAGTCAGTGTAGTCAGCTCAGCTATCCCCTTTGAGGCCGTGTCAAATTTTTGGTGACTTTAATATTCACATGGAAAAGTTCACAGACCCACTCCAAAAAGCTTTCGAAGCCATCATCGTCTCCGTGGGTTTTATTCAACATGTCTCCAGACCTACTCACTGCCACAGTCATACTCTGGACCTAGTTTTGTCCAGTGGAATAAATGTTGTGGATCTTAATGTTTTTCCTCATAATCCTGGACTATCAGATCACCATATTATTACGTTTGCAATTGCAACAAATAATCTGCTCAGACCAAGGATTATCAAAAGCCATGCAATAAATTCTCGGACAACCCAAAGATTTGTAGATGCCCTTCCAGACTCCCTCCACCTACCCAAGGACACCAGGGGACAAAAATCAGTTAACCACCTAACTGAGGAACTCAATTCAACCTTGCGTAATACCCTAGATGCAGCCGCACCCCTAAAAACAAAAAACATTTGTCATAAGAAACTAGCTCCCTGGTATACAGAAAATCCCAGAGCTCTGAAGCAAGCTTCCAGAAAATTGGAACGGAAATGGTGTTACACCAAACTGGAAGTCTTCCGACAAGCTTGGAAAGACACTACCATGATTGCTGCTCAATCATCCTATTTTTCCAATTTAAAATTGAGGAACATAAGAACAATCCAAAATGTATTTTTGATACTGTCGCAAAGCTAACTAAAAAGCAGCATTCCCCAAGAGAGGATGGCTTTCACTTCAGTGATAAATGCATGAACTTCTTTGACGAAAAGATCATGATCATCAGAAAGCAAATTATGGACTCCTCTTTCAATCTGCGTATTTCTCCAAAGCTCAGTTGTCCTGAGTCTGCACAACACTGCCAGGGCATAGGATCAAGGGAGACACTCAAGTTTTTTAATACTCTCTCTCTTGACACATTGATGAAAATAGTCATGGCCCCTAAACCTTCAAGCTGCATACTGGACCCTATTCCAACTAACCTACTGAAGGAGCTGCTTCCTGTGCCTGTCCTATGTTGACCATAATAAACATCTCCCTATCCACTGGATGTGTACCAAACTCACTAGAAGTGGCAGTAATAAAGCCTCAATTGAAAAAGCCAACCTTGAGACAGAAAATATAAAAACTATCTGCTATATCGAATCTCCCATTCCTCTCAAAACCTTTTGAAAAAGGCAGCAACTCACTGCCTCTCTGAAGACAAACAATGTATAAGAAACGCTTCAGTCTGGTTTTAGACCACACTGAGACTACACTTGTGAAGGTGGTAAATTACCTTTTAATGGCATCAGACCGAGGCTCTGCATCTGTTCTCGTGCCCCTAGACCTTAGTGCTGCTTTTGGTACCATCAATCATCACATTCTTTTGGAGAGATTGAAAGCCCAAATTGGTCTATATGGACATGTTCTGGCCTGGTTTAGATCTTAACTGTCGGAAAGATGTCAATTTGTCTCTGTAGATGGTTTGTCCTCTGACAAATCAACTGTAAATTTCAGTGTTCCTCAAGGCTCCGTTTTAGGACCACTATTATTTTCACTATATATATTTACCTCTTGGTGATGTCATTCGGAAACATAATGTTAACTTTCACTGCTATGCAGACGACACACAGCTGTCCATTTCGATGAAACATGGTGAAGCCCCAAAATTACCCTCCCTGGAATCCTGTGTTTCAGACATAATGAAGTAGATGGTGGCAAATATTCTACTTTAAAACTCGGACAAAACAGAGATGCTAGTTCTAGGTCTCAAGAAACTAAGAGATCTTCTGTTGAATCTGACAATTAATCTTGATGGTTGTACAGTCATCTCAAATAAAACTGTTAAGGACCTCTGTGTTACTTTGGACCCTGATCTCTCTTTTGACGAAAATATCAAGACTGTTTCAAGGACAGCTTTTTTCCATCTATGTAACATTGCAAAAATCAGAAACTTTCTGTCCAAAAATGATGCAGAAAAATTACTCCATGCTTTTGTCACTTCTAGGTTAGACTACTGCAATGCTCTACTTTCCGGCTGCCTGGATAAAGCACTAAATAAACTTCAGTTCAGCATTCTGCTAGAATCTTGACTAGAACCAAAAAATGTGATCATATTACTCCAGTGCTAGCCTCGCTACATTGGCTTCCTGTTAAGGCTAGGGCTGATTTCAAGGTTTGACTGCTAACCTACAAAGCATTACATAGGCTTGCTCCTACCTATCTTTCCAATTTGGTCCTGCCATAAATACCTACATGTACGCTACGGTCACAAGACGCAGGCCTCCTTCCTGTCCCTAGAATTTCTAAGCAAACAGCTGGAGGCAGGGCTTTCTCCTATAGAGCTCCATTTTTATGGAATGGTCTGCCTATCCATGTGAGAGATGCAGACTCGAACCGAGTCTGCATCTCTCACATGGATAGGCAGACCATTCCATAAAATGGAGCTCTATAGGAGAAAGCCCTGCCTCCAGGGCTTTCTCCACCCGGCACAGCCAGAAGAGGACTGGCCACCCATCATAGCCTGGTTCCTCTCTGGGTTTCTTCCTTTTGAGGGAGTTTTCCTAGCCACCGTGCTTCTACACCTGCATTGCTTGCTGTTTGGGGTTTAAGGCTGGGTTTCTGTACAGCACTTTGTGACATCAGCTGATGTAAGAAGGGCTTTATGAATAAATTTGATTGATAAATTTGATGTACATATTACCTCAATTACCTCGACTAATCGGTGCCCCTGAACATTGATTCTGTACCCCTACACCCTGTACATAGCCTCGCTATTGTTATTTTACTGCTGCTCTTTAATTATTTGGTACTTTTATTTGTTTACATTTTTTTGTTATTTTCTTAAAACTGCATTGTTGGTTATGGGCTTGTAAGTAAGCATTTCACTGTAAGGTCTACACCTGTTGTATTCGGCGCATGTGACAAATAAAATTGGATTTGATTAAATGGGTTTCCATGGTTGAACAGCTACTCTGGGGGAGTGGAAATGTGTTATCTGGAATGATGAATCATGCTTTACCATCTGGCAGTCCGACAGACAAATCTGGGTTTGGCGGATGCATAGTGGCAACTGTAACGTTTGGTGGAGGAGGAATAATGGTCTTGGGCTGTTTTTCATGATTCGGGCTCCTAGCTCCAGTGAAGGGAAATCTTAATGCTACAGCATACAATGACATTCTAGACAATGCTGTGCCTCAAACTTTGTGGCAACAGTTTGGGGAAGACCCTTTCCTGTTTCAGCATTAAAATCGGTGTGGAAGAACTTGACTGGCCTACACAGAGCCCTGACCTCAACCCCATCGAATACCTTTGGGATGAATTGAAACGCCAACTGCGAGCCAGGCCTAATCGGCAAACAACAGTGCCGGACCTCACTAGTGCTCTTGTGGCTGAATGGAAGCAAGTCCCTGCAGCAATGTTCCAACATCTAGTGAAGAGCCTTTCCAGAATAGTGGAGGCTGTTATTGCAGCAAAGGGGGGACCAACTTCATATTATTGCCCATGATTTTGGAATGAGATGTTCAACAAGCATCTGTCCATATACTTTTGGTCATGTGAGATTTCTCTTTAAGGGTTGTATCCAGGCACACGCTTTGCGTCATTCCTAAAAACAGTCCTTAGCCGTGATAAATTTAAGTAATAAGGCCAGAGGGGGTGTGGTATATAGCCAATATAGCACGGCTAAGGGCTGTTCCTAGCCACAACGCAATGCGGAGTGCCTGGATACAGCCCTTAGCCATGGTATATTGGCCATGTACCACAAACCCCTGAGGTGCCTTATTGCTATTATAAACTGGTTACCAATGTAATTTGAGCAGTAAAAATAAAATGTGTTGTCATACTCGTAGTATACGGTCTGATATACAGTACCATGGCTGTCATCCAATCAGCATTCTGGGCTCGAACCAGCCAGTATATAATGGCCATTATAAACTATTGTAAACTGGGTGGTTCGAGCCCTGAATGCTTATTGTGGCAATATACCACGACTAAGGGCTGTATTCAGGCACTCCGCATTGCATTGTGCAAAGAACAGCCCTTAGCCATGGTATATTGGGCATATACCACACCCCCTCATGCCTTATTGCTTAAATATACCACACCTCCTCTGGCCTTATTGCTTAATTAAGTGTGTGTAACATAGTGGACCCTAGATGGTCTTGTCAGGGGGTGCGAGCATCTAGACTGGTCTCATCGACTAGACGTAACATAGTAAATGTAAATCCAGGGACTCTCAAATTAGTATGATATATTACTTTTGGTATGATTACATAAGATAGAAGGTTACTAAGTCATAAATGAAAGGAGAGTGGATGGGTGGATGTATAACACAAATGTCTAGCAATCCAAACATTTTGTGTTCAAATCTGGACAACTTAAGCATTTTAGCAACTTTGCAACTACTTACTACTTTTTTAGCTACTTTGCAACTATACTGAACACAAATATAAACACAGGTAATGTGTTGTGTTGTTCCCATGTTTCATGAGCTTAAATAAAAGATCCCAGAAATGTTCCATACGTTACAAAACCTTAATTCTCTCAAATTTTGTGCACAAATTTGATTACATCCCCGTTAGTGAGTATTTCTCTTTTGCCAAGACAATAAAAGGCCACTCTAAAATGTGCAGTTTGTCAGACAACACAATGCCACAGATGTCTGAAGTTTTGAAGGCACGTGCAATTGGCATGCTGATTGCAGGAAAGTCCACCAGAGCTGTTGCCAGAGAATTGAATGTTAATTTCTCTACCATAAACCAACATCGTTTTAGAGAATTTGGCAGTACTTCTAACCTGTCTCACAATCGCAGACCACGTGCCAGCCTGACCGAAGTTCGGCGTTGTAATGACTTCAGTGGGCCAATGCTCACCTTCAATGGCCACTGGCATGCAGGAAAAGTGTGAATCCCGGTTTCAACTGTACGGGGCAGATGGCAGACCACGTGTATGGCGTCATGTGGTGAGTGGTTTGCTGATGTCAACGTTGTGACCAGAGTGCCCCATGGTGGTAGTGGGGTTATGGCATGAGCAGGTATAAACCACGGACAACAAACACAATTGTATTTTATTGATGGCAATTTGAATGCACGGAGATATCGTGAAGAGATCCTGAGGCCCATTGTCGTGCCATTCATCACCTCATGTTTCAGCATGATAATGCATGGCTCCATGTCGCAAGGATCTGTACACAATTCCTGGAAGTTGAATGTCCCAGTACTTCCAAGGCCTGCATTGTGTGACGGCCCTGAATTTTTCTGAACCGTCTCAGTGCTTCTCCTTCCAATAGGGCGCTTCCCCTTTATTCCCAATTAAATAGTGCTTCTCCTTCCAATAGGGCGCTTTCCCTTTAATTCCCAATTAAATAGCAAGCATCAGCTGCGCAAAATTGGGGTTGTGATGGAGGCGTGAATGAGGATGTGATCAACCCTCAGTTCCGTTTGTTTTGTAGCTTTAATAGAGTTTTACCCAAGACCGGATCCACTCTTTGCGTCCGTGGACTACACCTCTCTGTTCTTCGTGGCCTTCCTCCGCTGGAGATCTGTTGGCGGATTGGATTGTCTGACTGACCACAACCTTTTTGTATACGCATTTGTTTTGATGTATACTGTGATGCTTTATGTAGTTAGTTATAGTTGAGGACTTATTAAGATTTGATACGCTTGATGGTTGTGTGGTAAAATAATTATTTTGATATGATTTGATACTGGCTTTACGCTACACTTGTTTAAACGGATAAACATTGCGTGACTAAGGTCACTTGAGTTCCCTGAACTTCTTTACCGGGCTGGACTCTTTTAGGCCCGAGATACAGGACATTTCTGGAGGAACCAGTGCTCATTATTTGTTGTGTGTGTGTGATCATTTATGTTGGTAATACAACCCACGCAAAATAATAGTAGTTGTTGATGTTCTTTCCAATGTTTTAAGGGTTTATGAAGTATTTCCATCCTGTCTTTTACATAAGTCCTTTGTGTTGGTGTAGACTTGACGAACCAGATGGGACTCATCCCCTCCCAAACCAAAAGGAGAAACCAATGTTTTATCTGGTAGGCACAACCTACCTGGCACCCCTATAAATAATAACTTTAAGTCAAAACCGTTACAATACTCACCAGACATGTCACCCATTGAGCGTGTACTACAGTGTGTTTCAGTTCCTACCAATATCCAGCAACTTCACACCTCATTGAAGCCGTGTGGGACAACAATCAACAGCCTGAAACTCTATGCGAAGGAGATGTTGCGCTACATGAGGCAAATGGTGGTCACACCAGATACTAACTACATTTTTTAAAAAGGTATCTTAGACCAACAGATTCATATCTCTATTCCCAGTCATGTGAAATCCATTGATTAAGGCCTTATTTATTTAAATTGACTGATTTCCTTATTTGAAATTGTTGCATGTTTATATTTTGGTTCAGTGTACTTAGTGTGTTAGCTAACCCTATCCCTAATCTTAACCCTTTTAGCTAACCCTAACCTTCACCCTCACCCTTTTAGCTAACTCTTAACCTTAACCCCTAGCGCTAGCACGATCCACCTAGCTAGCGTTAATTCTTCACATATCATGTGTTTAGCAAATTCGTAACATATCATACGAATTGTAATATATCATACAAATTAACACCATACGAAACGTAACATATCACACTAAATGGAGTGTCTTGGATTTACGTACATAATATGAAATGCCCTGAGACCACATTGGAGCATCAGGAGTCAGATGGAAACATAATGCTATTTATTTACGGGAGCAGAAGGTCAGCTGGATCCATGGATTACTTACAAGATGTTGACGAACACTCGCATACAAACACAGAATTTAAAAAGAACAAACAAAATGGCCAAGTCACTGAAGCTACAACTGGCTTCTAAGGCAGAGCGCCTATATCTTTGAGAGAGTATCACTAATTCCTCACACAGCTGAGTTTTAGAGAGAGCCCTGGGACATGTCACTCCAGTCTAAGCTCACATGAAATGAGCCACCTGAACAGGGGTGTATTCATTAGTCAGATTCCGTTGCAAAACATGTCTGTTGCAAAACGTTTTGCAACACACCCTATGTAAAAAGCCCAACCCCTACCACTGAACTTTAACAGGTAGGCTATTTCTCCAATTACATTATCTTATTCTATAATCCGTACTCTCAATACATTATACATTTCACCATGTCAAGACATATCACAAACATTTAACAAATAAAAAATATTAGGAAAACACCCTCAGCTATGAGAATAGAGCATTTGAATTACTGAGAACAGTGCTGGATAGATACATGTATGTGACATGACCGGAGCGCACTCTCCTCATCAGTCCACAAACAATCTGTGGTGGAGAGTAAGCCGACACAGGATGGCTATACAATAATGTATCTTTTGATATTATCTGCGTTGTTAAACTTTCTTCTCACGTGTGATATGTATTAGACAAACGTGGGACATGTCTAGCAGTAGGCATATACTTGGAAAAGGAAAGCAACATGAACAAACATAGGAAACATTAGCACTGTGTTTGGAGCCAAGTGAGGGAAATGTGCATTCCACAGTCTATATTATATATGTCATTAATTTCCTTGATAAATAACTTGTGTTAACACATCGGCCTACCTGTTCTGTGCAGTTCAGGGGTAGCCATTCAAGAATCAGGAGTTGATGGCAGAGTAAATCCAGAGATAATCAACCAAATAAGATCAACACCATTCTTGTAGACTAAGTGCATAGTTAGGATAAAAGCCCTGTTGGGAAATGTGATGAGTGATACAGCTCACATCACTCAGCTGAATTTGATAGAAGTAACAGGATGTGCAGGCATGAACAAGGAAATGCCTTCAGGTACAAGTGAAGTCATTTTCTGGTGAATATGTTATTATACACATTAGCATTGGCAGGAAATGACAAATAAGAACGTTTCTATTATCAGATTTGTGCTCGGGCTTGTAATTATCAGTCACTAGAGGGCAGCAGTAGCTAAACTTCTTTGCCCTAGTCTCTTGAGTATCCTGTACCCACTATTCTATTTTGGTATCGGTAAATTAGGCCTACAGTAAATTGCAATTGCTTACATTTTCTTTCAACTATTTGAAGGGTTTTGTATATTTATATTTTTATTTGGACCATTTGGAGAGTAGCCAACCAATGCCATTCTGATTGTATATAGTCCAATTGCTAAACTATATAGACTGCATACAAATACATCCATTAACTAAACTTAAATTAAAATGTTGATTACTGGACGTATATTCAACTGCAGTCTAGCACTACTACTCCTATTCAGAGAATATGCCATTACTCATCAAAACCAGGTTGGAATGTGTTGGGAAATCCCTCAGCCATAACCCTAAAGGATCTGTGTATATTCTCAACCTCATTCAAAGGCTCAGACTGATCCATCAACAAGTTGCACAGGCTCAATGTTCCGTCAAACCTTTGGGACACTGAGCAAATTTGAGGTCTTGTGAGCGTAAACTTGAACTTGTGCGACTTCCAGCACGCGTTTACAGTGAACGCTGAGGCTGTACCCTGACGCTGTAGCCAAAAGGCTACTGTGGCTATTTGAGCATAATGTTTATGTTTTATCTGTCGGCCCCGTTGCCTAGTCAACGCCATTTTACCTGCTGTTGTTGTGCTAGCTGATTAGCTGTTGTCTCACCTACTGTTTTAGCTAGCTTTCCCAATTCAACACCTGTGATTACTGTATGCCTCGCTGTATGTCTCTCTCAAATGTCAATATGCCTTGTATACTGTTGCTCAGGTTAGTTATCATTGTTTTAGTTCACAATGGAGCCCCTAGTTCTACTCTTCATACCCCTGATACCTCCTTTGTCCCACCTCCCACACATGCGGTGACCTCACCCATTACAACCAGCATGTCCAGAGATACAACCTCTCTCATCATCACCCAGTGCCTGGGCTTACCTCCGCTGTACCCGCACCCCACCATACCCCTGTCTGCGCATTATGCCCTGAATATATTCTACCATGCCCAGAAACCTGCTCCTCTTATTCTCTGTCCCCAACGCTCTAGGCGACCAGTTTTGATAGCCTTTAGCCGCACCCTCATACTACTCCTTCTCTGTTCCGCGGGTGATGTGGAGGTAAACCCAGGCCCTGCATGTCCCCAGGCACCCTCATTTGTTGACTTTTGTGATCGTAAAAGCCTTGGTTTCATGCATGTCAACATCAGAAGCCTCCTCCCTAAGTTTGTTTTACTCACTGCTCTAGCACACTCTGCTAACCCTGATGTCCTTGCTGTGTCTGAATCCTGGCTCAGGAAGGCCACCAAAAATTCAGAGATTTCCATACCCAACTATAACATCTTCCGTCAAGATAGATCTGCCAAAGGGGGAGGAGTTGCAGTCTACTGCAGAGATAGCCTGCAAAGTAATGTCATACTTTCCAGGTCCATACCCAAACAGTTCGAACTACTAATTTTGAAAATTACTCTCTCCAGAAATAAGTCTCTCACTGTTGCCGCCTGCTACCGACCCCCTCAGCTCCCAGCTGTGCCCTGGACACCATTTGTGAATTGATCGCCCCCATCTAGCCTCAGAGTTTGTTCTGTTAGGTGACCTAAACTGGGATATGCTTAACACCCCGCCAGTCCTACAATCTAAGCTAGATGCCCTCAATCTCACACAAATCATCAAGGAACCCACCAGGTACAACCCTAACTCTGTAAACAAGAGCACCCTCATAGACGTCATCCTGACCAACTGGCCCTCCAAATACACCTCCGCTGTCTTCAACCAGGATCTCAGCGATCACTGCCTCATTGCCTGTATCCGCTACGGAGCCGCAGTCAAACGACCACCCCTCATCACGGTCAAACGCTCCCTAAAACACTTCTGTGAGCAGGCCTTTCTAATCGACCTGGCCCGGGTATCCTGGAAGGACATTGACCTCATCCCGTCAGTTGAGGATGCCTGGTCATTCTTTAAAAGTAACTTCCTCACCATTTTAGATAAGCATGCTCCATTCAAAAATGCAGAACTAAGAACCGATACAGTCCTTGGTTCACCCCAGACCTGACTGCCCTCGACCAGCACAAAAACATCCTGTGGCGGACTGCAATAGCATCGAATAGTCCCCGTGATATGCAACTGTTCAGGGAAGTCCGGAACCAATACACGCAGTCAGTCAGGAAAGCTAAGGCCAGCTTCTTCAGGCAGAAGTTTGCATCCTGTAGCTCCAACTCCAAAAAGTTCTGGGACACTGTGAAGTCCATGGAGAACAAGAGCACCTCCTCCCAGCTGCCCACTGCACTGAGGCTAGGTAACACGGTCACCACCGATAAATCCATGATTATCGAAAACTTCAATAAGCATTTCTCAACGGCTGGCTATGCCTTCCGCCTGGCTACTCCAACCTCGGCCAACAGCTCCTCCCCCGGCAGCTCCTCGCCCAAGCCTCTCCAAGTTCTCCTTTACCCAAATCCAGATAGCAGATGTTCTGAAAGAGCTGCAAAACCTGGACCCGTACAAATCAGCTGGGCTTGACAATCTTGACCCCTATTTCTGAAACTATCCGCCGCCATTGTCGCAACCCCTATTACCAGCCTGTTCAACCTCTCTTTCATATCGTCTGAGATCCCCAAGGATTGAAAGCTGCCGCAGTCATCCCCCTCTTCAAAGGGGAGACACCCTGGACCCAAACTGTTACAGACCTATATCCATCCTGCCCTGCCTATCTAAGGTCTTCGAAAGCCAAGTCAACAAACAGGTCACTGACCATCTCGAATCCCACCGTACCTTCTCCGCTGTGCAATCTGGCTTCCGAGCCGGTCACGGGTGCACCTCAGCCACACTCAAGGTACTAAACGATATCATAACCGCCATCGATAAAAGACAGTACTGTGCAGCCGTCTTCATTGACCTTGCCAAGGCTTTTGACTCTGTCAATCACCATATTCTCATCGGCAGACTCAGTAGCCTCGGTTTTTCGGATGACTGCCTTGCCTGGTTCACCAATTACTTTGCAGACAGAGTTCAGTGTGTCAAATCGGAGGGCATGCTGTCCGGTCCTCTGGCAGTCTCTATGGGGTGCCACAGGGTTCAATTCTCGGGCCGACTCTTTTCTCTGTGTATATCAATGATGTTGCTCTTGCTGCGGGCGATTCCCTGATCCACCTCTACGCAGACGACACCATTCTATATACTTTCGGCCCGTCATTGGACACTGTGCTATCTAACCTCCAAACAAGCTTCAATGCCATACAACACTCCTTCCGTGGCCTCCAACTGCTCTTAAACGCTAGTAAAACCAAATGCATGCTTTTCAACCGATCGCTGCCTGCACCCGCATGCCCGACTAGCATCACCACCCTGGATGGTTCCGACCTTGAATATGTGGACATCTATAAGTACCTAGGTGTCTGGCTAGACTGCAAACTCTCCTTCCAGACTCATATCAAACATCTCCAATCAAAAATCAAATCAAGAGTCGGCTTTCTATTCCGCAACAAAGCCTCCTTCACTCACGCCGCCAAGCTTACCCTAGTAAAACTGACTATCCTACCAATCCTCGACTTCGGCGATGTCATCTACAAAATGGCTTCCAACACTCTACTCAGCAAACTGGATGCAGTATATCACAGTGCCATCCGTTTTGTCACTAAAGCACCTTATACCACCCACCACTGCGACTTGTATGCTCTAGTCGGCTGGCCCTCGCTACATATTCGTCGCCAGACCCACTGGCTCCAGGTCATCTACAAGTCCATGCTAGGTAAAGCTCCGCCTTATCTCAGTTCACTGGTCACGATGGCAACACCCATCCGTAGCACGCGCTCCAGCAGGTGTATCTCACTGATCATCCCTAAAGCCAACACCTCATTTGGCCGCCTTTCGTTCCAGTACTCTGCTGCCTGTGACTGGAACGAATTGCAAAAATCGCTGAAGTTGGAGACTTTTATCTCCCTCACCAACTTCAAACATCAGCTATCTGAGCAGCTAACCGATCGCTGCAGCTGTACATAGTCTATTGGTAAATAGCCCACCCATTTTCACCTACCTCATCCCCATACTGTTTTTATTTATTTACTTTTCTGCTCTTTTGCACACCAATATCTCTACCTGTACATGACCATTTGATCATTTATCACTCCAGTGTTAATCTGCAAAATTGTAACTATTCGTCTACCTCCTCATGCCTTTTGCACACATTGTATATAGACTCCCCCTTTGTTTTCTACTGTGTTATTGACTTGTTAATTGTTTATTCCATGTGTAACTCTGTGTTGTCTGCTCACACTGCTATGCTTTATCTTGGCCAGGTCGCAGTTGTAAATGAGAACATGTTCTCAACTAGCCTACCTGGTTAAATAAAGGTGAAATAAAAAATAAAAAATAAAAATGTTGGCCTACCAACAAAACCATTGGAGCAAATCCAATAGCATTTTCACATGGAAATCGCTTTTTACG